>NC_073254.2:171361439-171664469 GCF_029289425.2 Pan paniscus | reverse complement strand
TAAAACTCTTAATCCAGGCACAGTGTCATATGCCTGTAGTCCCAGCTACTCAGGAGGCTGAGATGAAAGTATCACTTTTGAACCCAGGAGTTTATGACCCACCTGGGCAACATAATAAGACCTTGCCTAAAAAAAAGAGAGAGACAGAGAGAGAAAGAAAGAGAGCGCGAGGAAGGAAGGAAGGAAGGAAGGAAGGAAGGAAGGAAGGAAGGAAGGAGAAAGAGAAAGAAAGAAAGAAAGAGAAAGAAAGAAAAAGAGAAAGAAAGAAAGAAAAAGAAAGAAAGACATAAATCTTCATGACATTGGATTAGGCAATTATTTCTTAGCTATGACACCAAAAGTACAAACAACAAAACAAAGAATAATGATAATTTAGACTTCATCAAAATTAAAACTTTTGGCTTCACAGAATATTATTTAAAAATGAAAGACAACACACAGAACAGTAGAAAATATTTGCAAATCATATATCTGATAAAAGATTTGCATCTAGAAGATCTAAAGAGCTCTTACAATGCAATAATAAAAAGAAAAATAATACAACATTTAAAATGGGCAAAAGGGGTGAATAGATATATTTCCAAAGAAGATGTACAAATGGCCAGTGAGCACATGAAAATACGCTCAACATTATTAGTTATTAGAGACATGCAAATCAGAACCACAATGAAATACCACTTCACACCCACTAGGCTGGCTCCAGACAGTAACAAGTGTTGACAACAATGTGGAGAAATTGAATCCTCATGCATTGCTGGTGGGAATTTATAATGGTGCAGCTGCTTTGGAAAAAAGTTTTGCAGTGTCTCAAAAGGTAAACATAGCATTACTATGTGACCTAACAATTCCACTCCTAGGTATATAAACAAGACAAATAAAAGCACACATTCACACAAGAACTTGTATACAATGTTTTTAGCAGCATTACTCATAATAACCAAAAAGTAGAAACAGCTCTAATGTTTACCAATAACAAATAGATTTTTTAAATGTAGTATATCCATACAATGGAATATTATTCCCCCATAACAAGGACTGAAGCACTACAATATGGATGAACTTCAAAAAAGTTATGCTAAGTGAAAGCAGCCAGTCACAAAAGGCGACATATTATATGATTCCATTTATATGAAATTTCTAGAATAGGCAAATACATAAAGACAAAAAGTAGATTACTGGTGGCTTAAAGGTAGGGAAAGTTGTGGGAGGAAAAGGATGGGTTTCTTTTAGAAAAGACAAAAGCATTCTAAAATGAAATTGTGTTGATGGTCACAAACTTTTTGAATATACTTTTAAGAACATGAAAATGCACACTTTTAATTAGTGAGCTGTAAGCAGTGTAAATTGTATTTCCATAATGACGTTGTTTTAAATTAGTTTTTAGCCAGGTATGGTAGCTGACACCTGTAATACCAGCACTTTGGGAGGCCAAGGTATGTGGATGGCTTAAGCACAGGAGTTCGAGATCAGCCTGGGCAACATGGTGAAACCTCATCTCTACAACAACAACAACAACAAAAATACAAAAATATAAAAATTAGCCAGGTGTAGTGGCACATTTCTGTAGTCCCAGCTACTCTGGAGGCTGAGATGGGAGAATCACCTGAGGCCAGGGAGTCAAAGCTGCAGTGAGCCATGATCACGCCACTGGACTCCAGCCTAGGCAATGCAGCAAGACCCTGTCTCAAAAATAAATAAATAAAAGAAAGAAATTAGTTTTAAAAAAACTAATCTTCAAAACCATTTTAAAAACAATATGTAGACAGTGTTATAAGAATTGAATTATGTTGAAAAGGCTGTTAATAAACCAAGAACAAGGGGTTAAAAAAAAACTAGTGCAATACCACTAAAGCAGTATTCAGAGAAAAAATTCAGAGGCTTAAATATATTCATTAAAAACCAAAAAGACTAAAAATAAATGAGATAAACTTTCAACTCAAGAAATTAAAGAACAACAAAATAAGCCTCCCCCCCAAAAAAGCATAACAAAGGAACAAATAAATAGAAATGCAGAAATCAATAAATTTGAAAACACAACTAAAAGAAAAATTCAAAAATTGTTGATCAATTAAACTTAAAGCTTTTCTTTGAAAAGGACAGTAAAATAGGCATAAACATAGCAGGAGGCACTCTTGATGATGTGCTTTTGTTTTCTGTCCTCTAACTGCAACACTCTCTCCAAGTATTATGTTCATTCAAGGTGCCCCTCCCTCAACTCTACAAAACTGATCTGAGAGAGGAGCCTCCCCCGTCTGCTTTTGCCACCAGGCTCAGTGGAGACCAGTTCAGCCATTGTGAGAATTCTCCAACACTACAGTATCTTTTGTTTGTTTGTTTTCTCTTAATGTGGTAAGAACATTTAACATGAGATCTACCCACTTAACAAATTTTTAAGTGCACCGTACATTGTCACCTCTAGGTAGAATGTTGTATATCAAATCTCTGAGCTTATTCATCTTGTTTAACTGGAACATTATGCCCATTTCTTAGTAACTCCCCTGTTTCCCTTTGCCTCCAGGCCCTGAAAACCACCATTTCTCTCTTTGATTCTATGAATGTGACTATTTCAGATATCTTATATAAGTGGAATCATGCAGTATTTGTCTTTCTTTGACCGGCTTATTTCATTTAGGATAATGTCCTAAAGGTCCATCAATGTCATGCCATATGATAGAAGAAGCAGAATATCCTTCTTTTTCAGGGCTGCATAATACTCCATTGTATGCATATACCGTATTTCATATCTTGGCCACTGTGAATAGTGCTGCTATAAACATAGAAGTGCTGATATCTCTTATTACCATGTAACCCAGCCTTCCCACTTCAGGATATGTATCCAAAAGAATCGAAATCAAGATCACAATATCTTGATGATTGTGAAAGGGCACAAACAGGTGGAGGCAAAGATGGTCATTGGGACAGTGGGTGTCATGGATGATTCCCTCATTGTTGAGCCTGCTTCTCCCAAGATTCTGAGGTGAAGCAACAGATATCACAGTAATCTCTGGTGTTGACACAGTCATGAGCCATCATTTTCTGAACTTCACAAAAGAATCTTACAAAAAGTAAAGTGATTATAAAAAATTCATCAAAGACAGACTCAAGAAAACCAAAGCATAAAGAGTAAAACCTTTACAACCAGAGCTGCAGAACAAATCAAGCACATAAGCACATGACACTAAGAATACTTACATTAACAATTGGTAGCACTTACGTGCATCAGACACCATTGTAAGTTCTTCACTTATATTAACTCATTTAATTTTCATAATATTGCACAGTAGGTACTATTATTGGCTCCATTTTTCCAAATAAGGACATGGGGCAGAGCAGTTAGTTAATTTACTCTAGTTTACAATGCTAGTATGTGTGGGAGTCAAGATTGACATACAAGCCCTCTAGCTCCAGAATCTATATGCTTAGCCACTATAAGTAACCCCAGTAATCTAAACAACAACAAACATGAATCCAGATGGCAGAAGGATATTTTGACTCAATAAATGATTTATTTATGTGTGGCTTTTAAAAAGAAAAATATTCACAAATACGACTAACTATTGTGAATTGATCACATGTCATCATAGCTGGTATTGCTTTTCCTCATTCACAGAACATCAAGATTTAGACATATGAATTGATATAACCTTGAGTTAGATATATTTATTTTGATTTATATTTATTCATAATAGAGGCTTTTTTAAAAATTACATACATCATCCAAAATAAAACATCAACTTTTAAAATGTATGATTTAAAAATATGAAAAATACAGAGACTTTGAAAATAAGGATAGACCAGGTAAAAATTGGTAGCAAGAAACATAAAATCTATGTAATATGGTTGAATTTCTAAAAACAATATGAATTTCAATATTAGCACAAGAATAAATAAACTTAAATATACCAGTTAACCATAGAATAAGTTAGAAAATTAGTCAAAGTCTAGCTCCTTAAAAAAAGGCACAGGGTCCAGATAGTTTTATAGGTAAATTCTACAAAATTTTCAAGAGACAGGTGCTATAAACAGACATTTTCTAGTCCTGGGGTCAGGAAACAACAGCATAGTTGGCTATTGCCTGCTTTTGTGAAGATTGGAACACACTCTCGGTCATCTGCATACAGCCGATGGCTGCTTTACTGCTACAAGAGCAGAGCTGAGTAGTTGTGACAGACCTGTAAAGCCTAAAATACTTACTGTTACTTTACAGAAGTTTGCCAACTCCTGTCCTACAGAAGAAATACAATGATCAATGAACACAAGTGGTGGCCATAAAAATGCACCACTCAAGCAGGACACGGTGGCTCACACCTGTAATCCCAGCACTTTGGGAGGCCGAGGAGGGCAGATCACGAGGTCAGGAGTTCAAAACCAGCCTGGCTAACATGGTGAAACCGCGTCTCTACTAAAAATACAAAAATTAGCCAGGCGTGGTGGCAGGTGCCTATAATCCCAGCTACTCAGGACCCTGAGGCAGGAGAATTGCTTGAACCTGGGAGGTGGAGATTGCAGTGAGCCAAGATTGTGCCACTGCACTCCAACCTAGGCGACAGAGCAAGACTCCATCTCAAAAAAAAAGAAAAAAGGAAGAAAGAAAGAAGGAAGGAAGGAAGGAAGGAAGGAAAAAGGGAGGGAGGGGAGGGGACAGGAGGGGACAGGAGGGGAGGGGAGGGGAGAATGCACCACTGAGATCTTTTGCTGTAGGAGTATAATAGACAGACACCCTGACAATCGAAAGCACTCCTGTGTTCACCCCAAGGCCATGCTGCCCAGGGGCTGCTTCAAGCCAGTGACTAAACAGCAAGGCTATTTATATGGATCCATTCCTGCGAGATATAGGACTCCTCTGAGAGGAGACTTCAGCTCCAGGGCTCCACAGCAGCCTGAGTGAAACACTTAACTGTTGATGTTTGATATCAATTGTTAGTAGAGAAACTGATTTTCTCACATGGATGGGAAATTGAATAGGGCTAGTGATTTCACTTTACCTCATTTTTTGTTAATATTCAGAAGAAGAACCTATTCATATATTATTTTCGTGAAGTGTGTATGTGTGTGTGTGTGTTTTGTGTGCATGTGCATGTGTATTTTAAATTGAAGTGGTAGCAATTCTCTTCTTTCTCCCTATGGTCTATTGGGTAATAAATATTTGAGGGTTCAAAAATAGTGCGCATCTTATGTATGCACAATCTATAAACTGCTTCAAAGATGAAGGTTGCAAAGAAATTGCATTATCTGGGGGTTCTTGTTCTACTAATTCAACAGAAAATAACTGCTCAGTTATCAGAAAAGAATACATAGGCCAGGCGCAGTGGCTCACGCTTGTAATCCCAGCACTTTGAGAGGCCGAGGCGAGTGGATCACCCAAGGTCAGGAGTTCGAGACCAGCCTGGACAATATAGTGAAACTCCGTCTCTACTAAAAATACAAAAATTAGCTGGGCGTGGTGGTGGGCACCTGTAGTCCCAGCTACTCAGGAGGCTGAGGCAGAAGAATTGCTTGAACCCAGGAGGCGGAGGTTGCAGTGAGCTGAGATCGCACCATTGCACTCCAGCCTGGGCAACAAAAGCGAAACTCCATCTCAAAAAACTTTTTAAAAAAAAAAAGAATGCATAGAGCACCTACTTCCAGTAAACTTTCAATAATAAGAGAGGGTTCAGTGAGGATAGATAGATGGATAGATAGATAGATAGATAGATAGATAGATAGATAGATAGATAGACAGACAGATATGGATATAGATAGATCGACAAGAAGCCTATATATATATATATATATATATATATATATATAGGCAAGAAACCCATATATATATATATATTCAGTAATTGTCCAGATGTATCAAAGTACACATTACACTATGGTTTGTAATTTGCTGTCAGTGTCACCCAGACTAAGCATCAGATAGAAGAACTTGCTGTGTTTTCCAAGCGAGTTTTACAAAAGGAAATGACGGTCATGAGGAGTTGTGAGAACCGAGCTGTCATTCTTTGAATGTGGTAGATGTCTCTGTCCTTGAGACTCATAATTAGATAAAACATTCTGAGAAGACCATGCCTAGAACAAAACCTCATCTAGGCCATATGACAATTCTTTTCCACTCAAGCAGCCTCACTTTCATGGGTCGCATTTACTGAAGATGAGATAGTTTATTTATCTGCCCTCACAATCCATCTGCTCCTGATATCTCTTTAGTGAAGTCTTTTAATATTATGAGGTGCACATCAATTCCTAATGGCAGCAAGAGTCCATGTTTTGACTTCCCTGAAAAACTTTAATAACTCATAGTTAACATCTTGTCAGCCTTAGCACTCTCTTCAATATTAGATCATAGAGCAAACTTGGAGCAGGATTGAATCATGTAAGCAACAATGTTTTCTTAGTGTGTGGGTTCTATGGCTGTAGCTAGCAAACTAAGAGATGGATCACTGATTTGAATCAATTCAAATCCCAGGAGTTGGTGATTCAGGTTCCATTGAAGCCTGGTGTAGGGTCTATAACAGGTGACCATCTGGGATTGAAGCCAACCCACAGTCTTGGTCCTTTACCCACCCTACCCTGGGTATGCTCAAAATATGCCTGTCCCACCAGGAACCCTTAAAAGCAAGTGTCCTTGGCCAAAGGCCAGCCACAGTACAGAGAAAGAATATCAGCAGAAAGATACACTAGCCCAGTGCACCTGGACAAAGGCATAGCTCACTCCTGTCTCTTAGCACCATAGTCTTACTCTAATCGTGCCTCTAGATTCCAAGGGTTAGTCTGCCTCTACCAGGGAGAACTGGCATTCCTCCCTTGCTTTATGCAAACACGACTTTATCGTTCGTGCATTTGTTTGATGTAATAATGGCAAACATTTGTTGAACCCCTACCATAGCCAAGCAGTTTTCACTTGCATTCTTATTTAACCCTTACAACTACTGTACCCCACGAGACAGGCATTACTTTTGCTCCCATTTTACTGCTGATAAACAGGAGATTTAAAAAGCTACTTTGGCCAAGATCACACGGCTTGACAATGGTGAACCAGGACTTAGGGCTAAATCTCTCTGATTTCAAAGCCCAAGCTACTGGATGGACTACTACATAATATGGCCCCAAATGTGTTAGTGCCACGAGCTGGTCATCTAACAACACTTAAGATTGTTTCTGACAAATCCAATTTCATAGAAATTTGAGAATATTTTTAAATTGGTATGCAGCCATCCATATATTTATTCATTCAAGAAACATTTGTTGAGGGTCTACTATGTCTCATCCCAGATGCAGCCAAGTTTCAAATATTAGGAAGATACTATATCTTAGGAACTCACAGGCTAGTAAGGGAACAGAAACACGAATAACCATAACACAATAAGATAGAAGGACAACAATGAGAATACATCAACAGGTTCCCTTCTTTACAGACTTCCTATTTCTCAGCCTTTATTTAGATCATGTATTCTTTGGTAATTTTCCTAACTACAATTTTGCAACTCACAAAGAAATTTTGTTATATTCTCTCCCTCACATAAAAAAACAGATTTGTTAAAGCATCAATAATTTAATAATTCTTCCTCAAACATTTGATCATGATAGCTAATATATTTGTTTATTTTTTAAACTTATTTTTTATTTACACAATGCTCAGATTAATTTAAATCTCTCAAACATTATTACCTTAAAAACTGTTCTGGGAGGAAATATTTGCAGAAGACATATCTGATAATGGACCATTATCCAAAATATACAAAGAACCCTTAAAAGTCAACAACAAGAAAATGAACAATCTAATTTTAAAATGAGCAAAAGATCTGAACAGACACTTTGCCAGAGAAGATATACAGATGGCAGTTAAGCATATAGAAAGATGCTGAACATCAAATGTCATTAGGAAACTGAAAATTAAAGCAATAATGAGATACAAACACATACCTATTAGAATGATCAAAGCCCAAAGCAACACCAAATGCTGGCAAGGATGTGGAGCAACAAGAACTCTCATTCATTGTTGGTGGAAATGTCCCTTTAGGAGACAGTTTGGCAGTTTCTTACAAAACTAAATATACTCTTACCATATGATCCAGTAGTCATGCTTCTGAATTTACCCACGAGTTGAAAACTATGTCCACACAAAAAGCACGAAAATGTTTAAAGCAGTTTTATTCATAATTGCCTCATTTTGGAAGCACCTAAAATGTCCTACCATGGGCAAAAGGATAAATAAATGGTGGTGCATCCAGACAATCGAATATGATTCAGCCTTAAAAAGAAATGAGCAGCCAAACCGTGAAAAGATACGGAGGAAACTTAATTGCGTATTGCTAAGGGAAAGAAGCCAATCTGAAAAAGCCACATACTGTGTGATTCCAACTACATGACATTCTTTAAAAGGCAAAACTGTGGAGAGTAAAAGGATCACTGGTTGCCAGGGGTAGGAGGGGGAGAGGGATGATGAGGCAGCGCACAAAGAATTTTTAGGGCAGTGACACTACTCTGTATGATACTATAATGGTGGAAACATGTTATGATACATTTGCCAAAACTCACAGAATTTCCAACATTAAAAGTGAACCCTAATGTAAACTATGCACTTTGGTGTGTCACTGTAGGTCCATCAGTTGTCACAAATGTGCCACTCTGGTGCAGGATTTTGACAGGAGAGGCTGCGCATATGTGGAGGGAGGGAGTATGAGGGAGATCTCTGTACATTTCACTTGGTTTTGCTCTGAACCAAAAACCGCTCCAAAATATAAAGTTTATTTTTTTAAAACTGCTCATTCCAAATTGATTTTTTATCTATTCTAGCCTCTAATCATGTATTGAATGTATTTTTCCTTGAAGATCTATAATCGTCTCCAATGTTCAAACCACTCAATTCATTTCATCTAATGCAATGAACAAAAAGCAATTCAGGAAAGGGAAGCTGAGTCGGTGGGACACAGCAGTGCTGGTGCATGTACCAAAGCCATCCCACAAAGCAAGGAGATGCTTCATGTCAGATATATTCTGCAGCTACAGTGCAAACAGGCCCATATCCCTTCTAATACAATCCAGTTCAATACTGTCTAGTCAAGCTCTCAGAGCTCTCTTAAAATAACCTGAATCCCTACTCCACTCTTCTTACTAACCACATGTTTTGGAAAAAAACACCATTAGGGTGCAACTGGCACTGACATTTTCCAAATAAAACATTTATTGCTAAAAATATAATTTGTCTTGTTTTTCTCTTGTAAACACTAGTTTTGCTGGCAAATAGAAATAAGAGTTGCAATTATTGTGGTGAAGCGGTTGGAGTGCCTGTGGGTTTTTTTTTTCTTCCTTTCTTTCTTTTTTTCACATTTCCACAGGCCAACAGCCGCAGTGCTGGCTTTCCCAGCAGCCAGGACTCCTGAAAACTCGCTAGGTTTCTTCTGATGGACTTCCTGGCAACAAGGCATGGGCCCCTGATGCAGATATGCTACTTTGAGCTCATTGAAAGCTCTACTGTTTTCCCACAACTGTTCATTTGCCATTGGGATGATAGCATCCGTGCTAAATTTTTATTTTGGTATAAGGTTATGTCTCACACTATTTTATGGAGGGTGTTTCAGCCATCTACTGCTACGCAGCAAACCACCCCAAAAAGTCAGTGGCTTAAAACAACAATAATGCATTGTTTGTCATGATCCTGTGGGTCGACTGGGCAGTTCTGTTCATAACTGGAGTCCCTTATGTGGTTGCATTCAGCTGAAAAATTGGCTCAGGGGTGGGCTCCAGTGGGATGCTGGGATGACCAGCCTCTTACTGCATGTGGTCTTAGGATCTCTCTTCAAGACTAGCCCAGTCTTCTCTTCTTGCATGGCATCTGCATTCCACAGGGCAAGCCCCAGTGTGCAAGGGCTTACCAAGCCTCTGCCTGCAGCACACTTGCCAATGTCCCATTGCCCAAAGCCAGTCAGTTGGCCAAGCCCAGAGTCAGTGTGGGTTGGGGAAGGATTGCAAAAAGACATCAATATTGGAAGGTATGACTCACTGAAGACCATCCAACAGTCTATCCCAGAGGGAGGAAAAGATAAGTATTTGATTACAGTGATGTAGTCTAGAGATAAAGCCATTAAATATGAATACATGATGATTGGACCTATAAAGGGCCTCATATTAATATTAATAATAACTTACACATATTGATTTGATAATATGCTGGGCACAGGACTAAACTTTTCATATCTATGATTTTACTTACCCCTCCGACCAACTATAGGAGATTAGGACCATTGTTAACCTTCATTTTCTAGATGAGAGAACCAATGCCCAGAGGTAGAAGCAAACAGCCAAAGTGGGGTTCAGATTAGAGGCCAGTGAGTACACCTAGAAATTCCATGCCCTTAATACCCATGTTATCAGACTCCTATGCAGAATGGCATAGAGGTCCCCACTGTAGTGAAAGAGGCATGGCTTTAAAAATTCAGCTTTAACATTCAATTGAAGCCAATCAGCCTGATCCCCAAACCAGGAAGTCAGAGTGAACTCCCACAAACACAAAGCTCTCTGTTTGGCAGGCGTCTTTCCTCCTCAGCCAACTCACCTGGACTTCTGAGTCAGTGGCAGACGCCTAGGTACAGAGCAGTTCCCACTCCCGTGTAGGACAGGGCACAACCTGGTCAGATACCCAGCTTCAGGCCTGACAATGGGCCCCTCCAAAGAAGAGGCAGAATAGCATGGGAGAGAGAGAGCACAGCAGGGTCAGACCAGCCAGTGGTGGGTTAGGGGAAGATTCAATTACATAGAGCTTACAGTGTGCTCAAACACACCCTGGTGCATAAATAAATGGTGACTATTATCATTAAGATTATGGTTAGGGGAAGATTAAATTACATAAAGCTTACAAAGTTTTCAACACAGTCCCTGGTGCATAAATAAATGGTGACTATTATGAAGATTACGATGAAGTGGTTTGCAGAACTGTTTTGGAAACTGCCGTTTTCCTGTAACTCATCACACACTCTGAAAGAATCACACAGAGGATTCTACCATCTCTGCGAAGGACATCATTGCCAGCTTCTAAGGACTATGGGCAGAACCATGCGGACTATATATTGGCTTACATATAAGAAATCATAAAAAAAATTTAAATAAGCTAATTAGCATTAAAAAAGTGATTCTCAAAAGTGTGCAACCATGTTCCCCAAAGTCACAAATTATATCCTGTCAGTAGGTACAAATGTCAGCTCAACCTCTGCACTGAGGGTAACCAGATTGCATGGGTGAAGAATCACATCGAATTGGGTTCCTTTTAGTCCTAGTATTTTACTTAATTTTGTGTATTTTTGCTAAAAGAGAAAAAATTTGAAAACAAATATTAAGAGTCAAGTGTTTAAAGAGGCATGAACGTTTTGCAGATCTTTTTCACATATTTTACAAGTTTGGCATTTTTCACATTGCTACAACCATACACAATCAAAGTGCCACAAACATGACCGGCCACTGTGTTAAGTTTATAGAGGTGTTTAGGGAAGTGTTTTAGGTTACTTACTGTCTTAGCTCAGGCTGCCATAACAAAATACTATAAAATGGGTGGTTTAAACAACAGAAATTTTCTTCTTACAGTGCTGGAGACTAGAAGTCCGAAATCAAGGTGCCAGCATGGTTGGGTTCTGGTGCTCTCTCTTCCTGGCGTGCAGAGACATAGATGCCTTCTTGCTGTCTCCTTACAGTAGAGAGAGCGCAAGCTCTCCAGTCTCTTCCTCTTCCTATAAGGGCACTAATTTCATCATGTGGGCTCTTCCTAAAGACTTCCTCTAAACCTAATTACCTTCAAAAGGCCCCACCTTCAAATACCATCACATCTAGGTTAGGACTTCAACATATGAACTTTGGGGAAACATATTCTTTCCTTAACACAAATTCTTCCGGTTTCCTTAAATGCAATCACAACCAAAAGAAAACCATAAAAGATATGAAACCAAAATAATGCCCACAAATCATCTGTTCAATTCTCTGTTGCTTTTAGATATCAGGGTCCTAAAAAGAGGAAAATATGGCTAAGGAAGAGATGAAATGGGCAGCTGAAGGACCCATCAGAAGGTCTCTTTTTTCCAAAAGATAGAAATTACCGTCTTGCTAATAAAGTTTGTGTTGAGGGGTTTTGTTTTGACTTATATTCACCTTGAACAAATAATGAAAGCAACAGAGACATCCTGGAACAGTAGGAAAAGTAGGAGGTGTGAGTCATCCAAAATTGAATGTGAATTCCATGCTTTCACTTTCTAGTTTAATGACCTTGGGTGAATCCCTTTTAATCTCTTTAAGCCTTTCTCCCTCATCTACAAAAAGGAAAATCATAATTTCTTCATTAAGAGCTATTGTAAGGACTACACGAGTGATTGTGTATGGAAATGCTTGGTGTACTATTTGGCACAGATGAAACATGTGTTAAACGTTTCTTTGTTCTGCCTTCTCAATGAGCTTTTCTTTTTTGAAACCAATTACCTTCCAACCAGCACTGCATTAGGAAAAAAGTTCTCATTGAAAGCCCCAGTTATTGGTAAATATAAGCTTTTACCTAAAAGCTCTACATGAAGAAATTAAAGTCTTAACAAACGTTAACAGTGTAATTAACAATTGCTTTTCAAACATGGGGCAGGTGAATGAGTCATGCTTCTCACATTCAATATATACCCCCATGCTCTCAGAATGAATCATTAGTTTTACACCTACATGCAAAACCAGGAACTGGACTAAAGCCAACTAATATTTTTCAGGAGTACAACAGTTGCTTCTAAAGGCACACCATAGTGCATTTGCCATCAAAACTCCCTCGTGGGCTTAATCCATCCTCTAGTAAAAGGTACAAGGTATAGACTGGTCAACATTTCCCTCAGTTTTCCTACTAGGTAGGTGTCAATCCGGTCATTACAACACAGAACTATCACAACGCTCTCATTTACAAACAAATAAACTGCTTGTCCATGGACTAGAAGTTACTTTTGATCCTCAGTTCACTATGCAGTTTATCATATCACTGAGTCCCTTCTGTGAGCAGCCTTGAATTCTTTCTGTCAATTCAGGACAGGGGAAGGAATAGTATAAAATAGTATCGTAGATATCGTGGATTGGCACTCAACATCCATTTCTCCCTTCTTGTTGTGAAGCGTTTTTCCAAACTGCCAGTTATCGTCCATTAGTCCATCACGAAACCAACTTAGTGGGTCAAGACCAGCATTTCTTAATGGAATGAAATAGCATGGAATAGCATAGCACTGCTCAGCATAGACTAGAATTGAAACCATCAGGGTGCCTCAACTGTCTTGTGAATCTTTTATTTCAGGTAGATGTGTATGTGACTGTATGTATGTGTGAGGAAAATGATTCTACAGTAGAATATGTCAGAACTTTTGGAAAACACTCTTCCAGCATGCCGTTCTGTACCTCCATCATTGGGAAGCTGAATGCTATGATTCCAGGAATCCCTTGAGAAAGGATTCCAGATGTGATTTGGATTTAGCCATTAGATGCCCAAGTGTGAGATGTGGACGATGGCAGTGGTCACACCTCTACTGCCACAGCTATTTCTGATGGATGCTCTTGGACTTCTGTGGCATCATTAGCAGAGGATGCAGAATATGGTCACTATTCTGCGGTTCCTGAGAGGCAGGGTAAAAGGCACACATTTTGTGGTCCAGATAGCAGCAGGTGCAGTAGGGTTCTAGAATTAGCAGTAGGAGGGAAGGCACCCTGAAAGTGGTGGCTTCAGGATTAGGGTCGTATCAATGCAATTCTGCATCTACCTAGGCGTAGCAGCAGCAGCTCTCTTGGTGGTTTAGTTCTGTGGTGGGCCTTTGGGAATTTCTGTGGAAAGCTCAACCTCAAGTTCATTTCTTCAGCCCTCACATGATTCTGTAAGCCACCTAGTACCCTATAATAAATCCCTTCTTAGGCCGGGTGAGGTGGCTCATGCCAGCACTTTGGGAGGCTGAGGCAGGTGGGTCATCTGAGGTCAGCAGATTGAGACCAGCCTGACCTGACCAAGATGGTGAAACCCTGTCTCTACTAAAAGTACAAAATTACCTGGGCATAGTGGTGCATGACTGTAATCCCAGCTACTTGGGAGGCTGAGGCAGGAGAATCACGTGAACCTGGGAGGTGGAGGCTGCAGTGAACCGAGATCATGCCATTGCACTCCAGCCTGGGCAACAAGAGCGAAACTCTGTCTCAAAAAAAAATAAAAAATAAAAATAAATAAATCCCTTATTGCTTAAGCCACTAGGAGTAGCACCTATTCTGGTACTGTACCCTGTTGCAATTAACAGGAAAGAAAAAACTAAATATTTTTCTGGTACTCAACATTATACTGGAACTCAGTTATAAATTTCTATTGGATAATTCTGAAAAGAAGCTGAAAACTGAACACAGATATTTTGGGGTTTATTTTGTTGTTTTTGGGTTTTGTGACTCCTCTAGCACCAAGTGATCAAAAAGTACTTATGACTGACAGATTGATAAAACCATATGATGGAAGTCACAAAAATGGCTGAGTATCTTCATAACCAGTTGCAGAGAGAAGGAATGAATCTGTTGTAGGTTTTCTGGAAGACTCTGAGATGGAGATTTGGATGCAGAAGTTTAGTCAAATTGCACACTCAGGAGCTAAACCTGCAAGAAAGTAAAAGAGCAGGATGGGGAGGGACTGGCTGCCCTGACATGCAGTTGCAACAGAGGCCTCCCCAATCTTACAAGAAAGGAGGGGTTTGGAAACTGAGATGACCCTTCAGAGTGGTCCTGCATGGAGGGAAAAGGGCCATGGCTGTGTACCCCTTCACTGGCTAGCCACTGGATGAGAGTTGCCCTTGGAAAGGGTCTGCGACCCAGGATGAGATAGCTCCCTTCGTCCAAGGGCAAGAACTTGGAAGGGACCCAGATGTGGCTTGTCAGAAGTCACTTGCTCTGGGCAGCTAGAGAACAAGTGCTTCAGTCCTACAGCAGGACTGGGGTACACCACGACATCTGCTGCTGAGCACAGACAAGCATTCCTCTTTATCATTTCTTTTTAGCTTCCCAAATGCCTTGGGAAGACATTCACAGTCCTATAGGAAAACTGGAAAGGTGTGTTCTGAGTCTGTAAATGACTTTCAGCATGATAGCAACAACAAAACCCCTCTTCCACTTAGCAATACTCCAGCTACGCGTGATTTTCTGATAGAACATAGTGAGTCTGGAGCCAGAGAGCATGAGTCCAGGCTTTGACCCTATTTTCAATTTCCAGATCAACAGTGGGTGCAATCTCTCCTTTTATATTTATTGTTCGTTACCACTTGAGTAGTGGCTTTTTTTTATACTACCTCTTCCCTACTTTCTGCTCAGTCAAGAATTAACCACAGGATTACCCAAGGGATTGCAGGGAAAATAGCTTTGTGAAATAGAAAGTCCATGGGACCAGGAGTTAGGAAACCTGGAGCCTGTTCTCAGTTCGGCTAATTCATTCATTCTCTCTCGCGCTCTCTCTCTCTTTCTCTTTCTCTTTCTCTCTCTCTCTCTCTCTCTTTCTTTCTTCATTTCCTAGGAATAACCATGCCTGCCCTATCAGAATTATTGTGGAGATCAAAAAAAGTAATGTATGTGAAAACATTGTAGTAAAAGTTATAATACATCTGTAAGCTATTATCATTATTGGTCACCTGCCCACTTTGTAATTACGTAAATTATGCATTGAGAATCCATTCAAATCTCTATACAGATAATGGTTAAAAGTCCTGGTCCATAAAGAGAGGAGGATCCAATCCACCTGAATATTCAAACTCCATTCTATCAGCTGATTCAGTCAGACATTCAACAAATGCTCACCAACTATGGGCCAAGCACTAGACATGTGATAAACAAGCCTACAGGAGGCAGCGTGGCTCGATGTGAATCATGTGGACTTTGAAGTAACACAGAGTAGATTTCTATTTTACCTTAGGTGGCTGTAAGCTTCATTTCTCCGAGTCTCAGGGTTTCTTTGTCCACAAAAGGAGATGCTACTATGAGAAGTTGTTGTAAATAAGCGTTGGTCTAGCTACACACAAGATGCCATGGAAACCCCCAGTTGGGTTACCTACCCCAGCCTTAGGATATCAGAGAAAACCCTCTTGTGCCTTCAAACTGAGTCCCTTGTGTTCTCATCATTCAGCTCTCATTTATAAGTGAGAACATGCAGTGTTTAGTTTTCTGTTTCTGTGTTAGTTTGCTGAGGATGATGGTTTCCAGCTCCACCCACATCCCTGCAAAGGACATGATCTCACTCCTTTTTATGGCTGCATAGTATTCCATGGTGTATATGTACCACATTTTCTTTACCCAGTTTTTCACTGATGGGCATTTGGGTTGATACCATGCCTTTGAAGATAAGCACTTTAAAAGTAACACAGATTTGCTCACAAAAATGAGAACACTGGAAGAATGAAGAAAAAAGCCAAGTTGAACGGATGATGGCATGAATAAAAGGTGAGACCAGAAAGACAGCATATACAGGACACTTCCAAGGGGCTCAACTGGGGAGAAGAAGACAGAGGTAGGGCTCTGAGGAGAAGTTGCTGTGGAGTAGAGAGAGGGATGTCTTTGAGATGAGAGAGATTTGAACATTTTTAAATGCTGATGGAAATAAGTCATTTATGAAGGTGAGGTTGACAACACTGGAAAGAGAGGAAAACAATTGATGGGGCTAAGTTGCTGCGGATGCAAGTGCCCAGGTAGAGAAAATAGCTGAGACAGGGAGAGGCAAGGAGGTAAGGGGGGGTGTGGACACATATAAGGCTGTATTAGGATGTGATATTGAAGGTGTTACCTATAATGGCTTCTATTTACTGGATGAAATAGGAGATGAGATTGTCTGCTGAGGGTGAAGAGGGAAGACACAGAATGAGAGCCTCAAAGGAAAAAAGAATATTTGCAAAAATCATTTTGGAAAATAACAATGAGATGTAACAGGGAAAACAGTGCAGCTTTACCAGTTAGGACAGGAGGCTCAGATAAGATCAAAAACCATGAATTTGGGATGCCACTTAGCTGTGATTTCATGTGATTTTCTCCAGCTTCATTCAGTGGGGCAGGAAAAGCAGCAGAAACATTGATAGTTGGGAGTAATTCAAAGTCGAGGACAGAAGGGCAAGGGAACAACGAGTTAAAGGTGTTAGGAAGAGAATGATTGAAGAAATGAACCTTAATATCTAGGCTGGCTCCAGATGGAACGAGGATGGGCAAGACTGGGAGGGAGAAAATAGGAGGACCAGGGAAACGCAAAGGCTCAAAGGCTCAAAGCACAGCTATTTGGGAGTAAGAGATAAAGGTTTGGGATGGTAAGAGGTTGTAGAGCTTTTTAGTTAAGATTTCAGAGATGCATAAGTTCTAGGTGTTAGTCCTGACAGGCCACGTGTCACAGAAGTGTGTGTGTGTGTGTGTGTGTGTGTGTGTGTGTGTGTGTGTGTGTGTGTCTCACCAGCTGCCCTTCCTTTGGGGAACTTTCCCTCTGTCATTACATGTGGTCCTGGTTGAACAGGTAATCCTAGAGCGTCACCCGACCCCAACCTCACTAACAGTGGTTGGCATGGAATGCAGGCTGGTGAGTGAGTTCATCCACCTGGCTACAGTGATTGGTTCAAGGATACGTATATGACCTGGAAGAGATGATCAGCCTCTCGGCTAATATTTTTGGCATGGACACTTGGAGACAGGGGGTATCTCTTTTTCTCGACTCATGGCGGGTTTTTTTGGTTTTGTTTGTTTGTTTTGTTCTGTTTTGTTGCCCAGAATGGTCTTGAACTCTTGAGCTCAAGCAGTCCGCCCTTCTCAGCCTTCCAAAGTGCTGAGATTACAGGCGTGAGCCACGTGCCTGACCACATGAGTTGTAACAATCATGCAACTGCTTGTGATCATCTCTTCTGGTAGCATGGAGGAACCCATGTGCGGAAGGAAAAAGTCAGGCCAACATGCAAAGACAAGCAAAATCAAGTCAACACGAGAGATGGATAGAAGCAGAAAGAATCCAGACACCAATTCTGAACCCCTGGATCTAACGAAGCTGAAGCTAGACTACCCCTGAATCTTTCAAGCAAGCCCCCAAAATTCTCCTTTCAGCTTAAGGTAGTCTAAATTGGATTACTATAAGCTGCAGTCTAGGATGTGAGTGGCTGAAACAAAAGGAGGTAAAAGTATGGGCACTGAGAAGGCCAAGGAACTAAAGATATAGGCCAGGTGTGGTGGCTCATGCCTGTAATCCTGGCACTTTGGGAGGCCAAGGCAGGCAGATCACCAGGTCAAGAGATCAAGACCATCCTGGCCAACATGGTGAAACTCCATCTCTACTAAAAATACAAAAATTAGCCGGGAATGGTGGCACGTGCCTGTAGTCCCAGTTGCTTGGGAGGCTGAGGCAGGAGAATCACTTGAACCCAGGAGACGGAGGTTGCAGTGAGCCAAGATCGCACCACTGCACTCCAGCCTGGTGACACAGTGAGACTCTGTCTCAAAAAATAAAAAAAAAATAAGGTATGATGTCACATGAGTTGGCTTTATGGGCATTAAAGCTACCCAAGATGAAGGCAGCACCCGGTGGGGGTAGTGAAGACACCTATGAACCACTTGCAAAAGTCTAAAGCAGGGAGAATAGATAGGCTTTTAGTAGGTAACCCCAATGAGGTCTAGAAGAAAGTTATCCATCTATCAGCTAGCAGGAGCCTCAAATGAACCATGTTTTTATACAAAGGCAGAGGAATACGGTATGGAAGCACATAGCGGAAAGAGAAGCATACAGACTCCACTTGCTAATGAGAAGCTAAGTGAAGTGTCCAATAATGTGGATAAAATCACTACTGCATCAACTGGGTGAGACTTTCCAAGCCAAAGGCTACATAACCATGAAATGCTTCCCCAGTTAAAATGAGACTCCATTTCTGAGTCGTAAGTATTATGACAATATCAATAATGTAGATTTCTTTAACAGCTTCAGCCTGCCACCCCTGGACCTTGAATCACTTGCTGTTCACCTGTAAAACAGACTGTAAGGTAAAACTGGAAATTTTAGATAGGTCAAGCTTAAATTGTTTTCCCTAAATGAGATGTTTTTATGCATCGATTTAGATGTCTCAGACAGTGACCAGAATAATAACCTCAGTGCAAAATCACTATCACTCAAGTGTATTTGACAGAAGAGTTAGTATTAAATATTTTAAAGCCTTATGTAAAAATCATATCAACCTAGTGCATTTTATTGGACAGCATAAAATATACATGGATATCATAGAAGAACAAAATCTAACCTAAAAATTCAAAGCTGGCCTGCCAACTCTGGAATGATTGCCATAAAGGGAAATCCAACAACCAACTGGCATTTTAACAAAGAAGAAAATGGCTTTATTAAAAGTTTTCAATTTGTCCAAATGACAAACACTTAATGTGTATATGGACTGTATACATGTACAGAATTTATTGTTCCCATTTCATATACCCCTTTCATTAGAAGTCCCTAAAGATCATATTCAAACATTTTTCATATTTCTGAGTATGTTAAAGATCACTGTAGATCATTCTGTGTATGTTAAAGATCACTAGAGTCACACAGTGGAAATATTATATAAACATATATTTGGATAAATGGAATGTAATTTCATGTAATAAACAGAAATTACAATACTAACCACTATGGATCATTTTTAGTCTCTTACATGAATCCTGATATAAAATTAATGATATCAAATCAAAAATGAAAAAAAAATTTCATGTTTTTAAAATATTATTTAAAATATCTTTGAATAGCGTAGAAAATAAATTTCCCAAGAAACTAACTCAAGTTTATTAAAGATTATATTTGGAAAATGAAAACAAAGAGAATGTACAAAAACAATCTCCACTCTCATACACCCACATCCACCCATAACTGCATTTATAGGGGCATGATTCAGGGTGGGGCAGAGCCACTCAAGCTCCGAGAGCCTCCAGAGACCCAGTGAAGTCACTTCCTCCACTCAAGGTGATTTTCGATCCAAAACAGCAGACACTACTACGTCTTTGGAGCATGTGAAAAGGGGTTGGTGGGGAAAACTGCAGGCCTCCCCTAGAGGAAATTCAAGACTGCCTGTCCTGCCTCTGGCCAGCCTAGTGACCTCAGCCAGGGCTGCGCAGGTGTGTTTACTCACATGCAAAATGCTACTTATACTGTCCTTGCACATGAAGGAGATAGCTAGGCAGGGATGCCCGCTCCACAAGCAAAGCCTGGTCACTCTCCCTCTGTGTGGTCTGTCATCCAACCAACAGGTGTCAAATTCATTCGCTTTCCTTTAGGTTTTTCTGTTTCTTTCTTTCTTTCTTTCTTCTTCTTTTTTTTTTTTTTGGAATCATCCATTCTACATTTATTGGTAGTTTTCCTAAAAGAAGATCTTCACTATTTTTTCCCATTTTATCACTTATTGTCTGTAGCACTGTGGATTCTCAGATTTTTAGTTATTTAAAGTATAACAATCAGTGCATTTGTCAAGCTTAAAAAATTAAAAATATTTTAATATAATCTAGGACTTAGTCCACATTCAAATTTTTACAATTATTGCAAGAATATTTTGTGCTTTTTTTCATTCAAACCAAGATCCAATCTAGTTTTGACCCTTGCAATTGATTGTTTCATCTCTTTAATTTCTTTTAGTCTAGAAGAAAGAAGCCAATAATTTGCTTATTATGACTCTGACTTTTTGTTGTTGTTGTTTTCTGAGACAAGGTCTCTCTCTGTTGCCCAGGCTGGAGTGCAGTAGCGCGATCTCGGCTCATTGCAACCTCCGCCTCCCAGGTTCAAGCAATTCTCGTGTCTCAGCCTCTCGAGTAGCTGGGATTACAGGCACATGCCAACATACCGGGCTTAGTTTTGTATTTTTTGTAGAGACGGGGTTTTGCCATGTTGGCCAGGCTGACTTTGACTTTTTGATGACTCACGAACGGTTGGTTGTATATTTTTCATTTTCTCCTAATGTTCGGGTGCACCAGATTTATTTCTTTCCCTTTCCTTTAATTTCATGCTAGAGCTTCTTTTAAGGACAATAAAAAAATACATCTTATATGATAGAAATAAGATAAATTGTCCAAAAGAGTAACACATTTTTCTCAGTGAAGTTAAGAATATGATTCCCTGAAAAATTTGTAAAATAGAAATTTAAATGGAAAACAGAAAGTGACAGGAATTCATAATAAAATCCTGATCTTAAAAAGGTACCATTGCTGTGGGTGTATTGGATATATTGGTGAATAAGACTGTATAGGATTTCTTCATCTTATAGGGTTGGGCTCCAAATAAAGCTTTCCATTTTAAAGGACTGAGGCCAGCCCTGCTGAAACATTAACAATTACCACCAGATATAATCTGGTAGCAACATTTAGAACAGGCAAGTTTCTTACAGGACCTGAGACCTATGTAAGTTTGATCCAAATGAATTAGGTATATTGCTTTTGCTTTTTGAAGAAATCATATAGCTTACACTTGTAAATCTGTCATTTCTGGACATTAACTTTTTTTTTTTTTTTTTTCTGAGATGTAGTTTCACTCTGTCGCCCAGGCTGGAGTGCAGTGGCACAATCTTGGCTCACCGCAGCCTCCGTCTCCTGGGTTCAAGCGCTTCTCCTGCTGAGTAGTTGGGATTACAGGCACGCACCACCACACCTGGCTTATTTTTGTATTTTTAGTAGAAACAGGGTCTCACTATGTTAGCCAGGCTGGTCTTAAACTCCTGACCTCAAATGATATGCCTGCCTTGGCCTCCCAAAGTGCTGGGATTACAGGCATGAACCACTATGACCAGCCCGGACATTAACTCTCGATGGCAGGGTTATTGTCCTTCCTCTATGCAAACAATTCCCACCAGCATCACAGAGATTCAGGAGAAACAGATTCTGCGTAGCAGGAGAAGAGGCATGGCCTTTGAGGCAGGGCCAATGAGTTGTCCATCCTGGTCCCACCACTACCCAACTGCAACCTTGGATAGGTAACTTTATGTCTGAGCCCCAGAAAGGTTGTAAATTAAAAATGTCACAGCTTCTCCACATGGTTATTGTGAGAACTAAATTGGCTAGTAAAGCCCCTGACTTAAAATAGATACCTCCCAATGTTATCTCCCACTCCCATTTCCCAATCTAACTCATGCAATCTGGTGGAATTCTTCTGGATCCTAAAATGCTAGTAAATGAAATAATAGGCGTTTTTAATGCTGAACGTTTATCTAAGGCTGACACTTTTGAGATCGTTTTTGCAAGTGATGCATTCTCACTATATCATCAAAGCATAAAATATTCACAAACTGATCAAATCTCAAAGACATGAGGAATTTGTGAAATTGGGAATTGTGTCCCATGTCTTATGGCCACCTCTCTCAAGAGATACAGTGTTCAATGAAGAAGCTGTAAATGGCCTTGTGGGTGCCTCTCTTGCCCAGTAGTCACATCTTTGAGGCAGGCACAGGTAACAAAGTGATGCTGATGTGAATGGATCAATCTTTCAAGACACTTGATGATTTCATAATCAGGAAGAGCAAGGCTGGTCACGTTCAAGCCTAGCATCTGCGACACCACCTCCCTGAAGTCTGCCAGCTGCAATATCAAACAGAAACTCATTAACTGGGAGAACAAAATGTATCAACTACTGCTGAGCCAAATGCAACAAACAAAAAACCTGTAGAAAACCCAGGTTTGCACGAGGTAGGGAAATTATCTACTCTCTTCCTAGTTCTCTCACTTATAAAATACCAGATTCCAGATAAGTCACATCAACTGCCAACCTTCAGAGATTTCACAATCACTTTTCTGATGAGCCAACTGATGTGGTATTGGCTACTAAGTCAAGAATCCAAGTTAAGTAACCATGAATGAGACCCAGACCTCACTAAGCCTTCATTTTCTCATCTCCAGGTTGGGATTAACCATACACCTACGTCGAAGGGCTGCCCTGAAATTCAGATCACATGAAATGGTGACTGTGTGTGTGCTCTGCATACTAGGAAGAACTAAACAAATGTTGGTGGGGTTGTGTCCACGGATGGTAAACATGCTTTGGGATTTTAGCTGGCTGATAACCTCTTACACTAAAAAAAAAAAAAAAAAAAAAAAAAAAAAAGAACAAACAGCAAGAAAGTATAAGCTAATGAAAACAGGAGGACTTCTAAATTACTATCAAGTCATGTCACACAGATCGCCATTTCACAAGCCATATTCCATGGGACTGCTCTGGGACTTCTATTTGTCCATTGAAGAAAGAAAAGTAGGGGCTGGGGACAATGGTTGAAATATGCCTCATACCCCTTCAGATTCTCATAGGCTGGTTTCTGTGGTTCTAGGTTAATGCAAAAGCAGATAAATCAGGGCATCTGGCCAACACCTCATTAAAGGCACCCCCCATTTTAGAAAAGGGATGATCCAAACTGAATACAGTTACATCCAAGAGAATGCCACCCAAACAGTCCCACCCCAGGCTCATTTGCTCTGCAACCCGCTTCCCTTGCAGAGTCCAATTTGGGAATGGTTTTTAGCTATTACAGTTTGAATTTTATGACCCCTCAAAATTCTTATGTTGAACTCTAATGACCAATGTGAAGCTATTAGGAGGTGGGGCCTTTGGTGGGTGATTAGATCATGAGGGTGGAGCCCTCATGAATAAGATTAGTGCCCTTATAAAAGAGGCCCCAGAGAGCTGCCTTGCTCCTTCCACCATGTGAGGACACAGCAAGAAGGGGCTGACTCTGAACCAGGAAGCTGTGCTCAGCAGACACCTTGATCTTGGACTTCTCAGCCTCCAGAACTGTGAGAAAGAGATTTCTATTATTTATAAGCCACCCAGTAGATGGTACTTTGTTATAGCAGCCTGAAGGGACTAAGACACCGACCTAGTCTCCCTGATGAAAAAGTTTCTCTCAGACTTCTACCCTTTCCAAGGTGGCCAAAACTTTTCATTCCGAAGAAGTTTCCTTTCTGAGAACGCTCATTGTGTCGTTTGGCTTTCCCCGTCTCTGCTTGACATATGAACCAAAACAGAGGCAGCCAAAGCAGGGAAAAAAAAATCCTAGGATCAGAGTCCACTCTATGCCCTTTTGAGCTTCAAAAGGAGAAAGAGACAAAAGCCAAAAGCAATGGAGGTCAAGCTGCCCGGTACATGTTTCTTTACGCCTGACCTCCTGATGGACTCACTAGATAAAATGCTCCTTCTTGTAGCCAGCAAGCAAATGAGTACTTTTTTATGGCTTACATCTGTGCCTGGTCGGCCATCAAGTCTGGGTGCCACTGTTTGAGATTTGGGGCTGTTTCCTGCAACTGATCTCTGCTACAGATAAGGCTTCCCTCCTGAGGCCAAAGCCCTGGTTAACGTTAAGAGCTCTATGATGATGCAAACTTCAGAGGCGATCACCTAACATAACAAAAACCTCCCCAGAACCAGAACCTGTTTTTTCACCAAAACCCTTCCGCTGCTTGAATAAGAATGTCTTTTCCTTTCCTACAATTTGTGCCATGGAAATGTGAATAATTTTTCTTAGCGGGGTAAATCATAGTGGTTACTTGAATGCCAAAAAGATGCTGGAGGGGCAGGTGGATATGTTGAAAAGATATAGAAAGCTTTGTAAACTGCTTTTGAATAAATATGTGACTAGTTCTCGCTTCGGGAGCACATGTGTTAAGATTGGAATGATACAGAGAAAATTAGCACGGCCCTCGTAAAACGATGACATACAAATTCATGAAACAGTCCAAACTTTTTAAAAAAGAAATGCATGAATAAGTATTAATATCAAGCTCTTGAATTGTCCTGTCATTTCCTAAACAAGGTTTCATCACCAGATTTAGACCCACCTGCTTTTCTCTCTTTTCTGCTTCTTCCAGAGATTTTTTTAGTGTCTTCATTTCACTGGTTACCACTTCTATCATGTGTCTGGCCCTTTCTTTATTCTCCTTAGCCTCATGTTCTGTGGTATCCAGTTCTGACTTGACAGACATGAGCTTTTTCTCAGCTTTCTCCTTCATCTTCTCCAGTTGGTCTCTGGATTTGTTTAGATCTTCAATGGCTTTAGTCTGTTCCAAAGTTTTAATCTAGAAAGTCAAGAGAATGCTGATAACTCCTTTTGTATTTAGTGAGGAAAACTGTATAAACATGACAAATCAGAAGTCAATGGAATTCACTTCATACCCTCTTTATGAATAAAGAATGGAGTTCATCCCAAACAGTTAGAGATTTTGCTAAGCATATGTGCTGGACAAACATGTCTTAAGACACTTACAGCTAAAAACAACACATTAGAGTACCCTTATTTGAAAAATCAATGAGATAAAACTGTAGACAGCATAATTCTGGGGTCAGATTTTAAAATTAAGCCTGCTGGTATGTGCACACACACTCTATGAGGTCCATAAGCAAAAGCACCTTCAACTTTCTGCCCTGACCAATGGGACATTGCTGGTATATAAACATTAGGAAGAGCAAAATGTCCCCTCTTCTAATGCTGTATCCCATGAGAGCCCCAACTTAAATCCACCTCAGCAAGTCTTCACAACTGCTGTGAGGAAAATATAGATGGGCAGTTTTTCAGAAGCGTCTTCTAACTTTACCAGTGAGTCTGGGAGGTGAACAGCTGCAACTGTGGGGAGGAGTGGTGTCTTCCTCTGAGAAGCTGTCCCAAGATCTTAAAGCCAAAACACACAGTATGCTGGAGGGTGAGGCACATTCTCCGTATTAGCTTATTACTTAAGATTAGGCCAGAGTTACTTACAAAAAGAGTTTAAGGCCAGATGTGGTGGCTCATGCCTATTATCCCAGCCGGCCAGATCACCTGAGGTCAGGAGTTCGAGATCAGCCTGGCCAACATGGTGAAACACCATCTCTACTAACAAAAAAAAAAAAAAAAAAAAATACAAAAGTTAGCCAGCCATGGTGGCAGGCACCTGTAATCCCAGCTACTCGGGAGGCTGAGGCAGGAGAATCACTTGAACCCAGGAGGCAGAGGTTGCAGTGAGTCAAGATTGCGCCATTGCACTCCAGCCTGGGCAACAGAGCGAGACTCAGTCTCAAGAAAAAAAAAATGAATGAAATTCTGACACATACTACAACTACAACATGGATGAGCCTTGAAAACATGCTAAGTAAAATAAGCCAGACACAAAAGGACTAATATTTTATAATTCCACTTATATGAAGTACGTAGAATAGGCTAATTCATAGGAATTGTATGTAAGATAGAAGTCACCAGGGGCTGGGGAAGAGGAGAAATGAGAGCTATTGTCTGATGGGCACAAAGTTTCAGTCTGAGATGATAGAAAAATTCTAGATGTGGATAGTGATAATGGTTACACAACACTGTGAATGTACTTAACACCATGGAATTGTACACTTAATAATGGGTAAAATGATATATATTATGTTATTTTTATTTTACCACAATAAAAAAAAGAATTTGAAGCAACTTCACACAGACACAAATTGTTTTCACTGATCATTAAAAATATCAAAGGATGGCTAAAATAAAAAAGACAGACAATCACAAGTGTTAGCAAGGATGTGAGGAAGCTAGAACTCTCATACACTACTGGTAGGAATGTAAAATGATGTGGCTACTGTGGAAAATAGTTTGCCAGTTTTTAAAATATTAAACATAGAATTACCACATGACCCAGCAATTCCATTCCTAGGCGTATGGGCAAGAGAACTGAAAACTTATGCCCACACAGAAACTGTACACAAATGTTCATAGAAGCATTATTCGTAATCACCAAAAAGTAGAAACAACCTAAATGCCATCAGCTGGCAAATGGAAAAACAAAATGTGGTATAGCCATACAATGGAATATCATTCAGCAGTAAAAAAGAATAGAGTACTGGGACATGCTACCACATAGGTAAACCTTGAAAACATCATGCTAAGGGAAAGAAGCCAATTGCAAAAAAACACATATTCTATTATCCCATTTATATGAAAGATCCAGAAAAGGCCAGGGGCTAGTAGGAGGACAGAATGGGGAGCAACCACTTATGGGTACAGGGTTTCTCTTGGAGGGGATGAAAATGTTTTGAAATATGATAGTGGTGCCATTTGCTATATATGTGCATATACTAAAAATCACTAAATTGTACACTTTTTTTGAGACAGGGTCTTGCTCTGTCACCCAGGCTGGAGTGCAGTGGCACAATCTCAGCTCACTGCAACCTCTGCTTTCTGGTTTCGAGCAATTCTTGTGCCTCAGCTTCCCCAGTAGCTGGGATTACAGGTGTGTGCCACCATGCCCGCTAATTTTTGTATTTTTAGTGGAGATATGGTATTGCCATGCTGGCCAGGCTGGTCTTGGACCCCTGGCCTCAAGTGATCCTCTCGCCTCAGCCTCCCAAACTGTTGGGAATACAGTGCACCCGGCCTAAATTGTACACTTTTAAAAAGTGAATTTTATGGTATATCAACTGTATCTTAATAAAAGTCTTATTTGAAAGTGCATTTACAAGGAAGCTCTTTAAAAGGATCAAAATAAATTAACCTGAAATAAATAAATAAACATATCAGTAAGGAATGAATAGACAAAGAGCAAACAAAGACCAGTACAGCTCTGAATTTAGTCCTGCGCTTCCTGACAATTGAGGTAAACTGTTCAGGTATATTCTCAAAGAAAAAGCATTATTTTGTGTTTTCGTTTTGTGGTTAGATCATTAAAAAAAAACAAGTAAGAAAGTAACAGAATAAAAGACACCAAATAATAAGTATTTGCTGTTTTCTTCCTTCCCTCCCATCCCTTCTTTCCTAAGAAGAAAAGATGTTTTCTTGATGCATCTACTTTTATCTAATTGCTTCTAGGGTAGAATTTGGGTAAAGGGGGAGATTGTCAGGAAGGAAGCAAGCCAGGGAGGCTAAATTGACCTACACGGTAAAGAGCTGAGAGAGAAGTGGGGAGAAAAATGAAGTCTATGCTAACTAGGCTGCAGGAAAGCCTTCCTGACGAAACCTAGAATCATGCAAGAGGGAACTGTGAGAAGGCATTGGTGTTGTGCAGCACTGTAATGAGAGAGAAAGGGGAATGAGAATGTTGCTGCCCCAGTGAATGAATTTCTTTGTATTTTTTTTACTGATGATAATAAAACAAACAACTGTCATTTAGTTGCTCGACTCCTGATTATGTATTGCTGAAGGGCTTTGAGATGACTATGACTTACGTTGATGACATGTGGAGACTACTGTCAGAGATTGAAATCTCTCCCTACGGTTGGGCATAGAGTGCATCTTCACTGTGGCTGAGCATCTGAATAATGGCACAAGTGAGCCTGTTCTACACTCTGAAGGCTCTCACTATCCCACTAGAAAGTCTGAGGAATGGGAGCAACTGTTCTAAGATTAGGACATGATCTAGAGGAGATGTGACTGCTTGGGATATAGATGTCCAGATGGAAAAAATCAGATTTATTTATACCATTTTGTGTGACATCACTAAATTGAGGAATCCAGAGTCAAATACCTGCTGAACTCATAAACTAGAAACCAGTTTTGGCCAGGCGCGGTGGCTCATACCTGTAATCCCAGCACTTTGGGAGACCAAGGCGGGTGGATCACGAGGTCAGGAGTTCGAGACCAGCCTGGCCAAGATAGTGAAACCCCATCTCTATTAAAAATGCAAAAATTAGCTGGTTGTGGTGGCGGGGGCCTGTACTCCCGGCTACTCAGGAGGCTGAGGCAGGAGAATCAGTTGAACCCAGGAGGTGGAAGTTGCAGTGAGCAGAGACCACACCATTCACTCCAGCCTGGGTGACAGAGTGAGACTCCGTCACAAAAAAACAAAAACAAAAACAGTTTTTACCTACTATAACCCATAGAACTTCTTAAGGCACAAAACTTCTTTTGCTACAGTCTGAACGTTTGTGTCCTCCTAAATTCATATGTTGAAATTCTAACCTCCACAATGATGATATTAAGAAGTGGGACCTCTGGAAGTTGCTTAGGTTATGAAGGCAGAGCCATCTTGAATGGGATTAGTGCTCTTATAGAAGAGGCCCCAGAGAGCTGCCTCACACCTTCTACCATGTGAAGACACAGCAAGAAGGCATCATCTATGAACAAGGAAGCATGCTCTCACCAGACATCAAATCTGCTGGCACCTTGATTTTTAACTTCCCAGCCTCTAGAACTGTAAGAAATTTCTGTTGTTTATAAGCCATCCCGTTTATGGTATTTTGTTATGGCAGCCTTAATAGACTAAGATAACTTTCTTTCTTTTTTTTTTCAGATGGGGTTTTGCTCTTGTCACCCAGACTGGAGTGCAGTGGCACAATCTCGGCTCACTGCAACCTCCGCCTCCCGGGTTCAAGCGATTCCCCTGCCTCAGCCTCCAGAGTAGCTGGACTACAGGCGCGCGCCACCACTCCTGGCTAATTTTTGTATTTTTAGTAGAGATGGGGTTTCACCATGTTGGCCAAGATGTTCTTGATCTTCTCACCTTGTGATCCGCCCACCTCAACCTCCCAAAGTGCTGAGAGACTAAGACACCTTTCTAGACAGACAGGAGGCCGATGGCAGACATTCTCAGACAGGTTTGTAGCTATTGACCTGGCTGCATCAAAGGAGATGAAATCCCTTAGAAATTGACAGCTTCTATGAAATTTACAATCAAGAAGGCATAAGAACAACTGCTGCAGCTTCAGAACTATGCAGAAAATAAAATGTCAACAGCTGGGAGAAAAAAATTCTAAGTGAGCAATGGAGCCAGTGAAAAATATCACCAGTAGAGCAGGCACCTGAGACAGGGAAATGGCACCCACTAAGTGCAGGTCTACAGGGGCTGACCTTGCAGACCATTTATGGATCCCAAGTTACCAAAACCCTTATTTGATTATGAACTGCATAGTAGATACCAATACATCAAAGCATTGTCTCAATGTTAATACCTATCTGTGCTGATTGTATTGTGGTCGTGTAAGAGAATGAACGCCCTTGTTCTTAAGTGATACGTGGGAAAATATTTGAGGGGTGAAGTGTCATGATGTTTGCTACTTACTCTCACATGCTTTGGCAAAAATAAAACATCTCTCTCTCTCCAGGCAAAATATAGTAATCAGTAAAATATTAACAATCTGTGTGAAGGGTAAAAGAGTATCCATTATACTATTCCTGCCATTTTCTACAGCTTAGACATTTTTCAAAACAATTAAATATTTTCAAAACAAGAAGCTGGGAAAGGGAAAGTATTGATCATGGATCCTACTAGTAGAATTTTTTCAATATATATGTATACATAATTATAAGTTACATAAGCATATTGCTCAAAATAATATATTCTGTAGACCATTAAACATTTTATAAAATGGGGACATTACATTGATTAAGTAAATATCAATGTTTAAAACAAAGTGATCTCCCTTTAAAACAAAGAGATTCCTTTCACTTACAAACTATCTCACTGCTACAAAGAAAATATGTGGCAAATGGTAAATTGCTGGGATTGGTATGTTGAATTTTAAACCTTGTATTTATAAAAGAACAGATACATTCAGCCTGTCTGTTCAGATTGGGAAAACATTTACAGTGGGCTATCTACCAAAGGTGATGGAACACAGCTTGGAGGTCTAGAAGCTCATGAATCAAGTCCTAATGAGAAGAATTTGTTGCCAAGAATCTCTAAAAAATATGAGACTTTATCAGAATCCTCAGGGCTGCCTGAATCTTTGTTCCCGGGAAGCAAGAACAAGTAATGGAGCTCCGAGCCAAGCCACCAGGGCAGAACAGGGAGCCAATAGTGGTGAAGAAAGCCTCAAACCCAGCAACAGATTCCTGAGAGTGGAATGGGACTAAGTCGGTTTCTTAATCTTCCTAAGGGAACTCCTCAGACCCAGCTCAGAGTTCAGCGAGAGACTGTGCCCCTAATTTTCTTCCAGTGGGACAGAACTGGTCATAAACAAGATTGATGTGCCACTCAGACTCTAGCAAGGGCAGAGAAGTTTCCAAGTGTGCTTTGCTGTCATAAACACTGTATCTACTGTCTGCTTCCTTAAAGAAAAGAATTTTAAAATCTGGTGAACAATTCTCTCATGTTATAAGGGCCAAAGACCCAGAAAGGGAAGATGATCAAATTTAAATTTTGGTGTGTTGGCTCCCTGAGAGGATCTAAATTCTCCAGCTGGAAGGTTTCAGGAAGCTGCATTGAAAACACCACCCAGTAGGAGCCAGGAAGTGAACTCAGGCTCTCTGAATGGGATAGGACAGCAAAGTGGGAGATTCTTTTGATGGCCCGAATAGATGCTGTGTCCCTCTTTGAAAAGGACACAAAAACTTAACTAAGTAGCAAACATCATCAAGATGGCTAACTAAAGGCAACCAACACTCATCTCTACCACAAAGAAGGACCAAAACAACAAATAACCACACATCAAACAGTGTCTAGGGAGGAACACTGGAATTCAGCAAGGAAGTGACAAAGACCTTCTGAGATGCAAAAACTCAGGAAGGCAGCATAGAAAGGAAAGCAAAGCAGTCAGCCAGGATCAGCTTGGAGCAAAGAGAGACTTCCCACTGAAGGAAAAAGGTAAGTGGGAGATCCCTAACAGTCCACAGTCATATCATGGACACCTATAAAGTTAGCTACAGGAGACCACAGCCCTTACAGGACACAAGCGCAGTATAATGAGCTGCCTGGAGTCCATGTGACCTCATTATTCCAGAGAGGAAATTTATGCTGAGGCAAACTCACTTCCTGAGACCGAAAGTGCATGCTCCCCAGAGCCTGACAGCCACCTACTCATGGCCTTCTGCCATGACCACTGGCAGTCTGACCCCACTTCCAGTGGTGGGACCACCTCATCTCTGCATGTGTCACCAGAGGCCCAAGGAACAGCCTGCCATGCATCTCCATCCCCAGCAAAGCCACACCACAGCCTCCACAAAACACCACACCCTAGGCCACTGAAGTACTCACAGATACCGCTAACATTGATTACAGCTAAAGAAATCATACAGAGACTACACAACTGTACCCTCCCAGAACCAAAGCCAAAACACCCTACCCAATCAACAATATAGGCCATATCTACAGGAAAAAGTCTTTCCCTACAAAAGCGGTTTCATAAAATTGGAAGAAGTGTTTGTTTCAACAGATGTACAGATACAAACGTAGGGACACAAGACACATGAAAAAAGCAAGTACACCTCCACAGGAACACAATAAAACTTCAGTAACAAATCCCAAAGAAAAGGACCTCTATGAAAGGCTTGACAAAGAATTCAAATCATGATCTTAAGGAAACTCAATGAAATAAAAGAGATAATTCAATGAAATAAGAAAAAATCATGATCTGAATAAGAAAGTCAGCAAAGAAATAAATATAAGAAAAAGAACCAAGGTTAAGTCTTGGAACTGAAGAATTCAATTAATAAAATTAAAAACATTATTGAGAGCTTCAACAATAGACTAGATCATGCAGAAGAAATAATTTCTAAACCTGAAAACAGGTCTCTTGAAATAACCCAGTCCAAAAAAGAAAAAATAATGAAGAAAGTCTATGTGGCATAGGTACACCATTAAGTGAACAAATATTTGCATTACTGGAAGTTACAGAAGGAAAACGATGGAAAACACATTAAAATCCTATTCAATGAAATACTAGTTGAAAATGTCCCAAGTCTTGTGAGAGATATAGACAGACAGAGACAGGAAGCTCAAAGATCCCCAAATAGTTTCAACCCAAAAAACCTCTCTCAGGCACATTATAGTCTAAAAGTCAAAAGTCAAAGACAAAAAGAGAATTCTAAAAACAGCAAAAGAAAAGCATAAAGTCACATATAAGTGAACTTCCATCAGATTAACAGTGGATTTCTCAAGAGAAACCTTACAGGTTAGGAGAGAATGGGATTCAAAGTGCTAAAAGGAAAAAAAAATGCCTATCAACAATACACAGCCAACAAAGTTATTCTTTTTCCCAGACAAGCAAAAACTGAGGGAACTCGACACCCTTAGACAAGCGCAAGAAGAAATGTTTGAGTCCTACATCTAGAAGCAAAAAGATATTTACCAGAATGAAAACACATGAAAGTTAAAACTCACTATTAAAGCAGATACACAAATGGGAAAGAGAAAGGAATCAAATGTTATCACTACAAAAATCACCAAACTGCAAACTGCGAAGATAAACAATAAGAGAGGAAAAAAGGAACAAATGATATATTAAAAACCAGAAAACATTTACCAAAATGAAAGGAGTAAGTCCTCACTTATGAATAACAACCTTGAATGTAAATAGTTTAAATTCCTCAATTAAAAAATATAGACTGAAAATACATTTCTCTCCAAGGTCAACCCCTGTAGACCCACACTTAGTAGGGGATATTTTTCTGTCTCAAGTGCCTGCTCTACTGATGCCACCACAAACAAACAACAAAATGGCAATAACAAGATCTTACTTATCAGTAATAACATTGAATGTAAATGGTCTAAGCTCTCCAATTAGTGGCTAAATGGATTTTTTTTTTTAACTCAACTATATGCTGCCTATAAGAAATCAACTTCACCTGTAAAGACACATAGACTGAATGTGAACAGACAGAAAAAGATAATTTAAGCAAACAAAAGCCAAAATCAAGCAGAACTAGCTATACTTAGAAAACAAGCTAAATTTTAAGTAAGAAAAAGATGAAAAAGGTGATTATATAATGATGAAAAGAACAATTCAATAAGAGGATATAACAATTGTAAATATATATGTATCCAACACACCCAGATACATAAAGCAAATATTGTTAGAGATAACAAGAGAGATAAATTCCATTATAATAATAGTTGAGGACTTCAACACCTCACACTCAGTATTGCACAGATCCTGTAGACAGAAAAATCAACAAAGAATTCTTGGACATAAACTATACTATGGAACAATTTGACCTAATTAACATTTACAGAATATTTCATTCAACTACTGCAGAATACATGCTCTTCTCATCAGCACATGGAATATTCTCCATGATAAACCATACGTTAGACCACAAAACAAGTCTCAACGAATTTTTTAAAATAGAAATCATACCAAGTATCTTTTTAGACCACAGTGGACTAAAATTAGAAATCAATCACAAGAGAAACTTTGGAAATTCTACAAATACATGGAAATTAAACAACATGCACCTGAATGACAAATGGAGTCAAGGAAGAAATTAAGAAGAAAATCCAAAAAATTCTTGAAACAAATGAAAATAGAAGCACAACATATTAAAACCCGTGAAATACAGCAAAAGCAGTACTAAGAGAAAAATTTATAGCAATAATGCCTACATCAAAATGATAAAAAGATTTTTGTTTTCAAAATGGTGGCATAGGCCAGGTGCAGTGGCTCACGCCTGTAATCCCAACAGCTTGGGCAGCACAGGTGGGTGGATCACCTGAGGTCAGGAGTTCGAGACCATGCTGGCCAAAATGCTGAAACCCCGTCTCTACTAAAAATACAAAAGTTAGCCAGGCGTAATGGCACGTACCTGTAATCCCAGCTACTTAGGTGGCTGAGTAAGAAGAATTGCTTGAACTCAGGAGGCAGAGGTTGCAGTGAGCTGAGATCACGCCATTGCACTCCAGCCTGGGCAACAGAGTAAGACTCTGTCTCAAAAAAAAAAAAAAAATGGCGGCATAGAAGCAAGCTGGTGGCACTGTTCCCCCGGAACTCCAAGATATACAAAAACAAAAACAAATATGCAGCACCAAGATTATCACCAGCAATAGCCCAGAACTCAAATATAAAGATGAGACAGTTCCTGGAGCCAGAGAGAAGTGAAAAAACTCTAAACAGAGAGTAAGAAAATCAGACTTCCATAGCCACAATGCCCCTCCCCACAACCTTCCCAGCACCACAAGTGCAGAAAACCTCCCCAGACTCATGGTTTCTACAATGGAAAAAGTAAGATCAAGGTGAACAACCAACTTCCCCAACATCTTAAGTTCCCTGGTAAGAGGCCAGTTCCTGCCTCAACCCACAGAAAGCAGTTACTTTGAGTGCCTGAAGGGAAAAATATATCAGAGGACAGCCAGAGACAAACAGGGGAGACAGCTCTGTAACTTGACTGAAGGAAACGCCAAATCAGAATGGCATCTGTTCAGCAGGACCACAGTGTAGGAGGTATGTTCCATACATCTCCTGGGCGTGAACCCTCGCTAGCCTCCCACACTGCCAGAATATCCCCTTTGCGACATTTCCCATTTGGGATAGGCAATGCTCCAATCATTGACTAGAGCTGAGGCAAACACAGGCTTGAGGCATCCTCAATCCATGTATCAATACTATTCTACCATAATAAAGCATGAAATCCTGTCATTCACAGCAACATGGATGAGTCTAGAGGACATTATGTAAAGTGAAATAAGCCAGGTACAGAAAGATAAATACCACATATTCTCACTCATATGTAAAAGCTAAAAAAGTTGAGTGCATAGATGCAGAGAGTAGAATTGTGGTTATTAGAGGCTGGGAAGGGTGGAGGCAGGGCACAGGAAAAGGTTGGTTAATGGATACAGAATTACAGCTGGATAGAAGGAATAAGTTTTAGCGTTCTAAAGCACTATAGGGTGATTCTAGTTAACAACAATTTATTGTACATTTTCAAATAGCTAGAAGAGAAGATTTTGAATGTTTCCAACTAAAATAAATGATAAAATACTTGAGGTGATGGATACACTAATTACCTTGATTTGTTCATTATCCATTGTATATATGCATCAAAATATCACTCTGTATCCCAAAAATATGTACAGTTGTTATGTGAAACTAAAAATGAAAGAAAAAGGTGTAACTAAGCAGGAATGTAGCAGAAATCAAAGATGAATGTTCAGATTTGCAGTCTGGGCTCACTTCCCCTCCTTCCCTACCGTAAGAGCACGTGTCGAAATCAGGGCAATTAGCATTATCCATCGCCTTAAACATTTACCATTTCTTTGTGTTGGAAACATTCAAAATCCTCTTTTCTAGCTATTCGAAGGTATACAATAAAGTATTGTTAACTATAGTCATCCTACAGTGTTATAGAACACTAAAACCTATTCCTCCTATCCAGCTGTAATGTTGTAGCCATTAACCAACACACCTTTCTCAGCTCCTAATAAGGACACACCCCTCCACTCCTTCACCATCTGACCCCCAGGAGCATGCCTCTTGCTGGAGATCTGCTTGCTGTATACGTTCAGAAGTGGGAAAAGCTCAAAGCAGTCCCAGAAATCCAATGGATCTACATCATGGGAGCTGAGTATGAGATGGGAGCTCAGGGGAAAAAAATTAAGAAAGGCTATACTCATTGGGTTGGAGAAGGTTCTGGAGTGGGGAAGGAATGTGGGGAGATGCTGTCTTGTGTGGGAGATATAAAGAGAGTTAGAAAGTGGGAGAGAACTTCACATGTGGCTGAAGAATGTTAATCCCTTTTGGTGTTTCCTTGAAAGAGTGCAATGAAGATAATGAGCTTTCCACTAGTTTTTGGTTATCTGACTGCTGATCTTCGGCCATAGCTCCCTACTAAGGTTTGGCCACATGACATAGGCTGATAGCTGATGGCTCTCCACCAAATAGCTACTTACTTTATTTCTTACTGTACAGAATAAAGACCCATTTCTCAGACCGACTTCACTTAAATGAGGTCCAGGGACTAAGTTACTAAGTTCTGGCCAATGGAGACATAAGAAGTGTTGTATCATTCCTGGAAAGCAGCACACAGGGTGTCCTTCCACTGTCCCTCCTTCCTGATGACTAGAGTGAAGCAGGAGCCCCAGCAGCTAGCTTGGCCTAGAAGATGGCATTGAGGACTAAAGCTATTGCTAGGATACTGAAGCAGAAGGTTGAAAACTGAGGTCACCAGGTGCTTCTTTCCAGTGAGAAGGGAATAAATGCCTCTCCTCTCTAAGCCACTGATATCATGGGGTGTTTCAATATATTGAGCTGAAACTAATGATAACTGATGCAGGCCATAAAGCACCTAGCATGATATAAATTACACAAAGCACTTTCTTCATCTTCTGCCATTCTGCCACATGATTTCAGTACTTGGCATTTGCATTTGTGTATAAGGCTATGTTTGTGCCAATTAGTAGTTATCCTGGGCTAATAAGAAAATGGTAAAGGCAGAGTTAATACATAAATAATGTGTTCATGCAAAGTGAAAGCCAAACTATGTCATGGCATAGGTACAAATAAAGTATCTGCAGTATTAAAATAAAACACATGGTACAATAACTCCTATACCCTTAGGGAAAACAAACTTTAAACATGCCAAACTCAAAAGATAATAAACTTTAAACATGCCAAACTCAAAAGATAATAAACTTTAAACATGCCAAACTCAAAAGATAATAAACTTTAAACATGCCAAACTCAAAAGAACTTGCATCATGAGCAGTTGGTACCACACATTCTTATTAATGGATGTATTAGTCCATTAATGGATAGTATATAGTCCATGCTATAAAGAAATACCCAGCTGGGCACGTTGTCTCATGCCTGTAATCCCAGCACTTTAGGAGGCCGAGGAGGGGGGATCACCTGAGGTCAGGAGTTCACGACCAGCCTGGCCAACATGGTGAAACCCCATCTCTACTAAAAATACAAAAAAACTAGCTGGGCATGGTGGCACACGCCTGTAATCCCAGCAACTCAAGAGGCTGAAGCAGGAGAATCGCTTGAACCTGGGAGGTGGAGGTTGCAGTGAGCCGAGATTGTGCCATTGCACTCCACCCTGGGCAACAAGAGCGGAACTCCATCTCAAAAAAAAAAAAAAGAAAGAAATATCTGAGACTGGGTAATTTATAACAGAAATAAATTTAATTGACTCACAGTTCCGCATCGCCGGGGAGACCTCAGGAAACTTACAATCATGGCAGAAGTGGAAGCAGGCATGTCTTACATGGTGGCAGGCAAGAGTGAGAGCATGTGAAGAAGGAACTGTCAAACACTTATAAAACAATCAGATCTCATGAGAACTCACTATCATGAGAACAGCAAGGGGAAAACCGCTCCTATGATCCAATCACCTCCCTCCCTCAATATATGGGGATTACAATTCAAGATGACATTTGGGTAGGGACACAGAGCCAAACCATATCAATGGTGATTTTAGTAAAATAATCTATCACATTGAATTAATATCCCTAATTTTTAAAATTCTATTTTAACCTTTGTTTTGATTTTTGAACTGATATGGATTTCATAATATTAAGAAACATAATAAGATTAAGAAATTTCTATGTAGTTTTAAGTTTGTACATTGTAAATATAATAAAATTATTTTAACTCAATACAGGTAGGGGAATTCGTGAAAAAACATTTTACTTGCAAAAAGGATTTCTATTATACTTATGTTTGCCTGCCAAATTAAAATGTAAAGTATCTGGAAAGGTCTACTTTTTCTTGGTCTAGAATTCGGAGTAAATTTACAGCCTGGGTCTTAAAACAGAAGATTTATATAACCTAGGCATCAAGGTCTTCAATCATGGTTTTGAAACAGACATAGAAACGAGTACAAAAGCTTTGACCCAAATGTTCATAGCAGCCTTGTTCAGAATAGCCAAAAGTGGAAACAGTCTAAACGCTCATCAAATGCTGAATGGACAACCAAAATGTGGTATATCCATACAATGAAATATTCCTCATCCATAAAAAGGAATTATGATGGTTAATTTTATGTATCAACTTGGCTGGGCAATCATGCCCAGATATTTGGTCAAATATTTAAATGGGTAGACTTTGCATAAAGCAGAGTGCCCTCCATAATGTGGGTAAGCTTCATCCAATCAGTTGAAGGCATAAGCAGCACAAGACAATGAGCTTCCCTGAACACAAGGATAATCTGCCAGTCTTCATATTTTTACTACAATATCAGCTCTACCTGGGTCTCCAGTGTGTCAGCCTATCCTGCTAGTCTCCATAATTGCGTGAGCCAATTCTTTAAAATAAATCTCTCTATATAGATAGAGAGATGATTGATAGACTGATGTAGATATTTATATCTACATATATCTGTCTGTATACACACACAAACACACATACACACACACACACACACACACACACGCACTGTTTTTCTGGAGAACACTGACCAATTGCTTTTGTTTTTCTGGAGAACACTGACCAATACAGGAATGAAGTACTGATCCATGGTACAACATGGGATGAACCTTGAAAATATTAAGTATACTCATACTAAGTAAAAGAAGTGATATGGTTTGGCTGTGTCACCACCCAAATGCCATCTTGAATTGTAGCTCCCATAATTCCCATATGTTTTGAGAGGGACCCAGTTGGAGATAACTGAATCATGGAGGTGGTTTCCCCCAACTTTTCTCATGATAGTGAATAAGTTTTACGAGATCTGATGGTTTTATAAGGGAAAACCCCTGTCACTTGGCTCTCATTCTCTCTTGCCACCGCCATGTAAGAAGTGCCTTTAACCTTCTGCCATGATTATGAGGCCTTCCCAGCCATGTGGAACTGTAAATCCATTAAACCTCTTTTGGAAATTACCCAGTCTGAGGTATGTCTTTATCAGCAGCAGGAAAACAGACTAATACAAAAAGCCAGAGACAAAGGCCACATATTATATGGTTCCATTTATATACAATTACAGAATGGACAAATTTATAAAAACAGAAAGATGACTGGTTACCAGAAGCTGAAGAAAGGGTAAATGAAGAATGACTGTGGATGGGTGTGGGATTTTGGGGGAGGATGTGGGAGAAGTGATGCAAAGTCCTGGTATTAGATAGTGGTGATGTTTGTACAACCTTGTCAATATACTAAAAACCATTCAATTATACACTTTAAAAAATAAACTTTATGGCATGTAAATATTTCTCATTTTAAAAAAACCATAGAAATGTAATTCAAATTATTATTTTATATTGTCCCTCTAAGAGTGGTAAAATTGTTAATTGAATAAGTGTAGTGGTTTGAGTAGTGCCTTCCCAAAAGCTGTGTCCACCCAGAACCTCGGAGTGTGACCTTATTTAGATAAGGGCCTTTGCAGGTAATGATTAAGGTAAGAGTCTCATGATGAGATCATTTTGAATTAGGATGGGCCCTAACACCAACAATGGGTGTCCTTATAAGAGACAGAAAAGAAGAGACACACAGGGGGAGGTCACGTGAAGGGGAGGCACAGATTGGAATTATGCAGCTATAAACCAAGGACTGTTAGCGGGATTGAGTATTAAGCCACCCAGTTTGTGGTAGTTGGGTAGCCCTAAGAAATTAATACAGTAAAGCTATTTTTGCTAATGTTCAGAAATATTGCTTTATGAATAGTGAAATTAATACAGGGACAAGCTTAAGGCAATGTACAATGGTGGATAGCTGATATCGATAATCTGTCTTGGAAATTGATTTCAGAAGTCTGATATTTTGGATTTGTACCAAATACAAAACAAAAATATATTCTGTATTTGATATCTCATAAATGCATGAAGTTGACACTTACTGTGTTAACAAGTTAGAGAGATCTCTGTTCTACACTGGAAGGAAGACTTAACATTCCTTTGAAATGTGTAGGGGCCTGAGTAATTCTTGAGTCAGTCAAACCAAGTCTCTCCTATACCTTTCCTATTATCTTATCTGTAAAAGTATGTGGATCTGCCTATTCAAAATAAGGCAACCAAGTAAATACGCAAGCCAACTTTATTTACTTTCCTAACTCTTCTTTTCATCCAAGTATCCCAGAAGGGTATTGCACTGTCTTTGTTTTCATTTCTCTTTCATCCCTGAAATTTGACTTATTCTCAAAACCCTCACCCACTACCACCATGATCTGTACATGCTTGACTCACAGATTTTCCAAAGCCAAGTATAGTGGACACTCCTTCAGTCATTATCTCACTGCTGTACTTGGTATAGTTGACCACAGCCTCATTCTGCTCTCTCCCTATCTCTCTCTCTGTTTCTTCTCAGTCTCTTTCCTGACAATTTTATCCTCCAATGGCTCCCCAGGACCCAGAGGATAAGTCCAAACATCTTAGTGTGACACATAAGGCTCCATGTGATCCAGCCCCTTTCCACTGCTCAGCTTCTTCCCCTCCCCAACTCCCAGACATTGTCAAGGCATCAGCAGCAGCCAATCAGACCTCCTATTCACCTATTATTGCATTGACTGTCACTCATCCTCATCCTCTACTCCAAACAACTGTTGTTTGATCAGAAGCAATGTTGTACCAAATACCATGACAGCACTAGGAGGTAATCTATGTTTATAAAGTCTTGGCAAAGACAGAAGACTGTTTGATTTTTCAGTCTGAGTTCAAGAAACACTGTACAGCTCTGATTTTGCCATATCCTTGTCTACATGCAACCACCTCCCTATGGGTAAGAGAAATTCTTCAAAAGTGTTAGACCAGGTCTGCAAATTCTCCTTATTGTTCTCTAAAGCCCCAAATTTTGTTTCCTTTTCAAAGGTGTGCATCACACATTGGCTATAATGGTGAGGTTCCTTTTCCTATTTTGTTCAATGACATTCTCCAACTATTAGCTGTCTTACCACTGGTTTCCATTTCTTTAACTTTTCTTTTCTAGCTTCTTTGGAAGTGTCCAAAAGCCCTTTATTCTCTCTAACAAAGTAGTACTCCTGTATCCTTATAAGCAAAGATGTCAGAGGGGATGAGTGCCTCTGGCCTAGGGATGAACACCCGCACATCCTACAATCAGGAGCAGCTGGTGCAACGTCCCAGCCACATTAACTTCAGGATAATCTGCATGGTCCTTTGGATACAGGAAACAAACTCCCCACTACCATCATCCCAAATGGTTAGAGCAGATGGTATTTGCAGCTAACTGCATTTCTTTGGGTTTAAAATTTGTTTTTGTTCATACAATGCCATCTTTAGGGGATTCTTCTCTCCCCTCCTTCTTTCTGAGATGATAACTGGGTGGAGGAAAGTCCTTGTGATTTTAGAAAAAGTGATTCTGGCCCTCATGCTGCCCCTGAATCTCTCCTATATCTATTATTTGACTTGTGAAATTTGTGAGGGTCTCTCACCAGAGTCAAGGCCACATCATTGGTCTCAGCTAATTCAAGGCTCGGCTGTAGCTGCTATTGGGCCACAGCCTAGGTGATGACCCCAGGGCCTCTGATAGAGGGTCACTTTGTCCCTCAGTTGAAGGGAACACCCCCATATGCTCCTGTAATGAGCTCTCCAGCTTGCGTTTCAGCTGTCATCCATATCCCTCACTAGTGAAAATGGAACTCCAGGCTCCAGGGAATTGAGGTGCAATCTAGGCCCCCAAGATTCATCACCATTTGCAGCCTCTTCCAGCCAGGGTTAGAGCAGCTGATACTATTCCACCCTATTCCAAATCCCCACTAAAGGTCAGTCTCAAGTTGCAAAGGGACTGTTGAGGGGATTTACCTCTGATATTTCCTCCCCACCCATGGCACCACCTCAGATGCTTTCCCTTGCTTCCCCCCTTCCTTGTATTCAGATATGTGCCCTTCTCTGGGGGGTGCCCATTCTCCCCTTCTCCAAGGAAGTACGCTTCAACTTGGCAGTCTAGCCCCAATGGCAGAAGGGCTTCAGCAGGGAAAAGAAAACTACTCAGAAGGGAAACTACAGTGGAAAATATTTTCTAAAACATGGTCCCCACTACACATGTTCAAGGGCTGGCTTAATTCCAGATTCTTTTTCCCTGCTTGTCTGTTTCCAGATTCGGAAACCTTCCAAAAAGCAGTTTCAGAGCATTGTCTGCAAAGAGCCAGGATGTTATTGTCCACTGTACTTGCGATTTGCACACCTGCTGAGGATGATGTGTGCATATTAAGTTACATATTATTGCCAGTGGCACACATGCATGACACGTAAATCTTTTGATTAAATTCTTGTAAGTTTCCATTTCTTTTTGCTCTGCCTTCGTTAGAAGTTGAACACCTTGAATATAGGAACTGTCTCCCCAGTTCTGGTGACCTTCTCCACTGGACTTGGTAATGATGTATCCTACAGAGCACAACATAAATACCCTTGCCTGCCTGACTCTTTTCAGCAAACAGTTGTGCCCATTTTCTCATTTCTTCCTAAGCAAATTCCAATGTGATTAATCCCTGCATCATCACTAATAGCAGTCACCAACACTTTGGAGAAATGTATTTCTTTTCTGGACTTAAAACATCACCACTTTTTGGCCAGGCGCAGTGGCTCACACTTGTAATCCCAGCACTTCAGGAGGCTGAGGCAGGCGGATCACTTGAGGTCAGAAGTTGGGGACCAGTCTGGCCAACATGGTGAAACCCTGTCTCTACTAAAAATACAAAAAAAATTAGCATGGCGTGGTGGTGCACACCTGTAATCCCAACTACTTGGGAGGCTGAAGCAGGAGAATCACTTGAACCCAGGCAGAGTTTGCAGTGAGTGAGTCAAGATCATGCCACTGCACTCTAGCCTGGACGACAGAGCGAGACTCAGTCTCGAAAAAATTTTTTATAAGGCCAGGCGCAGTGGCTCACGCCTGTAATCCCAGCACTTTGGGAGGCCAAGGCGGGCGGATCACCTGAGATCAGGAGTTCGAGACCAACCTGACCAACATGGAGAAACCCAATCTCCACTAAAAATACAAAATTAGCCGGGCGTGATGGCGCATGCCTGTAATCCTGGCTACTCAGGAGGCTGAGGCAAGAGAATCGCTTGAACACAGGAAGAGGAGGTTGTGGTGAGCCAAGATCACACCATTGCACTCTAGCCTGGGCAACAAGAGCGAAACTCCTCCTCAAAAAAATTTTAAAAAAGGAAACATCACCACTTTTTGACTGACTTTTCACCTAGCAATGATGGCTTCACTTCAGATATTGAAGAGACACTGAATGGATATGTACCCTGATTTGTGTCATTTTTGCATTTTTCCCATAATTCTAGAAAATCAGAGGAAGCTTTCATCTTTCTTCTTCTGGCGTGTCCTGATAAAGCTGTCATTCTTTTGCATAAAACATTGACAGTAACCAGCAAAAAGCAACAACAAAATGAAGCCAAGCACTTGCCTTCAGTTCATTGGTGTCGGCCAGTTTGGCTTTGAGCTCGATGTGCAAGTCTCGACACGTGTTCAGCTCTTTCTGCAGCCTCTCTACCTTCTTCTGCAAGTTCCTGATGGTAAGATGCGCGTTGTCCCTCTCAACCACCAAGGCCGTGCGTGCCTGCTTCTCCTCCTCCAGCTGGGCTATTTTCTGCCGGAGGAGGCTCATGTGTAATTCCTTGCTCTCCAGTCTCTCTTTCTGTGTCTTTAGCTGGTTTGATGCAAACAGGGATTTTTTTTTTAATAATTGAACAATAGTAAATATAAATGAGTTACCCAGATAATGTTGATCTCTATCTACACCTCAATAAGAGTAATTTGTAAACCATCAAAAAAGTCATTGGATTCCTTTTCCTGATTGCATTTTTTATTCATACCCTTTCCAGGAATTAATTGCATACCTAAAATCTGAGACAAAAGAGCCCCAGAAAATGTGCGGAGGAGTCAGCTTTCCACATCTGATGCTCTCTAACATTATGTGCATCATCACAAAATTGTAAAATTACTTTTAAAAAACTCCTCAGATGAGTTTATCAGAGCAGAATATAATAAGACAGAGAGACAAAATCCTGTCCAACATCTAACGGCCACAATATCTGCACTGGCATTTTCTGAAATAAGATACAATGCAAGTGAGTACTGTAAACCTAGACTGGCTCATTTCAATCCCTTAGAACTGGAACAGGTGGCTCCCAACATGAGAGTGGATATATATCAACTTTTTTTTTGAGACAGGGTCTCATTCTATTGTGCAGGCTGGGGTGTAGTGGCATGATCACAGCTCACTGCAGCCTCTCCCTTTCAGGCTCAAGCAATCCTTCCACCTCTCAGCCGCCCAAGTAGCTGGGACTTGTGGTGCATGCCACCACACCCAGCTGATTTTTGTATTTTTTTGTAAAGACAGGGTTTCACCGTGTTTCCTTGGCTGGCCTTGAACTCCTGGGTTCAAGAGGTCCACCTGCCTCAGCCTCCAAAAGTGCTGGGATTACAGGTGTAAGCCACCACACCTGGCTGAGAGTTGATATATTTTTAAAGTAAGATATACCAAGGAGATTTTTAAGTAAGCTTTGCTTTAAAGCTTTGCTTATACATATAAAATCTTAGAAATAAAAGGGACTGTAAGAAGGTTTCTTGGTCTTTATTATATGTCTGGCCTGTAAGGTCCACAAACTAAGCAGAGGATAGCTCCTCAAACATCATTTATCATTGGTAACCAAACCTAAAAAAGGAAATTAGAGTGATATTTAAGAAAATGACTATGGACTCTAGAGGGGGAAGAATCTTCCTGGGCTCCACATGTCACAATTAGTAGATGGAATATTAAGTACAGAAACCTCTGTCATCTGCTATAAACATCAGCATCAGAATCATATATTATCAAGTGTTCAAGCTGAAGACCATCAAAGTTCCCCTAATTATCTACTCTGCACTTGTAAAGTGGTAACAGGTGGAAAGACTTACTGAAATGCTGCTTTGAGTATCCTGCCTAACAGTGACAGCTGTGTCCATACCCAGATCATTTTTGAACAAGGCCTTTTTAATATTTCTCTAATCAAATTCCCTTTCTTAAGCTTCTTCATGTCAAATTCCACTCCAGGCTGGGCATGGTGGCTCATGCTTGTAATTCCAGCACTTTGGGAGGCCAAAGCGGGTGGATCACCTGAGGTCAGGAGTTCGAGACCAGCCTGACCAATATGGAGAAACCCTGTCTCTATTAAAAATACAAAATTAGCCAGGCATGGTTGCAGGTGCCTGTAATCCCAGATACTCGGGAGGCTGAGGCAGGAGAATCACCTGAACCCAGGAGGCAGAGGTTGCAGTGAGCCGAGATCGCACCATTGCACTCCAGCCTGGGTGACAAGAGCGAAACTCTGTCTCAAAAAAAAAAAAAGAAAAGAAAAGAAAATTCCACTCCATTGCAATTTTACACTGGTAAATTCTATAAACTGGTAAGTTTAATAATTATATAATTATTAAGAAGTAATGGTGTTGGATACTGAGAAAAAGAATCAATTATCTGAGCAGAACTTTGGAAAGAATCATAGCTGAATTTAATGTCTCTAATGGTAATAGGGTTTGTATGCTATCTTTTATAAAATATTTCTCAAGATATGGTAGTGGAGAAGAAGCCAAACATGAATACAGCATCTTCTGTGAGCCAAGGGTTTGAAAATGTTATTTATTAAAAACTAACAACTCCTTGGGGTATATAGCATCCCCATCTTAAATATGAGGAAACAGAGACAGAGAGGTATATAATTTGTTCAAGGTCACACAGCTTGATGGAACCAAATTGGGAGCCCAGATGTGACTCATTATACAGCATCTACACTGGAATTGTATCATAGCATTTCTCTCCTAAGAACTATTATAAGAATACATCTGTGTTTTCCTATTTCTTTCTCCAATACCAATAATTATGTAACTAATAATTATATTTTATCCCTTTCATCTATTCATTCATTGATTTAGTCTAAACTGTTTCTAACTCTTCCTTTGAGTGAAGAAAAGTAAGCCCTTCTCTCTCTGCTAGACTTTCTAGTGCAGCTGAGTTTACAAATGCAGAGGCTGCTAAATGTCCCCCCAGGTCTCCTCTTCTCCCAAAGTAATAGAAACTGTGAATTTTTTTCTAGCTAGGTAAATGGCTACCCAGAGTAAAGGCTACATTTGCAAGCCTCCCTTGCAGCTAGGTTTGACCACCAAAACATATTCTGGCCATGGGATATAAACAAAAGTTCATGTAGCAAATTCTGAGTGCCTTTTTCAAAAGATGCCTCTGCTCATTCTTTTGCAGCCCTATTCTTCACTCCTTTCTTCTCTTCTATCTTGAACACAGATATAATGGTTCTGGGCACCATTTGGAACCATGAGAATAAGGATCACCCTAGGGATGGGAAGTGAATCAGCTGAAATGAGCCTGGTTCCTTGAAGACTTTACAGAGGATAGTTGCCACACCAGCCCCCAACTTCCTGTCTCCAGGAATTTGTGTGAGAAAAAACAAACAAACAACAACAACAAAAAACTTCTACTTGCTTAAGTCACTGCCATTGTGGGTACCCATTACACACAGTGAAACACAACCTTAGGTGACAGATACACTTACCAACTCTTCAGACTTGAAATTGAGCCTCCAATTCTAAATACATATTTTTATAAGATGCTTCCTAGCTACACTGGTAAACATGGTGGCAGTACATTATTTTTCAATGTTTGGGTTTTTCAGAAATTTCTTCTCTCAATACTAGCAAGTTTCAATATCCCCTACCTTTCTCTGCAAATTGTGGGCAATGGTCTTGTTCTCAATGACTGCGTTGCTCTCAAGACGAACCAGCTGCTCTGTTCGAGCTAAAACCACGTCCAGCCGCATGTCAAAGCCAAGTTCGGCAGCCATCTGGTCCAACTTCATTTTCTGAGAAAGCTGATCCAGAAATTTAAGATACTAAACCCAAGAACAGAAACAAAAACGGGACATGAAAGTCAAAGTTAATGGGTGATCTCACAGAATCTCTTCCTCTTTCTCCCAAGCTTACAGGTAATTCTCCTTTGCAGAGAGCATGGAGCAGAGCATGGACTCTGACCCATATGTGGTAATAAATTCCTGAACCACCCTGCCAGTTCCCTGCCTACCCTTTGTCTGAATGCTCTTGACTCTCCTAGCCCTTGATGTTCATGTTCAATCGAATATTATATACTTTTCTTAACTCTGCCAAACAACACATTTGGCTATGTTTGATGACATCTTCATCTCTCTGCTTCGACAACTTGCTGCTGCAACCACGCCCCTCTCAGGCTAATCTAGCCCCTGGGATCCACCCATTGATATGGTTTGGCTGTGTCACCACTCATATCTCATCCTGAATTGTAGCTCCCATAATTCCCACATGTTGTGGGAAGGACCTAGTGGAAGATAATTGAATCATGGGGGCAGTTTCTCGCATACTGTTCTCATGGTAGTGAGTAAGTCTCATGACATCTGATGGTTTTATAAGGGGAAAACCCCTTTTGCTTGGCTCTCGTTCTCTCTCTTTGCCTGCCACCATGTAAGACATCCCTTACTCTTCCACCATGATTGTGAGGCCTCCCAAGCCACGTGGAACTGTGAGTCCATTAAACCTCTTTTTCTTTATAAATTACCCAGCCTCAGGTATGTCTAATTTATTTATTTGTTTATTTATTTATTTATTTTGAGACAGAGTCTTCCTCTGTCACCCAGGCTGGAGTACAGTGGCTTGATCTTGGCTCACTGCAGCCTCCGCCTCCCAGGTTCCGGCAATTCTCCTGCCTCAGCCTCCCAGGTAGCTGGGATTACAGGCACGGGCCACCATGCCTGGCTAATTTTTTTGTATTTTTAGCAGAGACGGGGTTTCACCATGTTGGCCAGGCTGGTCTCAAACTCCTGACCTCAGGTGATCCACCCATCTTGGCCTCCCAAAGTGCTAGGATTACAGGCATGAGCCACCGTGCCCAGCCTATGTCTTTGTCAACAGTGTGAAAATGGACTAACACACCCACCCATGCACCTTCCTTGGGAATTTTTCCCACCTAACTGGGCCCTGGCCTCAAAGGTGGTCACTGGCAACTTAGCCAGTTGCCACTTTACTCTTCTTAGGCTCTACATAGCACTCCAAACTCAAAGCTCACCATACAAACAAAATTTCGAACAACATTTTGGGGTCTTTTTTATTAATTAAGATGTTTTAGAAAATTTCTTTAAAATTTTTTAATGCAGGGCCAGGTGCGGTGGCTCATGCCTGTAATCCCAGCACTTTGGGAGGCTGAGGAGGGCAGATCACAAGGTCAGGAGATGGAGACCATCCTGGCTAACACAGTGAAACCCCGTCTCTACTAAAAATACAAAAAAAATAGCTGGGCGTGGTGGTGGGCACCTGTAGTCCCAGCTACTCGGGAGGCTGAGGCAGGAGAATGGTGTGAACCCGGGAGGCGGAGCTTACAGTGAGCCGAGATTGCACCACCGCACTCCAGCCTGGGCGACAGAGCAAGACTCCGCCTCAAAAAAAAAAAAAATTGTTTAATGCATCCAGGTTAAATGAACACCTCCCCCCTAAAACAGCGCTGTATAAAGGAAGTCAAGATTCATATTTTAGCAGTCTACAGTTAGAAAGCTATTTAAAGGTTTTCCTCTGCTTGATTTCTGTGGTTTATCTGGCAAGTCCACACATAGGACAATGCTTACTAAGTGCTTGCTGGATGAATAAATCAATCAATGAGTTTTCTATATCATCATTTTATGATTTGGGTTTTATCTTTGATATTTTCTTCTGATTGCAATAACTTATCCATCTGGCATTTTCAGGCAATTAAATGTTTAAATAGGTACAACTTTCTGCCAACTGAAGCACACCAGCTTAAAGCCCAGAACTAGCTATGTTTTAATTATCAGGATGAAATTATTTATAAGTGTATATTTTCCAATTTTGGCAAATAGCATACATATGAATACAATTTTATCTCTTCTTTATAAGTCACAGTCATTGCAAATATCACTTATTGCATTGTGCTACAATACCATAAACTGCTTTTGTCTCTACATCCTCAGGTTATCACTGTTTAATGCTGTATCAGCTATCTGGAATTTTTAATTTTTAACCTGTGTCCATGAAAGTGACCTAACTGCTATTGCTTGTATTTTACATAAAATAGATAAGTACCTATTACATGATGGTATGAAACCCTCTTTCTTTCTATTTCTACATATGACCCATCCATTTACTAGGCCAGGACTACAACAGGCAAAAGGGGATTAAGACAAGAGCAAGCCGAGACCCCATAGAGAAAGTTTCTATTTCAAGGATTTTGTCTATATTTCAAAAGATTAAGGTTACTAGAAACTTTTAACTTCATAGAAATGAAGGATTACTGTATATATTGTTCATTTGAATCACAGTTCAGCATAAATAAGAAACTGCATTCTACTGTCTTTGAGTCTGCCAGATTACCTGCATTTAGCATTTAAACTCTGTGCAACTTTGCTTTTCAATTTACATGATACTATCCATCCTTACCAGAACGTGCATTTCATATGCAGTTAGCGACGGAAAATTCACGACGGACAGTTAGCTTACATAATTTGCTTTCATAACTGAGAGTTATTTGAACACAATCCCAATTAAAATTAATGATTCATTTATAGTAAGGGAAGGGAAGAAATACCAATCCACCTGAAATTCTTGCCTTTAATATATTTCTTCTATAATTCAAATAATATTTATTGACTCTTTCTCTAGGCCCTGGAGAAATACAGGAAAAAATGATTTTTTCTGGCCTTAAGAAGCTTGGTATATTTGGAGAAGAAAAATTTAAAAACAATCCAATAATGGTAAAAAGTACCATGAGAGAGGCAGATGCATGTTGCTTGGAGAGCAAAAGGAAAGATAGGTAAGTCTCTTAGGGAAGACTGCCAGAGGAAGTGGTATTTGAGCTGAATCTCGAAGAGATTGCTGCTGCCAGGTGAAGGAGGTGAGGAGAACATTCTCTCGGTGAAAATAGCTGTGGGCAATGTAGGAGGCAGCTGGAGGACGCCAGACGAGTGCTGCTACAAATCTGCATGGAGGTCTTTAGGCTCCGTAATCACCACAGACCCCACCAGCGTCCTGCCACTCCCAGAAGGCTTCTGAGTTTGCCCCTCCTGGCAGGAGAAATTGCAGGGGAGAGGGAAGATGGAGAGGCCACCTGGCCAGCTCACAGAACGTGGGGCCATGGAAAAAGAAGGAATCTGTACCTGATCCTGGGGGCCCCAGAGAACCACTGACCAGTTTTAAGATAAAGAAAGATAAGATTAGGCATACCTTTCATTAAGACCTCCCTGGCAGCAATGAAGATAGTAAATCTGAGGCACAAAGAACAATGCTGGGAGCTCAGTTAGTAGGTTGTTTCCGTAGTCTGTGTTAATGAGCACAATTCTCAGAGCCAAAGCACAGCTGCTGGATATAGAGATGGGGGAGGCATTGCAGATCTAGTAAGGAGACAGGATTTACAGTGCTTAGGAATTGATTGAAAAGAGGGAAGTGTTGAAGATGGCTTGGGCAAATGGAGGCAGATTACCACCATGACTGAAGCAAGAGAGGGACAAATTTGAGCAGATGTCATTTCAGGTTTGAGTGTATTTTGGTGTTCACGGACAATGCAGGTGAAGCTGTCCAGCAGGCAGTTAGATGGCTTCCAATTTACATTACCATACTCAGGTGCAATATTTCATTTTGTTTGGTCGTGGTTGTTTTATTGTGTTTGTTTGTTTGTTTGTTTGTTTGTTTTGAGAGGGAGTCTCTGTCACCCAGGCTGGAGTACAATGGCGCAATCTTGGCTCACTGCAACCTCTGCCTCTCAAATTCAAGCGATTCTCCTGCCTCAGCTTCCTGGGTAGCTGGGATTACAGGCACACATCACCACACCTGGCTAATTTTTTGTATTTTTAGTAGAGATGGAGTTTCACTATGTTGGCCAGGCTGTTCTTGAACTTCTGACCTCAAGTGATCCACCCACCTCAGCCTCCTAAAGTGCTGAGATTATAGGCATGAGCCACCACATCTGGCCTGTTTTTGGTTTTTTGTTTGTTTGTTTGTTTTGAGACAGGGTCTCACTCTGTCACCTAGGCTGAAGTGGTATGATCTCAGCTCACTGCAACCTCCACCTCCCAGGCTCAAGCTATCCTCCCATCTCAGCCTCCCAGGTAGCTGGGACCACTAGTGTGTGCCACCATGCCCAGCTAAATTTTGTGTTTTTTGTAGAGATGGGGTTTCGCCATGTTGCCCAGGCTGGTCTTGAACTCCAGAGCTCAAACGATCCATCTGCCTCAACATCCCAAAGTGCTGGGATTATAGGTGTGAGCCACCAAACCCAGCCAATATTTCTTTACAAAATCAAATTTTCCACCATCACACCTTTACAGACATCTAATAGAAAAAGCTCCCTTCACTCTCCCAGACTTCTCAAATCTATCCCCTATTTCCATTCACAAAACCACTACTTGGTTCAGATCTTTATTATCTTCTGAACTGGGCTAGTCTGAACTGGACTATCTAACTGGACCAGTCAGGGAGCCACCAACTGGGTTCCCTACCTTCCCTCAGCTGTGTCCAACCCTTGGAAGGCAAGGACTTTTTTGCTTATCTGTGGTGGCAGATACCTCAAAAATTATGCATGGTTGTTTTTTGTTTGTTTTGTGTGTGTGTGTGTGTTTTTGTTGTTGTTTGTTTGTTTTAGCTTATCAGCTATCACTACTGTTAGTGTATTTTACGTGTGGCCCAAGACAATTCTTCTTCTTCCAATGTGGCCCAGGGAAGCCAAAAGGTTGGACACCCCTGCTACCCTCTAAGCCAGTCTGACTTGAGGGAAATCTTTCTTTTACTCAAAAACCTTCTCTGGCTTCCCATTACCTACGCAGTGAAGCCTCAGTCATTAGACCGACCTATCTCGATCATTCCTATACCTGCCTCCAGTGCCATCTCACGCCTTTGGTTTCGCCAAGTATCATGTCCCAGGCTCCCTGCACCTCATTCATTTCCTGAGCCATCTTTTCACACCTCCATTTCTTCTTTGTTCCTGCTATTCTTTCTGCCTCAAATTCCTTCCCACCTCTTCTGCCTGACAAATTCCTACTCATTCTTTAATGCTCCCCTCTTCTGTGAAGATGGCTCACTTACCACACAGAAAAAAAGTCATTGCTCCTTTTTCCAGGTTTCTGTTAAATTTTATACCTGTCTCCATCATGGCACTAATTGTACTATTTGCACTAATTGCACTATTGCACCATTGTACTATTGCACTAAGTGCACTAATTGCACTATTATACTATTACACCCCGATCTCCCTGTCTCATCTGCTAGACTTGATTTTCCACAGACACCTTTGGCACATCTTTGCATATCCAACCTCAATGCAGGCATGACAATTCCTCAATGTTTTAAGTACAGAAGATTGAAAAGGAATATGTTATTTCAGTGTAGATGTTTCAACTTTAGAGCATTTTTCATGCCAAATTTGGCATCGAGGCTCTTGAGCCTGTGTGCCTCCCTTTCCCTTCCCACACTCCCTCCTGCAGACACTTTCAGTCCATACTTTCCCCCCCATCCTGTCCAGCAAAACCTTTCTTTGATCTTGTTTTTCACAGCCACTGCCTCATGCCTCTCTTCTCTTTGGTCACCAGACTTCACACTGGTCTACTAGGAGGTCGCTCCCCTTCCTCTCAAGTCTCCCCTCAGCACAAACAAACTGGCTTTTGCTCTCCACCGCTCCACCAAAACTGCCTCTCAAAGATCACTGACAGTCTCCCCTCATTCGAATCCTCAGTGCGGGCTCCTTCTCTTCCCGTCTAACTCTCCTCTCCCACTGGGTTATCAGTGCCATTGTTTCCGAGACCCTCCATGCCACAATCTCAGCTCCACGGGGACATCACGCTATCTTTCTAAAATACTGCAATGTGGCCTGGCACGGTGGCTCACACCTGTAATCCCAGCACTTTGGGAAGCCGAGGTGGGCAGATCATGAGGTCAGGAGATCGAGACCATCCCAGCTAACACGGTGAAACCCCATCTCTACTAAAAATACAAAAAATTAGCCGGGCGTGGTGGTGGGCGCCTGTAATCCCAGCTACTCGGGAGGCTGAGGCAGGAGAATGGTGTGAACCCGGGAGGCGGAGGTTGCAGTGAGCCGAGATCATGCCACTGCACTCCAGCCTGGGCGACAGAGCAAGACTCTGTCTCAAAAAAATAGAAATAATAAACATAAACATAAAATAAAATAAAATACTGCAATGCTCACACTTACCACACTTCATATTCTACAGAGTAAAGAACACTCCATCTTCATCGTCTAAGCCATTCCAGTCTTTTCTCTTGCCACAGACCCACCAAGAATAACATGTTCCAGCCATGGAGGATTCACCATTTTGCGTCCTCTGAATATACTATGCACTTGCCAGATTTCATGCCTTTCTTCAAACTGTTTCCCCGACAGTATCTGTCTCCTCTCTCCACTATAATCTGACTTATCTTTCAAAAATGAACTTAATTATCTCCTCTCCTATAAAATCTTCCCTTTATCTGGAAGTTCCTACAGCACTTTATTAATTCAATACATATAACACGTATAAACTTATAGTACAGCAAATTATCTGAGTATCTGTCTCCCCTATTGAATTATGAGCCTTTAAGATCAGGAACTGTGTATTATTCATATTTTAGCTTGCCAAACCTTTAGGACCTCATATATGGTAGGCATTCAATAAACACTTGTTGAGTTTAATTAAATTAATTTGAATCAAGGAAGCTCCAAACCCATTGTTCCTTGAAATTGACTTAACCAAACTAAATACTGTAAAATTCAGGATATTTTCAGGTAAAATTTTCTACTACAACAGATGCTTCCACTCATGGACACGCCCTCGGGTCATTACTTTTTGTTTCTCAAAATTCAAGTTGTCTCGCAAAACACCTCCAGAAACCAGCTCTGCCTCCAGGTGTGTCAGCTGACCCTGAAGAGTCTCCAACATATTCTCTGCTTTCTGGGCCCTCTGGAGAGCTTTCTGGTGAAACCCAGACTCCTTTCCCAACTGTTCAACAAGCTCAGATATTTGGGCTTCAAGCTGGGAGACCATCTGGAAACAAAGAAACAGATCAAGAATAAGCCTTGTTTCAGATGCAAGGAAGTGTTCACATCTACTGCTCTGCCTAAGCAGCATAACTGTTTATGATACCAACTTCCAGATTATTTGTAAAAATCCCATTTAAAATATGTAATTGATAGCTGTATTTGCCTCTGTTTGAAATAATCTACTTTCATTATTGAATTAAATTTTTCGATTGGTATTTTTAATTTTTATATAATTCTTTTATCAGGTTAATCAATAAAAATTTATGGATAACATTTACTTACCCCAAAACTATTGCTAAGAGTTTCAAAGTTTAGTAGGAAAAAGAATTAAGACAAAAAGTACTGTAAAAATCTACAAAGAGTCATTCCCCAGAAAAATTCTTTCACCATTTTGAGTTGACTTAAGATTAGACAGTGAGATAATCTTGGTAGGTAACATTGAGGTATTACAGGGAATTCATGTACAGATATATGCTTTTTCAAACTTTTTTCAGCTTTCTGTTGAAGATTGGTTACCTATGCCCTAAACTCCAGGGATGCTGACTCTACACTACATAGTTATAGAGTAATACCATTTTTGCATTGGAGAGGTCAACATCTCTTTAATATGGTGACTCTAAATAAGGTCAGTGTCAATGTACAAGAGAGCAGGGGAATCTGAGTACTGTCCCATGTTAAAGTCCCTCCAGGCTCTCCACAACCCACCTGATTTGCCCAATGCTCCCATCCTTCCCAGGAGTTCCTCTTTTTGTCCTGATCATTCCGTTAAAACAAGAGTGCAGGTTTACCAAGGACCTCAGGGACACTCTCAGAAAACTCAAACTGATTTTACTAAATCCAGTTTCATAAAATGTTGAATTCAATAAAACCACCAAGCCTAGGGTGATAAATTTGTTTTCTTTCGATGGTTTATTTTGGAAGAGAAGAGGGAAAACATAGTATTTACATAACAGTACAGTACCATTCTCACAGAAATGGAAACATCCTGACTGTTTCAGATTTTTACTGTCTAAATTTTTAAAAAGAAAACAATTTCTGTTTGCCCATCTATAAACACCCATGCTTAAACACGTAATCTGCCTTTAAACTTTTTGAAAGGCTATTATATGGGAGAAAAAAAGGATTTGTTCTGAGTTACCCTCGGAGCCTATATTGAGAACCAATAGGTATAAATCAGAGAAGAAATTCCATATTTATGAAAGGAAAATGTTTTCCCCAGTTCCTATAATTCTAAAGTAAGATATCCCCATAAAATTTCTTTTAACCACAAAAAGTATAAACAAGCAAAAAACAATCCCCTGTGATCCCACCACCCAGAGGCAAAAGCCATTAATATTTTTAAATAATTTGTTTTGTGTATTGTTAAAATATAGTTGAAACATTATACACGCAATTTCGTGTCTTTGTTTTTACCTAATTATTCTCATGCCGTCTGAAATTCTTAATTAACATTTTAATGGCTGCATTAAGAATTCATCATGAGAATGTGTCATCATTCACTTAAGCATTCCTTTATAAGAAAGGAAAAACTCTTCCCTGTGAGGTCTGGGGAAAAAATTAAAAATAATAAATAATCAAAATAAAGAAGAAAGGGAAAACTTTACAATGATTACAGCTGTGTAAAGACACTGTCCAGTAGGGAGTGGATTCCCAGTCACCGAAGATGGCCGGAAATTGGCTAACTACAGGCACATCTCACTTTATTGCACTTACTTTATTGCTCTTCATAGATATTTTAGTTTTTTACAAATTGAAGGTTTGTGGCAACCCTGCATTAAGCAAGTCTATCAGCGTCATTTTTCTGACAGCACACACTCACTTTGTGTCCCTGTGTCACATTTCGGCAATACTAGCAATATTTCAAACATTTTCATTACTATGATATCTGTTATGGTGATCTGTGATCAGAGATCTTTGATGTTACTATTGCAGTGTTTGGGGTGCCACAAACCACTCCCATATAAGTCAGTGAACTTAAATGATAAATGTGTACGTTCTGACTTTTCCACTAACTGGCTGACCCCACTTCCTCTCCTTGGGCCTCCCTGTTTCCTGAGACACAACAATATTCACATTAAGCCAGTTAATAACCTTACAATGGCCTCTAAGTTTTCAAATGAAAGGAAGAGTCAGGCTGGGCATAGTGGCTCACGCCTGTAATCCCAGCACTTTGGGAGGCCAAAGTGGGTGGATCACCTGAAGTCAGGAGTTCAAGACCAGCCTGGCCAACATGGCGAAACCCCATCTCTACTGAAAATACAAAAATTAGCTGGACGTGATGGCTCATGCCTGTAGTCCCAGCTACTTGGAAGGCTGAGGCAGGAGAATCACCTGAACCTGGTAGGCAGAGGTTGTAGTGAGCCAACATCACGCCACTGCACTCCAGCCTAGGTGACAGAATGAGACTTCCATCTCAAATAAAAAAAAACAAAGGAAGAGTCGCACTTCTCTCATTTTAACTCAAAAGCTAGAAATGACTAAGCTTAGTAAGAAAGGCATGTTGAAATCTGAGATCGGCCAAAAATTGGGCCTCTTATTCCAATTAGCCAAGTTGGGAATAGAAAGGAAGCATTCTTGAAGGAAATTAAAAGTGCTACTCCAGGCCAGGCACGGTGGCTCACACCTGTAATCCCAGCACTTTGGGAAGCCAAGGTGGGTGGATCACCTGAGGTCAGGAGTTCAAGACTAGGCTGACCAGTATGGTGAAACCCCATCTCTACTAAAAATACAAAAATTAGCCAGGCGTGGTGGCAGGCGCCTGTAGTCGCAGCTACTCAGGAGGCTGAGACAGGAGAATCACTTTAACCCGGGAGGCAGAGGTTGCAGTGAGCTGAGATTGCGCCATTGCACTCCAGCCTGGGTGATAGAGCAAGACTCCATCTCAAAAAAAAAAAAAAAAAAGTGCTACTCCAGTAAACACACCGATACAGTGTGGATATTTGTCCTCTCTAAATTGCATGTTAAAATTTGATCCTCACAGTTGGAGGTGGGCCTAGTGGGAGCTGTTTGGTTCATGGAAGCAGATCCTTCATGAATGACTTGGTGTCATTCTCGCAGAATTGAGTGACTGCTCACTCTTAGTTCCCATGAGATCTGGTTGTTGAAAAGAGCCTGGCACCTCCTCCTCTCTCTCCCTTTCTTCCTCTCTGGCCATGTGATGCCTGCTCCCCTTCATCTTCTGCCATGAGTGAAAGTTTCTTGAGGTTCATTGCCAGAAGTAGATGGCACTGTGCTTCTTGTATAGCCTGCAGAACCATGAGCCAAATAAACCTCTTTTCTTTATAAATTACTCAGCCTCAGGTATTCTTCTATGGCAACACAAAAGGACTAAGACACACACAAATGATAAGAAAAAAAACAGCCTTATTGCTGATATGGAGAAAGTTTGAGTGGTCTGAATAGACATCAAACCAGCCATAACATTCCCTTAAGCCAAAGCCTAATCCAAAGCAAGGCCCTAACTCTCCTTAAATCTATGAAGCCTAAGAGAGGTGAACAAGCTGCAGAAGAAAAGTTTGAAACTAGTAGAGATTGATTCATGAGATTTAAAGAAAGAAGCCATCTCCATAACATAAAAGTACAAGATAGAGCAGTAAGTGCTGATGTAGAAGCTGAGGCAAGTTATCCACAAGATCTAGCTAAGATCATTGATGAAGGTGGCGACACCAAACAACAGACTTTCAATGTAGCCAAAACAGCCTTCTATGGGAAGAGGTTGCCATTTAGGACTTTCATAGCTAAAGAGAAGTCAATGCCTGCCTTCAAAGCTTCAAAGAACAGGCTGACTCTCTTGTTAGAGGTTTATGCACCTGGTGACTTGAAGTTGAGGCCAGTGCTCATTTACCATTCTGAAGACCCTAGGCCCCTTAAGAAATATGCTAAATCTATTCTGACTGTGCTCTAGAAATGGAACAGCAAAGCTGGATGACAGCACATCTGTTCACATCAAGTTTTACTGAATATTTCAAGCCCACAGTTGAGACCTGTGGCTCAGTAAAAGATTCCTTTCAAAATATTACTGCTCGTTGACAACATACCTGGTCACCCACGAACTCTGATGGAGATGTACAAAGAGATGAATGTTGTCTTCACAGCTACTAACACAGCATTCATTCTGCAGCCCATGGATCAAGGAGTAATTCTGACTTTAAAGTCTTATTATGTAAGAAATATACTTCATAAGGCTACAGCTGCCATAGAGAGTGATTCCTCTGATGGATCTGGGCAAAGTAAATTGAAAACCTTCTGGAAAGGATTCACTACTCTTGATACCATTAAAGACATTCATAAATCATAAGAGGATGTCAAAATAACATCATAGATGTCATCTATGAGATGATTCTGAGGGGTTCAGGACTTCAGTGGAGGAAGTAACTGCAGATGTGGTGGAAATAGCAAGAGAACTAGAATTAGAAATGGAGCCTAAAGATGTGACTGAATTGCTGTAACCTCATGATCAAACTTGAATGGATGAAGAGTTGCTTCTCATGGATGAGCAAAGAAAATTATTGAGATGAAATTTACTCCTAGTGAAGATGCTTGAACATTGTTGAAATGACAATAAGCATTTAGAATATTACATAAATTTAGCTGACAATAAAGCAGCAAGGTTTGAGAGGATTGACCTCAATTTAGAAAGAAGTTCTGCTGTTGGTAAAACGCTATCAAATAGCTCACATGCTACGGAGAAATCTTTTGAGAAAAAAAAGAGTCAATTGTTGTTTTCAGCTACATTGTTGTCTTATTTTAAGAAATTGCCACAGCCACCCAACCTTCAGGAACCATCACTCTGATCAGCAGTAACCATCAACATTACAGCAAAACCCTCCACCAGCAAAAAGATTATGACTTGCTGAAGGCTAAGATGATTGTTAGCACTTCTTAGCAATAAAGTATTTTTAATTAAAGTATCTATATTGTTTTTTAGATATAGGTTTATTGCACACTTAATAGACTACATAGTCTAGTATAAACATAACTTTTATATGCACTGAGAAACCAAAAAAAAATTGTGTGACTCACTTTATTGTGACACTTGCTTTGTCGCAGTGGTCTCTGAGGTACGCTTATACCAATTAAGAATGTTGCAATGCAGATTGAAGTGCTACATGAGGAAGGTTAGACCACCTGAGCTCTAAACTCTTCAATCCTGTGCTTCCATGGCTCTCAAGCTTCCAGACCTATAATTCAATTAATTTAACACTTCTGTGTGTGTGCTTGAAATTAGATATTTGATGGTAAGCTATTCAGAGCCACATCCAAGGAATTACATTTACCAAGGAAATTTTTAGTGTCATCCCAGAACATGAAGCTCTGAGAAACCTCATTTCTTATTTCCTACCTTTCCTGCTTACCAATAATAAAAAATCTACTGATACATTCATAGTTATATTAGTAAGTATACCTTACTAATATAGCAGATAAATCTGATCTTAACGCAAGAGAAACAGTATTTATCTTGATATAACAAATAATGTAATCTACAGAAAAATGTCCACAAGATGCTGCCTCCTAAGGGACTGATTTGCATTATTAGAAGTATAGCACATCAGGAGATGTGGTTTCATGTTGGACTGCAAACAGGAAGTGAGTATTTCTACCTGAAGACCCTTCAACATCTCCTATACCACAAATGACATAGCGGAGAGAATGAAACCAAAGAGAAAATTGATTCAATAAACCTCAAGCGGAGAGAGGGAGAACTGTGTGATCAGTTAGCCATAGTCAGCACACCACCGACTTTACTGGAAAAAAGCAAGCCTTCTGTAGACATCAATCAGTATGGTCTCCATTCTGAAGCTGATGCCCAGAGTAACTGCAGTAAGTTAGACTAAGGGAGTGATACTGACCCTAAAGGAAGATATAAGCATCTGACGTAGACCAGAGTGCAGGACGGGGGCTTTGGAGTCAGATAGCCCTGGTTTCAATTTCCCCTGTACCACTTACTAGCAGGTTAACTGAAGCAAGTAACTAATCTCTCTGAAATTCGTAGACTTTGCTATGAAGACTCAGTGAGCTGATTTAGATAATTTGACCCCTACAGTATTTCACACCATATTGAAGTTCAACACATCGTGTCCATTTCCGTCATCAGGGTTACTGCTCCAGTGTATGAGTTCCGTCAATCCTATGCTGTCACCATGAGGAGCTAAAGAACCCTCCAGGAATTGTCCTATGTCATGTTTCTCAAACTATTTTCAGCATAGTCTTTCTCTCAACTAGAAGTCTTTCTAGGAAGAACAAATAAGGGACAAATGTGTTTGAATCAAAGGCAAGAAGGTCTCTCTTGCATCTTCACCCCATCTGGACCTGAGGGTGCTCTACAGAGCCTTGAGACTCAGCAAAGTGCGACTTTAAAACCACTAATACGTAGATCGCTGAAATTTGCAGGGGATACCTGCCATGCCAAGATTCTTGTGTCCAGAGAGAAGAAAACAGCTGAGAGCCCTCCTGCACTCTATCAGATCACAGAACGTAGCTTCAGAAGCTTATTTAGGTGTCAGTGCATATGACACCACTAAGTTTTTTTCTAACTAAATTTAGATAAATTAATTCAAATAAATTAACTTTCCATTCTGACTTATTCTTGGGAACATCAAATGCCAGTGCCTGAGTGAACATATGTGCTCCACCAAAACCGTAAACTTGTGCTGTTTTTCACACCAAAAAGTCTAAACAATAAATAAGCCTTTCTTTCTTTTCTTTTCTTTTTCTTAGGATCATTTCTTAACATATACCCAATATTCTATGGGACAAAATGCACCAGATATTTCAACACTAGAGGTGGGCAGTGGGGGGTGAGGGGTGAAGAATACATACCTTTAAACAAAAAAGATATTTTTTTGTTTGTGCCTTTTTTTTAAAACAAAAAGCACAATATAGTTAAAGAATAAGCTGCATGGTTTTTAGAAGTAAAGTCATAATGCCCTAAAAGATTTAATTCACTCCCCAGGGACAACTATGTGTTGATTTCACCAGAGAGACATTTTTGTCCTAAAATTAAACCAAATAGAAGCCAAAAAGTTCTACACTGAAAGAGCCATTTGGGTCACTTGAAGTCCAGTTCCTTTTAGACATAAACTCTTTTCCAATTATTCAAGCTATAATTTTCACTTGGGGAATATGTAAGTTATCAGGTACTAGAAAGCGTTGACCAAATCCTCCTTCCCTCCTGTTGGCTTGTGTGGCCAGCACTGTTGACTGGCTAACCCTATCCCACCTCCTCTGTTCATCTCAACTTTTGTTTTAAGTTAAATTAGGTCCCCCCAAAAAAAGATATGTTGAAGCCCCCCAGTACCTCAGAATGCGACTTTCTTTAGAAATCGGGTCTTTAGAGTGGTGATGAAGTGAAAACGAGGTCCCTAAGGTGGACCCTAATCCAAGATGACTGGGGTCCTTATAAGAGGGGAAATTTGGACACAAAGACCGACATGCATAGAGGAAGGCAATGTGAAGACACAGGAAGAACACTATCCCTACAACAAAGAATGCAATGCCTGAGGCCAGCAGAAGCTAGAAGTGAGGCATGGGACAGACTCTCCCTCACAGCCCTCAGAAGGAACCAACCTTACTGACACCTTGATCCCAGACTTCTCATCTCCAGAACTGTGAGGCAAGAACTTTCTGTTATTTAAGCCGCCCAGTTGCGGTACTTTGTCATAGCAGCCCCAGGAAACTCATATAACTGGAGAGGCTGGAAAAGCTGAAACTTCCATCTGTTCACTCTCTCAGATGCCTCTGTAGCCCGGAGCAACCGCGCAGCATAATTTTGGACAATGAAATGTCCCAAATGGAAGTGTGCTGGTTCTTCTGGGAAGATGCTCACTTTAGTAGGTGGCAGGGTTAAGAACAGAGCAGGAGAATGATAATCGGGCTCTGAGATCAGAATGGGGAGGAGGGGGCTGTGGAGCACATCTCCAGTCCTTTACAGCAGAGATCGCCAGCCTTTTTGTCACCAGAGACTGGTTTCGTGGATGACAATTTTTGTGTCAGAATGAAACTGTTCCACCTCAGATCATCATGGATTAGATTCTCATAAGATGCATGCAACCTAGATCCCTCGCATGCACAGTTCGCAATAGCGTTCACCTTCCTATGAGAATCTAATGCCGCTGCTGATCTGACAGGAGGTGAACTCAGGCAGCAATGCTCGCTCGCCCACCGCTCACCTCCTCCTGTGCAGCCCATTTCCTACTAGGCCAGGCACTGGTGCGGGTGCGCAGCCAGAGGGTTGGAGACCCTTGCTTTATAGCATCAGGGGGGGTCCTCACAGCTCCCACAGAGCCCCTGGACCAGCAAACACCTCAAGGAAGGAAATAAAGCCTTAGGTGTACCTAAAGCAGAACAGGAAAAATGTCCAGATAGAGGTGAAGAAGAAAACAAAATTGCCTCACAATTCTAAAGTAAAATCTGAAAATGTCGTAACTTTCTGTCATTGTGCAAGAAGTCATTATTTCATAAACAACTGCTATGGTGTCCTGAAATTCCAAGGCTAAGTAACATCTAAATACTCATTTAGAATTCGTGGGAACCTGGCAGTAGAACATTCCTCTAAGACAGTGGTTTTCAACTGGGGGCAATTTTGACCCCCGGCGGACATTAGGCAGTCTCTAAAGACATCTGTGGTTGTCACAAACTGGGAAGGGGAGTGCTACTAGCGGGTAGAGGCCAAGGACGCCGCTCAAAATCCTGCAATGCACAGGACTGGCCCCCACAGGAAAAATTATCCAGTCCAAAACGTCAATAGTTCCGAGGATGAAAAACCTTGCTCTAAGATATAGTAAAGCTTCTAAAAAGAAGATTAGATCTTGCCAGAAGCAGATATGCAAGGAACAAGTAGAAATGACGTGCTGTAAAAGTGTGGGTGGTGTCCTGAATTCTACTGAGAATTGCAAACACAGGAGGGGAAAAATGGATAGCACAGGGGTAAACAAGACAAGCAACGTTTGGGAAGCAGGAGCCGGCCTGAAGCAGAGAATCTGCCAAGCTGAGCCTGAACCCGCCGTTGAGACTTCACATCAGAATTACTCAGCCACTGACTGTGTGCGTAGCCATGGCAGCTGGCAGGGACATGCAGCCTCCTCAACAAACAGATTCATCAATTTGTAAAGCTCCCATTCTTTAGAAACATTTCTAAGACAATATATGAAATCCATTTTCTCCTGATTTTACTTGACGATGTGTCACACAAGACACCAGCTATATGCTTGATTTCAGGCTTTTAAATAGGGAGGGCAGCTATTGAAAAAAATTACAGGGTAGGAATGGCAGACAAAGGCACTAAAAAGACTGAATCATTCTAATTTTTATGGGGAGTGGGAGAAAGCATACCCAGCTTAACCAATTTACATCATTTGGCTTTAGAAAATAAACATATATATCACGCTGATAATTATGTGCCTTGTTTCACATTCAGGGATTAAAGTAGTTTTAAGAAACTACTTGAAAATACAGAAGTGGAAAGCAATAAAATGAAATGGCAAAAAAAAAAAAATTAGCTATTGAAGTACAGATGCTCCTCGACGAATGGTGAGGTTGTGTCCCGACAAAGACGTGTTAGTTGAAAGTTTCTTAAGTCAGAAATGCATTTAATATACCTAACCTACCGAACATCATGGCTTCGCCTACCCTACCTTAAAAGTGCTCAGAACACTTACATTGGCCTATATTTGGGCAAAATCATCTAACACAAAGCCTATTTTATAATAAAGTATTGAAAGTCTCATGTAATTTGTTGAATACTGAAAGTGAAGAACAGGATGGCTGCATGCACACTCAAAGTGTGGTTTCCACTGAATGTGTATCACTTTCACACCATTGTCAAGTTGAAAATTTTTTAAATTAAATTTTCATGAGCTGGAAATCGTCTGCATATCTGTTACCATTTAAGGAAATGACTTAATGAAGCTTATTTCCAAACCTATAAATCATTTTCTTTCTCAATCAAGTACCTCCATGTAAACTGAGTCACAAGAAAAACTAAGTTACTCGTGGAGACCTCTACACATTAGAGTGGAGGACAGCCAATGAGCACTCCACATTTTATCTCCACAAAGAGATAGAAAATGCACTTGGCAACCGGGCACGGTGGCTCACGCCTATAATCCCAGCACTTTGGGAGGCCAAGGCGGGTGGATCACAAGGTCAAGAGATCGAGACCATCCTGGCCAACATGGTGAAACCCCATCTCTACTAAAAATACAAAAATTAGCTGGGTGTGGTGGTGCATGCCTGTAGTCCCAGCTACTCGGTAGGCTGAGGCAGGAGTATTGCTTGAACCTGGGAGGCGGAGATTGCAGTGAGCCGTGTTTGCACCACTGCACTCTGGCCTGGGTGACAGAGCGAGGCTCCATCTCAAAAAAAAAAAAAAAGAAAAGAAAAGAAAGAAAAGAAAAGAAAATGCGCTTGGCTAAAGGGGCCACTAAGGTTGCTCCTAGAGTATGCGCGAATTTCAGAGAATTTTTTTTTTTTTTTTTGGACGGAGTCTCGCTCTGTCGCCCAGGCTGGAGTGCAGTGGCACGATCTCGGCTCACTGCAAGCTCGAATTTTGGAGAATTTTTAAAGGGAATTTACTATCACTAAAGGAAATTGACAAATGCAACCCTGAACTTTGAGTTAGTGATTCTTCTGAGTTTTTTAGTAACATTAAAAGATGGTAAAATGCATTTTCTCCTTTCAAGCAAGCACGACAGCAATAGAAGAAATATTTCATAATGGAATTATACGAGGACTTTGGAGATCATTTACTTTAAAGCCTCATTAACTAGGACTTCTATAATTTAGGTTTGATGATAATTTAAACAAAGCCTGCACTGAAGTGGACTCTGCTAGGTAAAGCTTTATAGAGAAAGAGAGTTCTTGATAGTAGAAACAAGATGACAGAGTTAAACAAGCCTCAATCATATACGTGAATTAAACCATTTTTCTCCATTTGTTAGATAGGACCCCTGAAAGACTGTTCGGGCCACCAACACATTATGAAAAAAAGGAGAGAAGGAGGAAGAAGGAGAGGCAACAGCAGCAATAGTTAATATTTATTGTTGTGACTTGCCAGGCAATGAGTTAAGGTCTTTATAACAATTTTTTTCATTCAATACATACATGAAACAATAACCTGATCAGCCAGATACCATTACAGGTCTGGGAACTTTTATCTGTAATTCCAAAATCCAGGTTTTTTCATAACTCATTTACTGACAAAGCTTGGCCTGGCCTGACCCAGCTGGGCAGCAAATCCTGACCCAAAATGACAAGAGGCTATTTGCGGTCTTCATTTATCCCACTTACTGTTGCCCGCGGGCTTAGCTGCAGACCTGTGAATGTGATCGATGGTAGGAAACTGTCCCAGACACCACAGTGGAGGGCTGTGTAAGGCTGCACTCTGCATTACCTTTCTAAGCTCTGAAAAATTCTGAACTCAAAAACACAGTGGGCCCCAAGAGTTTCAGGTAAGGGGTCATGGAACCTGTGCTAACCCCTTTCTGTAGATAAGAAAACAAAATCTCCAAGGCCGTAAACTCAAGAACCTGCCCAAGCTCACATGGCCAGTGAGTGAATGTACAGCAGAGACGGGATTCAGCACCAGGCAGGTCCAACTCCAGAACCTGCATCATAGTTAGATGTGGCTTGTGGGACTGCCATGCCTTTCCATTAAAATGGAAATTAATACAACCACATTTAAATTATACTTTTTTTTAGAGACAGGATTTGCTCTGTAGCCCAGGCTGGAGTGCAGAGACGCAATCATAGCTCACTGCAGCTTCAAACTCGTGGGCTCAAGAAATTCTCCCACTTCAGCCTCCCGGGTAGCTGGGACTTAATTTTTATTTTCAGTAGAGAGAGGGGTCTCACTATATTGCTCAGACTGGTCTTGAATTCCTGGCCTCAAGTGACTACATTGGCCTCCAAATGGACTGGGGTTACAGGCCTAGGCCACCAGGCCTGGCCTTAAGTGATGCTTTTAGCTAATTGAGATAAGTCACTGATATGGTTTGGCTGTGTCTCCACCCAAATCTCATCTTGAATTGTAGCTCCCATCATCCCCATGTGTCGTGGGAGGGACCTGGTGGGAGGTAATTGAATTATGGGGGTAGCTTTTTCCCATGCTGTTCTTGTGACAGAGAATAACTCTCAGGAGATCTGATGGTTTTATAAAGGGCAGTTCCCCTGCACACTCTCTCTCTTGCCTGCCACCACGTAAGATGTGCCTTTGCTCCTCCTTTGCTTTCTGCCATGATTGTGAGGCCTCCCCAGCCATGTGGAACTGTGAATCCATTAAACCTCTTTGTCTTTATAAATTACCCAGTCTCGGGTATTTCTTATAGCAGTGTGAGAATAGACTAATACAGTCACTGAGCATGCTAAATGAATGAGCTCACTGTTCTTAAGATGTCTGTAAACAGCCATGACCCACTCACCCGGTCCCTGCTTTCTTCCCGGCTGTCCATTTCTCGAATCTTCTCCAAAATGGTGTCCTCAGTGGACCCAGTCATGCTCAATCTGCCCCTAAGGAGGGCTGCGATTTTCTCCCTAAATGAGGAGTACTGGCTTTGTGAGGCTGTGACTGCATCCTGACTGGCCTTCAAACTCTTCTCCAACTCAGAAGAGCTTTTCTTCAGGAGGCTCACTTCCTGCTTTGAGGCATCCCAGACCTGCTGGCCAGCAAGCAGCCTTTCTTGGAAGATCTTAACTTCCCTTTCAAGAGCTTCTTTTGCTTCTACAGCACTGAGCAGGTCCTAAAATGATTACAGAAAGTGAAGACAGTAACATTAGAAGTCAACAGGGTACACCTGCATTTGCTATAGCAAATTCATTGACTATGCCTGCTAATGACTACAAGGGGTTGGGTTAATTACTCCTTCCATTTTTAACTCCAAGTTCCCTATAGTCTCCTCATAAAGTTATTAAATCCCAATGGTATGTCAGGAAAATTTAGGTGTCTTAAAAACAGAAAATGGGGCCAGGCGTGGTGGCTCACACCTGTAATCCCAGCATTTTGGAGGCTGAGGTGGGTGGATCGCTAAGGTCAGGAGTTCGAGACCATCCTGGCCAACATGGTGAAACCCCACCTCTACTAAACAAAAATACAAAAATTAGCCGGGCATGGTGGCACACACCTGTAATCCCAGCTACTCGGGAGCCTGAGGCAGGAGAATCGCTTGAACCTGGGAGGTGGAGGTTGCAGTGAACTGAGATCACTCCACTGTACCCCAGCCTGGGCAACAGAACAAGACTCCATCAAAAAAAAGCAAAAAACAAAAACAAAAAAAACAGAGAAGGGATATAAAATATAAAATCTGGGTTAGAAAAAAGAAGGAAACTTTGACACATAAGACTTTTCTGTGTGGAACACTGGAAAGAGTTAATAAAAACAAATCATTGGATAACATATTAGTAGATTCAGTCCATATGTAGAATATGTTTATAGAACTATCTTTCTCAAGCTTGGTGTATACAGAAATTTATTTTTAATAAACAGTAAGCTCTCAGAGTCCTAGCTAGGCACTAACAATTATTTGAATAAAGATGCCCCCTCAATGCTATTTTAAATAATAGAGGAATATTCTCATAAAAACATCATTGCATAAAACTATTCATTGACTTCCAATATCCAATATTCATTGCATATCCCCTTGTCTCATAAAGACAATTAATGCAGAAAGAACCTGAAGAAAGGAAACAGAAACAACTAGCCATTTGGTAGGTGGGAGGATTAAAAGTAGAGGGAAAGTATCATACTTAGAAGAATAATCTTAAAGAATATAATATGGGCTGGGCACAGTGGCTCACTCCTGTAATCCCAGCTCTTTGGGAGGTCGAGACAAAAGATTGCTTGAGCCCAGGAGTTGGAGACCAGCCTGGGCAACTTGGTAAACCCCCATCTTATATAAAATAAAATAATCAGCCATGCATGGTAGCATGTGCTATGGTCCCAGCTACTTGGGAGGCTGAGATAGGAGGATTGCTTGAGCCTAGGAATTCAAAGCTACAGTGAGCAATAATTGCATCAGTGCACTCCAGCCTTGGTGACACAGCATGACCTTGTCTCAAAATAACAACATAAGAACATAACATGTGAAGTTAGGTTCAGAAAAATAATGAAGGACATAAAGAAGGTTACCTGTGCACTTAATTCTATTTACCATAATCTAGAATGGCCCACAGAGGCACCAAAGGAGGATTTTTTTTCCCCCCGGAACGGAGTTTCACTCTTGTTGCCCAGGCTGGAGTACAATGGCACAATCTCAGCTCACCACGACCTCCGCCTACTGGATTCAAGTGATTCTCCTGCCTCAGCCTCCCGAGTAGATGGGATTACAGGCACGCGCCACCACACCCAGCTAATTTTGTATTTTTAGTAGAGACAGGGTTTCTCCATGTTGATCAGGCTGGTCTTGAACTCCCAACCTCAGGTGATCTACCTGCCTCGGCCTCCCAAAGTGCTGGGATTACAGGCATGAGCATCTTTAAAATTGATTTTTTAAAATTATTTTTTAACATCCAATTCCAAAATACATGAATTCACATTAAGAAATATTAAGCGGCGTGTTAACTAGCATTGCTATAGTATTGCTGCCTAGTTAACTGGTAAAAAAAAAAAAAATTATTAAAAATAGTATGTTAGAGGTAAAAAGCACTAAAAAGAAACACAATATTTTTAAATAACAGACTCTACATCTAAATGAACTGATAACATTTCAGGCTGCCAGTTAAAATGCAATCACCTCTTTTGCATTAGAACTGGGCTTTAAAAGAAATTTCTCTCCATTAACAGCTTGGAAACAGGAAAAAGGATAGCCTGAAACACTAGTTCCTATTTTTTATAGGAAACATAACATCTTATTTTTTCCATTATGGTGACTTTTTTAAAATCAAGGAAGTCTCAGGCATCAATTTGAAAGAAAAGTCACAGAGTAGATATGTAGTTAGAGAAGCCTGCCCTTTTCAGAGATGTAATAACTCAACTAATTATGGAATCTATTTTGTAAAATGCCTTTTGCTTTTCAAGGTCTTGGTTTCCCCTTTCCTTTGCTAAACTAGTCATCTCTGTAGAGAAGCCCCACTGTTGCTGCTAATTAAATGATGGTCCTTAAAAGTAGAGTCAAGGACACTTTATCACAAATTCAATATTTTAACAGTTTACAGATTTCTCTTCAGATCATAATACAATATCTTCTCACTTGCTCAATTAGAGTAACTAGTATCAGTAAACGTGATAATAAATTGGGTGCATATTTTACTTGGAAACTACGGTCGTTCCTTGGTATCCTTGGGGAATTGGTTCTAGGATCCCGGAGGATATGAAAACCTGAGGATGCTCAAGTCTCCCATATAAAATGGAATAATATTCTCGTATAAGCTACACATATTCTTCTGTATACTTTAAATCATCTCTAGATTACTTATAATACCAAATACACTGTAAATGCTAGATAAATAACTGTTACCATGTGTTGTTTTTATTTGTATTATTTTTATTGTTGTTTTGTTATTTGTATTGGCTTTTTTCCATATTTTTTTATCCATAGTTGGTTGAATCCACAGATGTGGAACTTGTGGATGCAGAGGGTCGACTGCACAGTCTGATGTGTGGTTAGAAAATTGAGGTCCTAAATTCAATGATGCTGGGATGGAAATTAATCCTAATCACTTTAGAATTCTAAAACCATATGGAATATTATATATTCACTGAAGACCCTCAAAATACACAAAATATATCTCAGATGCTTGTGACTTATGGAGTTACTGTCAATTTGGAGTAGACAACTCAACTGGCAGCCAACACCACAAGACCAATAAACACAATTAAAATATTTCAACTATGAGGAATTTTTCTACCCCAATATCATACTATTGTTTCACCGACTTCGAGAAAAGGGCCAAAACAATCCTCTCTAACAAATCCAAAGAATGTTTTCTTTTTAAACCTAGGCATCAACATTTATGTCTAGTGAAAATCACAAAATCAGTTTGTGTTCATAGAATACAATGGTGTCTGTGAGCAAGTTGGGTTTCTCTTTTTCAGGCACATTCAGCTCAGTGAACCCTAAGCTGTTTCTTATATAAAATGCAGGACTCAAGAGCCAGAGTGACAAGGCCTTGGGGATGGTCGCTCCCTTAGTGCTCTGATTAAGTGCTGCAGGATTCAGGGGCACAGGGCTGATCTTCTGGAAATAAATGTCCTCAGACTGCAAATGCAATTACCTGTTCAGCTATCAGGAGAAAGCCACTAGAGTGGAGTCTGGTTCCATGGCTACCTCAAGGATACGCCGAAGCAAGCGGCATAAAATAATGTGACATCAGTACCACTGGCCAGGACCTGGGGATTGCTGTCAGACCACACTGACATACAGGACAAGAAACATAAAGCTTCCTGTGAGCAAAACCAAGACTGACCTCCACAGAGGAAATCACAGAGGGCAGGCCCTATAGACTGTGATGGGGATCACTTAAAAATTTTTTTTATAATTAATAAGTCGTTAGGTTCAGTCTGACTGAAGCGACAAATGTAAAATGATTCTTTCAAAATTACTTTTAACAAAAACTTTTATAAATAATATGATTATGGCATTCAATTTAGCTTCCCATTTAAATGCACGAGTCTGCATTAAGTAATGAAACCATCCAAAGGTTTGCGTTTTAAAAACACAATTGATTCCTGTTCTGTTGCTATTTTACGGATTTAGACACACATGAGATCAAATTGCCACTCAAAAGTACAATGACTGATTATCATCAGGACAGAGAACCTGTGGCTTGAGCTTAATTCCTTCAATCCTAGATCAATTTTATAAAATAAAAAAATCAGTTGGTTAATTCTACCTACTGCAGTTATGATTAACAAAAAAACTCAGAAATTCCCCCAAACAGGTAGTCTCATACATTGCTGGTGGAAATGTGAACAGGTATAATTTTGGTATAAATTGTTGGCATAAATACATAACAAAACTTAATATGCACATATCTTTTGGCCCTGAAATTCCAGTCCTGAGAATATATCTATAAGATAGTTTACTAAATATAGAAAATGAGGAATATGTAGTTATCCAATTATAATATAGCAAAAGACAACATACTACATGAATATTCATTGATATGTAACTTCTTAAACAAATATGAGACATCCATACTATAGAATATGATGTAGTCTTGAAACGAAATGGGGAAGTTTTTTATATACCAATATGAATGATTCTCCAAGTTACAGTTAGTGAAGAAAGTAAGGTGTCTAATCGTGCATCTATACAAATAACAATGGTACATAGTATAGTACCATTTGTACCTTTATGAAAAGAGTATCTCTAGAAACATGCACAAGCAACTGCCAATTCTCATCACCTCTAGAGAAGGGAATTGTAGCCAGGGCAGGAATGAAAGGAAGATGTGATAGAATAGTGGCAACTATGAAAACACCGGGGAATTTTAGTCCATTTAAAGTGTTGAGTCAACAGTGATATGAGCACAAATACACACATGCACATGCACACACACATTCCCCCCCTCCCAAACTTGGGCTGCATTCCCAAAAGTAAAGTATTTAGAATGAGAGAGGTGATGTCCTGCTCTATTTCCTTCGAATTTACACCAAGCCTGAAGTTTGGCATTCAGTTCTGTGATTCAAACTTTAATACAGACAAAACCCTCCTTGGACAGCACTATTCAAATTTACATTCTGGTACCACTCCTGCACAATCACTCCTGCACCTGCTGTTCACAGTCCCAACAAGATCATTTCAGAAATTGAGGGTAAGAGATTAGCAATTTCTATAGCAAGTTGACACTGATGCAACATCCAAATACCATAGACTCCCTTTTTTTTTTTTTTTTTCAGAGTCTCACTCTGTCGCCCAGGCTGGAGTGCAGTGGCATGATTTCAGCTCACTGCAACCTCCGCCTCCCGGGTTCAAGCGATTCTCCTGCCTCAGCCTACCGAGTAGCTGGGGCTACAGGTGCGTGCCACCATGCCCAGCTAATTTTTGTATTTTTAGTAGAGATGGGGTTTCACCGTGTTGGTCAGGCTGGTCTTGAACTCCTGACCTTGTGACCCGCCTGCCTGCCTCAGCCTCCCAAAGTGCTGGGATTACAGGTGTGAGCCACCACGCCCAGCCTATACTCCATTTTTGAATGAAGTATGTACCTATTCACTCTTTGTTAGACTCGTGTGGTAAGTGGCTAGTGGTGAGAGTTGCTATCTGTTGTACACTGAAGGAACAGGCTACAAATGTGATATTTTAAGGCTGGTTTGCCAATTATAATCTAAATAAGTATATAAAATCCAGAACCCATTTCTTTCCTCAAAAGAATTTCATCACATTTAAACATAACTATACCTTTACAAAATAAACTAATAGAACTATTGACAGATGAAGGATTGAAGATGGATTTTGAAAATACATTTGTTTCAGACGGGCATGGTGGCTCACACCTGTAATTCCAGCACTTTGGGAGGCCAAGGCAGGTGGATTACTTGAGCTCAGGAGTTTGAGACCAACCTGGGCAACATGGTGAAACCCTGTCTCTATCAAATATTTTTGAGAAAAAATAAACAGAAAAAAAAGGAAAGCTGAAATTACAATTGTTTAATTTGAATACAAGGTACCTACAAATATATTGAGCTTGTTGAAATTGCTTTAAAATCTATTCTCAACAAACCTCTGTTAGATTTGTTTTCTACTGTAAGTATCTGAAAAGCAAAACATAAAAACAGTTTCACAGGGGCCGGGCGCGGTGACTCACGCCTGTAATCCCAGCACTTTGGGAGGCCGAGGCAGGCTGATCACCTGAGGTCCGGAGTTCAAGATCAGCCTGACCAACATGGAGAAACCCCGTCTCCACTGAAAATACAAATTAGTTGGGTGTGGTGGCGCATGCCTGTAATCCTAGCTACTGGGGAAGCTGAGGCAGGAGAATCACTTGAACCCAGGAGGCAGAAGTTGCAGTGAGCTGAGATCGCACCATTGCACTCCAGCCTGGGCAACAAGAGCGAAACTCAGTCTCAAAAAAAAAAAAAATTTCCTATACAACAGGCACTGAAAGCAACATTGTCATCAATCCAACCAAGATTAACTAAGTGAACTAGCAAGAAGCAGCTGATTGTCATAAACTTTAAATACTAACATAAGCAGTATTCATTCAAAGTGTGTATGTAGAACTTTAATACAGGGAATTTTAGTCACAATAAAACTTATGACTAAAGAACAACAAAAGGAAGGCTATGAGTATAATAGTGATACTAGTGATTCATTATACTAATCTCCTACACACAAAGAAGAATGTGTACTATTTGGGTAATTCTATTCTTTCTCCCATGTTTATTCTGATTTTCATTATTGAAATTTAATTTTATGTCTGTGGCTTCTACTACTTAAAAATTTGGACTTGTGCTTGGTGTATCTTATTAAATATTTTTTTCTGTTCATTCATTTTATAGAATTTAAATAATTTTTTTCTATTAATTCATTTTATTGTATTTTATAGAAGTATTTGTCAGCAATGGACTGGAAATAAGGAAAAAAGTATTCTTCCCCAAAGATAGTTTGAAAAAAAAATGCACGTTCAGAGTTTAGGAAGGAGAATGGCAAAAGTCTTGGAATCATGTTCTAAGAGGAAATGTTAAAAGAACTGGAACATTTATCCTGTAGATGTATTCAAATGATTGGAAGACTTGTGTAGAAGGAGGATTAGGTTTCTCCTGCTCAGGCCCATGAGCCAATAGAATGGAATCTTCAGAGAAACATTTTACTTCAAAATGAGGAAGACCTTCCCCAAATCTGGGCTTTCCCAATGACATCATCAACTCTGGAAAATTAGAATTCAGCTTAAGTTTGAAACTCTCAACATTGACAAAATCAGTACTAGTTGACAACAGATTTAGCTGCCCAACAGGCCAGTGTGTTCCTGGGCTTCACTACAGCCCTGCAGACACTCTGCCCTGAACTGATCAGACTGTGCTTGGACAACCACCGACAGTTCCCATCTGGAAATTGTAAAAGGGACACGGCAAAATGGAATGTGCTCAGCATCACATGCTAAGATTAGACCCATAATAAAAATATTTATATAATCATGTTATTTAACATATGGATTTAACTGATTTTAAATTTTTAGAATGAACCTAAAGACAAGCTACTAAAGACTTAGTTACAGGTACAGAATAGAATGTAAACTTGGACAAGGTAAATACAATAATATGGTAAAAACCGGGAAGTATATAGAAAGAAGAGGCTAAAAAATAGGAGACATTAGAAGTTCTCAAGGGGCAGGACTTCAAGATGATGGACTAGAGGCATCTATCAGCTGCCCCTCCACAAAGAAGAATAAAACAGTGAGTAGATAATCACAGTTTGAATAGATCAGCAAAGGAAGAACATTGGAATTCAACAGAGAACCAACAGGAAACACCTAGGGCAAGGAAGGGGAGGAAAGAGAAGCAGCCTGCTTGGTTGGCCAGGACTGGCTGGGAGCACAGAGAAGCTCGCCAGTGCAGGGAAAGGGGAGTGACAGACCTGCAGCATCCACACTCCCATCATGGATTCCTCCAGTCCCAGCCACCAAAGAGCCCCTCACAGGCCCAGAGACCAACATAGGGAGCTGTCTGCAGACCGCACAATGGCATTGCTCCAGACAGGGAGCTCAGGCTGAATCCCAAACACCCCCCTGAGTCCTAGGCAGCTACAGCAAGATGCCATTTTGAGAGCCAGCCTCCACCAGATATCACCCTGCCTTGGGGCCCAACAGCCCCTGCATCTCCACATCCCAGGAGCCCCACTGCCACACCCCACCTGCAGCTGCTGCTTCAGCTGGCTGCTGCTGCCAGGGCCAAAGCCAAGCCACTGCAGCAACCCCACCCCACTAACAGCAGGCCACCATCGCGCATATACAAGTGTCCCAAGGACAGGACCCCCAACGCATAGGTGCCAACTGGGGCCAAAGCACGTGCTCCCCAGCTGCCTGCCTACAGCTGCAGCCACTAAAAGCAACCCCACCTTCTCCAGCAGCAGGGCCCCACTGCAGCTACAACCTCCCCTATCAAAGCACTCCTCCAGGAGTCCAGGGATCATCCCACCCTTGCACATCACAGCCAGTGCTGATAGGCACCACCAGGGGGTCTGAGGACAGGCTCACCTGGCTTTGCTCTGCCCCCTACCCCCACCCCAGTGCATGAAAACACCATCCGGGGACTTGGGGATTACTCTGCCACATCCACCATCATTAGCACCTGAGCACTTCCACCAGGGACCTGAAGATGGACTCACTCACCCTGTTGCTACCACCACAGATGGCGCCCACCTGCACACACAACCTGCAGGCGCAGGGCCTGGCCTGCCCAGCCATCACAGCCACTGCCAACACCAGCACAGACAGCTTGAGAGCCAAAGCATTGTCCCACAACTGCTACTATGATAGCCCATGGCACACTGCTGCCCAGGGACTGAAAGACCCACCTGCTGCTGCCATTGCCAGTATAGACCCACCTAGACCTGCTAAGACCAGTGCCAGCAAATGCCACCCTGCGGCCTAAGAACAGGCACTCTTGGCCCACTGCTGTTCCCATCGGGGCCTGAGGACTGGCCCACCTGGTATCCCTGTCCCCAGCAAAACTTCCCACAACTCCACCAACAACCACACCCTAAGCTCTTGAGGAAATAATGGACACCAATGACACTATTTACAGCTGAACAAATTAGGAAACTACACTGCTGCACACACCCACAATCAGAGCCAAAGTGCCCTACCCAACCAACATCACAGATGCATCTCCAGGAAAACATCCTCCCCTACAAAAGCAAATCCAAAATATTGGAAGAAGTGACTGTCACACCAGATGCACAGATACCAACATAAAGACACAAGAAACGTGAAAAAGCAAGGAAATATGATGCCTCCAAAGGAGCGCAATAGGACTCTTCAAGATGGCAGACTAGGGACATTGAAAGCCAGTTCTCCTCAGAAAGAAGATCAAAGTTACTAGTGAATGGACAAAATGTGAATGGAAAACTGAAAGAAGTGAGCCAGGACCTGTCAGAGTGCCCACAAAAAGAAGCTGAGCTGCAGAAAAAGAAAGCAACAAGAGGCTGGCAGAGATTGACCCCTGAGAAGCTCAGAGCCCCACAGAAAGAGTAGGTGGGAGAGCTTCTCTGCTCCACTCACCTCTCTGACTATCCCCTGACTGTTAAACTGCTGGTGAGCCCCTCTGCCCTTGTGATCCAGGGCAACACTATTGGGGGCATCTGAGAACTTCTCAGGGACAGAGAACTTGGTGGCCAGCTCACACAGACGTGCCCACACTTCCCTCACACCTGAGCTGAGACTGTGGGCACCACACTGGTCATGCACCCATAGTGGGAAACAGCCCTACCCAGGGACTCTCCAACCTTGAGTCACTGTACCACTAGATCTCTTGCAAACATACCCCAGAACCCATTCTGACTTTGGCAGGTGCAGGGGACTGGTAGGCCCCAAGGAGCTGCTGCATCCCTGGAGATTTAACTCTCAACATGGGACACCTCTAAGGGAGAGGGGAGCACAGCCCACCAAGTCCCTGTTGGGACAAAGGAAACACAGGTAAGGTGCCAAGTACTAAAGGAGGCAGTCCCATAGCCAGGGAAGATATGTAGAGAGGGGTCATCTCCACCCCACTTATGCAGTTATGGACACAAGAGTGGTTCGTCCCACCAGGGGCCAGTGAGCACATACTTGGACATAGCATTTTTTTGTGCTCTTCACAGTGGCTCTACCATGCTGAAAGTGAGCCCCATGCTGCTCAGGCTTTTACAAAGGGAAGGGACCACCTCCCCTTCCCTACACAGAATGGCACCATCCTGGAAAAGGAGGACAGACAAACCATGGAGGTACCTGCTCTGGTCTGGGGGAAGAGACTCTCCCCTCAGCCCATTTTGGTGGTAGTCGTCAGAGGGGCATACTGGTGGCCTGCAGCCACACTGTGGCCAAAAACCAAAGGACCAAGTCTTTATGAAATGAAAGTCATGAGCCCTGCAACAGGGGTTTGATAGGGAAGCAAATCACACTTCCGCTGGCTCAGGGCGAAAAGCAAGGACACTCCCCAACCCCTCCCCTAAGGCCTCAGCACACCTACACCCGAACACCATCTCTTCCCACCCACTCCTCCCCGAAAACGCATCAAGGCACCTGCTTTCACTGGACAGCAGCCTACCTGCCAGCTCTTACTCTTAAGCACCATTTACTGGACTGCAGTTTCAACTGCACTACCAAATACAAAATCTGCTACCAGAAGAGCTTAGTGCTAGTCCACAAAATAAGCGCCCCAGGACTCTGCACCCCCAGCCCTACAGAAGATAGAATATCTAAACAGGAGAAAGAATTTTAGATCTTGACAACCAGTCTTTCTAATTAGTTCTTACAGCCAAAATACAGCTTCAACAAGCATGATCTGCGAAAGCCACCACACAGAAGCTATCCACAACCAAGGAACATATACAGCACTTTGGCCCCCTGAAATCACCTGAAATGAAGCCAAATGATCACACATAATATATATCACAGCCATACCCCTAAGAGAAAAAAAGAATTTAAAAAAGAAGTCCCATTCAAACAATAGCAAATTCAAAAATAAGAAGCAACATCTCCCTGAGAAGGACTCAGTGCAAGAACTCCAGCAGTACAAAAAGCCAGAGTGTTCTGACACCTCCAAAGCATTGCACTAGCTCTCTCACAATGGATCTTAATCGGAACAAAATATCTGAAATGACAGATAAAGAATTCAAAATATGTATTGCAAGGAAACTCAATAACATCTAAGAGAAATTTGAAATCCATTACATAAAAAACCAGAAAAATGATTCAGGATATGAAAGATTAGATGCCCATATTAAGAAAAAAGACAAATAGAATTGCTCAAATTGAAAAAAATCACTAATTTCAAAATAATGTTAGAGCTTTAATAATAGATTACACTAAGCAGAAGAAAGAATTTTAGGTCTTGACAACCAGTCTTTCTAATTAACCGAGTCAGACAAAAATAAAATTTTTTAAATAATTTTAAAAATGAACAGAGTTTTTGAGAAATATGGCTTTGACCAAATCTTCACAAATCTTCAACTTATTGGCATTCCTGAAAGAGAAGATGAAAACGTAGTATACAATTTGGAAAACAGATTTGAGGGAAAAATTCAGAAATTTTTCCCCAATCTTGCTAGAGAGGTTGACATCCAGATTCAAGAAATTTAGAGAACTCCTATGAGATAGGATACAAGAAGACCATTCCCAAGGCATACAGTCATCAGACTATCCAAGGTCAATTAGAAAGAAAAAATCTTAAAGGCCCCTAGAAAAAAGGGCCAAATTACCTAGAGAAGAAAACCCATTAAATTAATAGTAGACTTCTCAGTAGAAACGTTACAAGCCAGAAGAGATTGAGGTCCTACTTTTAGCCTCCTAAAAAGAAAAAAATTGCCAGCCAAAAATTTCATACCAAACTAAGCTTCATGAATGGAGAAATATAGTCTTTCCCATACAAGCAAACACTAAGAGAATTTATCACCACCAGACCAGACCTACAAGAAATGCTCAAAGGAGTTCTAAATATGGAAATGAAAGAATAATACTTGAGACTATAAAAGCACACATAAGTACAAAGTTCACAGACCCTATGAAGCAATTACACAATTAAGACTACAAAGCATTATAGTCAATAATGATTTAACTGTACATTTTTAAATAACTAAAAGAGTATAATTGGATTGTTTGTAACACAAAGGAAAAATGCTTGAGGGGATGGATATCCCCATTCTTCATTATATGATTATTACACATTGCATTGCTGTATCAAAATATCTCATGTACCCTATAAATATACACACCCACTATGTACCCACACAATTTTTTAAAAAAATTTACTAGATAAAAATTAAAATAATTTTTACTTTAAAAAAAGACTACAAAGCAACTAGTTAACAACACTATGACAGAAACAAAACCTCACACATCAACAGTAACTTTGACCATAAATGGCCTAAATGCTCCACTTAAAAGAAGTAGAGTGGTAAATTGGATTAAAAAGCAAGACCCTACATTGTCTTTCCTCTAGAGACCCATCTTGCATGTAATAACACACACAGGCTTAAAGTAAAGGGATGGAGAAATATCCATCACACAAATGGAAAACAGAAAAGAGCAAAAGTTGCTATTCTTGTATCAGATAAAACAAAATTTAAACCTACAACAGTAAGAAGAAAAAGAAAAGAACTACATGATGATAAAGGGCTCAATTCAACAAGATTTAACTATCCTAAATATATATGCACACAGATTCAGAGCACCCAGATTTATAAAATACTACTATTAATAGATGTAAGAAAAGAGATAGCCATACAATAATCATGGGAAACTTTGACACCACATTGACAGCAATAGGCAGATCATTAAGTCAGAAAACTAACAAAGAAGGTCTGGACTTAAACCGGACTTTCAACAAAATGGACCTCACAGACATCTATAGAATACTGCACCCCACAACCACAGAATGTACATTTTTCTCATCTGCAAATAGAACATTCTCTAAAATTGAACACACGCCTCAGTCATAAAGCAAGTCTCAATAAATTTAAAAAGAAACTAAATCATATCAAGCATCTTCTCTGCCCACAGTGGAATAAAATTAGAAATCAACACCAAGAAAAACTCCCAAAACCATACAAGCACATGGAAACTAAACAACCTGCTTCTTAATGACTTTTGAGTAAACAATGAGATTAAAGCAGGATTTAAAAATTCATTGAATGGAATTAAAATAAAGATACAACATATCAAAACCTCTGGGATACAGCAAAAGTAGTGTTAAGAGGAAAGTATATAGTGCTAAATGCATACATCAAAAACATAGAAAGATCTCAAATTAACAACCTAACATCACACCTAATGGAACTACAAAAACAAGAACAAACTCAACCCAAAGCCAACAGAAGAAATAACTAAGATCAGAACAGAACTAAATAAAATTCAGAGCCAAAAAAAATAAAAGGATGAGCAACATAAAAAGTTTCTTTTTTGAAAGGATAAACCAAATTGACAGACCACTAGCCAAGTTAACCAAGAAAAAAAGAAGAACCAAAGAAGCACAATCAGAAATGACAAAGGTGACATTACAACTGATACCACAGAAATACAAAAGATCCTCAGAGATGACTATGAACATTTCTATGTATCCGAAAATCCTAGCCAGAGAAATCAGACAAGAGAAAGAAATAAATGACCTCCGAATTGGAAAAGAGAAAGTTAAATTGTCCCTCTTTGCAGACAACATGATCTTATATTTAGGAAAGCCAAAAGACACCAAAAAAAACTCTTAAAGCTTATAAATAAATTCAGTAAAGTAGCAGAATACAAAGTAAACATACAAAAATCAGTAGTGTTTCTATACACTAACAATGAACTACCTGAAAAAGAAATCAAGCAGGTAATCCCATTTGCAATACCAACAAAAACATAAAATAATTTATAAATTTAACCAAGGAAGGGAAAGACTTCTACAAGGAAAACTACAAAACACTGATGAAAGAAATTAAAGAGGACACAAACAAATGAAAAGACATCTCATGCTCATGGATCAGAATAATTAATGTTGTTGGCTGGGCACAGTGGCTTATGCCTGTAATCCCAGCACTTCGGGAGGTCAGGGCAGGTGGATCACTTGAGGCCAGGAGTTCAAGACCAGCCTGGCCAACATGGCAAAATCCTATCTCTACTAAAAATACAAAAATTAGCCAGGCATGATGGCATGTGCCTGTTGTCCCAGCTACTCAGGAAGCTGGGCACGAGAATCGTTTGAACCTGGGAGGTGGAAGTTGCAGTGAGCCAAGATCACACCACTGCACTCCAGCCTGGGAGACAGAGCAAGATTCTGTCTCGAAAAAAAAAAAAAAGATAAATTAATGTTGTTAAATGACCACATTGCCCAAAGCAGTCTACAGATTAACTGTAATCCCTGTCGAAACATTAATATTATTTTTCATAGAAATAGAAAAAAATCATAAAATTTCTATTGATCCACAAAAGACCTTAAGTAGCCAAAGCAATCCTGAGCAAAAAGAACAAAGCTGAAGGCATCATACTAACTGACTTCAAAATATATTTCAAGGCTATAATAAACAAAACAGCAGGGTATTGGTATGAAATAGACACACAGACTAAATGGAACAGAATAAAGAAACCAGAAATAAATCCACGTAATTATAGCCAACTGATTTTCAACAATGGTGCCAAGCATATACATTGCGGTAAAAGAGAGCCTCTTCAATAAATGGTGTTGGGAAAACTAGACATCCATATGCAGAAGAATGAAACTAGGTCACTATCTTTCTCATCATACACAAAAATCAATTCAAGATGGATTAATGACTTAAATCTAAAACTATAAAACTACTAGAATAAAATGTAGAGGAAACACTTCAAGACATTGGCTAGGAAAATATTTTATGGCTAAGATCTCAACAGCACAGGCAACAAAAACAAAAGTAGGCAAATGGGACTATATTAAACTAAAAAGCCTCTACACAGCACAAGGAACAATCAACAGAGTGAAGAAACAACCTGCTGAATGGGAGAAAATATTTGCAAACTATTTATCCAACAAGGGACTAATATCCAGAATACATACAGGAACTCAAGCAACTCAACATTAAAAAAAAAAAAAAACCACTAATCTCAATAAAAAGTGGGCAAGGACATGAATAGACATGAATAGAACATGAATAGACATGAATAGGACATGAATAGAAGTTCACGAAAGACATACAAATGGCCAAAGGTTTATTTATTTATTTATTTATTTAAGATAGAGTCTCGCTCTGTCACCAGGTTGGAGTGCAGTGGAGCAATCTCGGCTCAGTGCAACCTCCACCTCCCAAGCTCAAGCGATTCTCCTGCCTCAGCCTCCCAAGTAGCTGGGATTACAAGTGTATATCACCACATCCAGCTGATTTTTTGTGTTTTCGGCAGAGATGGAGTTTGGCCATGTTGGCCAGGCTGGTCTCAAACTCCTGACCTCAACTGATCCACCCACCTTGGCCTCCCAAAGTGCTGGGATTTGTCCCAAAAGGTATGTTTTTAAAATGCTCAGCATCACTAATCATCAGGGAAATGCAGATCAAAACCACAATGAGGTATCATCTAACCCCAGTTAGAATGGCTATTATTAAAAAGACAAAAACAAATAAACAAACATAACAGATGCTGGCAAGGATACAGAGAAGAGGTAACTTTTGTTAACACTGTTGGTGGGAATGTAAATTAGTATGGCCACTATGGAACACAGTATGGAGATTTCTTTAAAAAACTAAAAATGTAAATACCACACATCCAGCAATCCCACTACTGAGTATTTATCCAAAGGAAAGGACATGAGCATAACAAAGAGATTCCTGCACACTCATGTTTACTGCAGCACTAGTCACAATAGCAAATATACGGAATCAACTGAAGTGTCCACCAACGGATGAATGGATTTTTTATTTTTATTTTTTTTGAGACAGAATCTCGCTCTGTCACCCAAGCTGCAGTGCAGTGGCGTGATCTCTGCTCACTGCAACCTCCGCCTCCTGAGTTCACGCCATTCTCCTGCCTCAGCCTCCTGAGTAGCTGGGACTACAGGCGTGCACCACCACGCCCGGCTAATTTTTTGTATTTTTTAGTAGAGACGGGGTTCCACCGTGTTAGCCAGGATGGTCTCGATCTCCTGACGTCGTGATCCACCCGCCTTGGCCTCCCAAAGTGCTGGGATTACAGGTGTGAGCCTCTGTGCCAGGACTGAATAGATTTTTTTAATGTGGTATATATACACAATGGAATACTATTAAACCATTAAAAAATGAAATCATGTAATTTGCAGGAACATGGATGGAATGAGAGGTCATTATGTTGAGTGAAATAAGTCAGGCCTAGAAAGACAAATATCACATGTTCTCACTCATATGCAGGAACTAAAAGAGTTGACTCATATAGTTAGAGAGTAGAAAAATAGATTCCAGAGGCTGGGAAGGGTAAGTGGGTGGGGGGAGGGATGAAGAGAGATTGGTTAATGGATACAAGCATACAGTTAGATAGAAGAAATAAGCTTTAATGTTTGTCAGCAGAGTAGGGTGACTATAGTTAACAATGTATTGTATATTTTGACATAGTTAGAAGAGAGGGCTTGAAATGTTCCCAATACACAGAAATGATAAATAGTTGAGGTGATGAAGACCTTAAATACCTTGACTTCATCCTTACACATTCTATGCGTGTAATAAAATAGCACATGTACCCGTTAAATACATACAAGTATCGTGTAGCAATAATAAATAAAAACAGTAGGAGGCATGAAATTCTTCATATTTCATAGCAGAAAGTCTTTGCCAAATACTGCCTCAAATTGATGAATCAGGAATAAAATTGTATTACTTTAAAGTTTCAGTTTTTTGTTTGTTTGTTTGAATTTATTTTGAGACAGGGTCTCGCTTTGTCGCCCAGGCTAGAGTGCAGTGGCTCAATCTCAGCTCACTGCAAACTCCACCTCCCAGGTTCAAGTGACTGTCATGCCTCAGCCTCCCAATAGCTGGGATTACAGGCATGCACTACCATGCCCAGCTAATTTTTGTGCTTTTGGTAGAGATGGGGTTTCACCATGTTGACCAGGCTGTTCTTGAACTTCTGCCCTCAAGTGATCTGCCTGCCTCAGCCTCCCAAAATGCTGGGATTACAGGCGTGAGCCACCATGGCTGGCCACTTTAAAGTCTTAATGGTAATTTTCAAAAGAACTAAAAAAGAGAATAAGTCATTTTGTAGGAGACTTATAAACAGCTTTTCTTTTTATTATAGAGATGGGGATCTCACTATATTGCCCAGGTTGGCCTTGAACTCCTTGCCTCAAGTGATCTGCCAGCCTCAGCCTCCCAAAGTGTTGAGATTACAGGCATACGCCACCATCCCCAATCCAGCTTTAATTTTGTATAATATGGGCAGATATTATTTGGTGTTTGTTTTCATTTTAATTCCTCACCCACAGACTAGAACTCCCCCAGCCTCACAGGCAATAAGAAGGAGGGTTCAAGTAAGAAAAGTTTGAAAGATCTAAGGCTGTTTAGCCAGAAGAAGAGACTTAGAAATCCATAATAAATGTCCTTAACCATTTGAAGGGTGGCCATAAGAAAACGGATTTTCATTTATTCAGTGAAATTTCACAAGTGAGTAACAGGATGAGGAGTTGAATTATAGAGACTCTAATCCTGACTTGCTACAATACGGAACTGTTAAACAGTTCACATAGATGAGACGGACCTCCTTATATAGTAGTGAGTTCCCCGTTTCTAGAAGAGTTAAAGGAAAGGTTGAACATTAGCTAGTCAGGGAAATTGTTTTAAAACATGATTCTTATTTCACATAGAGAGTTAGATGATCTAGATTCTAAATGGCCTGAAGGTCACTTCCAACTTTATGATTCTAGAATTGTAAAGAGGTCTGTAATTTCTTCAGTAGTCTATCTCATCTAGTCATTTCTTACTTCCAGGAACTATTTCCATATGACTATAAATTAATCTCATGTTTATTTTATCCCTAGGTAAAAGTAAATAACTAGGAAAAGGAAATGAAAACACTGAACACCAATTGTGTGCCAGACACGTCCTAAGTATTTTATGTATATTTTATCATTTAATTCTAACGTAATAGTAAGAGAGCCTTATTTTCCCATTTTACAGATTTTAAAAACTGAGGTCCAGGCTGGGCACGGTGGCTCACATCTGTAATCCCAGCACTTTGGGAGGCCGAGGCAGGCGGATCACGAGGTCAGGAGTTCGAGACCAGCCTGGCCAACATAGTGAATTGAAACCCCACCTCTACTAACAATACAAAAATTAGCTGGGCGTGGTAGTAGGTGCCTGTAGTCCCAGCTACTCGGGAGGCTGAGGCAGGAAAATCGTTTGAACCCAGGAGGCAGAGGTTACAGTGAGCCGAGGTCACACCACTGCACTCCAGCCTGGGCAATAGAGCGAGACTCTGTCTCACAAAAAAAAAAAAAAAAAAAAAAAAAAAAACTGAGGTCCAAAAAGATCAAGCTACGTGCCTGCAATCACATAGCCGAATGATTCTGGAGCCAGGATAAAAACCCAAGCAGCCTAATTAAAGAGCCTAGCTTCTTAACCGCTCTGCGCAGTGTCTCTCTGTCTTGCTCTCTCTTTTTTTTGAGACAGAGTCCAGCTTTGTCGCCCAGACTGGAGTGCAGTGGTGCCATCTCAGCTCACTGCAACCTCTGCCTCCCAGGTTCAAGCGATTCTTCTACCTCAGCCTCCTGAGTAGCTGGGATTACAGGTGCCCACCACACGCTTGGCTAATTTTTGTATTTTTAGTAGAGATGGGGTTTTGCCGTGTTGGTCAGGCTGGTCTCAAACTCCTGACCTCAAGTTATCCGCTTGCCTTGGCCTCCCAAAGTGCTAGGATTACAAGCTTGAGCCACTGCACCTGGCCTGTGCAGTATCTCTCTTACATACTCCACTGTAAGCTAACAAAAAAGGCAGAACTGACATCATTGCAAATCCAGGCCTGCCTGACTCTAACACCACTTTATTTCCTAGCTTTAATTCTTGCTAGTAGAATTAAATGCAACATGGAAGTTTAGTTTCTGATCTCATTGATTTTAACTTCTGTAATTCATAGGAAATGGGTGTGTGGCTTGCCCAGGCAAAATGACTACTTTCCTCAAATAGGTTATTCCTCAGTAGGTTATTTCAAGAAAACCAAGGGAAAAAGTACCAAGTACCAACTTTTGGTAGTTTTTAAGACATACTTCAATATGAACTACTAAAATATTTTTAAGTAATATATTTATCATATATATGACAAATCACTTGGATTTTTATTTGCGAAATTTTCTTGAAGGAACTGAAGTAGAGTCTTCAAGCAGATCAGAAAAGCTGAGTTATGTAGAAACCACACCCTAGTCCTGTGGCTACTTCTACTTCTGCAGTCCTTCTGGACTTCACTAATAAAGTAAGTTTCCTACCTCAAAAACAGAGCTTTAGAAAGCATTATGAAGACTCTTCCTGAGGCTGTTAATGTGTCAGTAAAACCACCTGATGGTATTTTTAAGTAGTAAATCTTTGGGAGGCACAATCCTATGAATAAAGTACTTTATTAAAGACCTCAAGTTTTTTTATTGCCCATATAATTTTTTTTTTTACAATTTTTATGATTTTGGCAGGAACTTCATCCCAAAGTGAATGTGTTTCCAAAGTCTGAACAACATTGCATCAGTCATTACAAGTGAAGACACTTATATAAGAAGAGGAATAAGTTCTGGTTTTTGAATGTGCTATTACAACACATTTCCTTACTCGTTTCCTACTACTTATCTCTAGAGATGCATTTTTATAAATAAATATAAAATTCTTCCTAATAGTCAAGTCTTTTTTAACCCCTCCTCTCCCCCCTAATATTCAAATCTTGATAATTTAATAACTACTAGTTATAATTGAATTAAAATTACTCACTGAGGACATTTGTATGGCTATTTATTGTTTTTGTTCCACTGACTAATAAATAGTTTCTGGCATCAGACTTGTATGTAGGATGTAACTGTGAATATATATGGAAAGAGGATTATTGCTGAAGGTACAATAATGTAATGATATGGGTTCAAATCCTAGCTTTGCCATTTAATAGCTGTGTGAACTTGAGCAAAGTGAATAACCTCTCTGATCATTAGCACAATGACTGTGCTAATGGTAAGTATTCAATAAATGAGCATTTATAAATCATCAATTTTGGTTTCTAAGCACCATTCACCAGTATTAGGAACCAAAGCTCTTTAAAGAATTGGCTGGTAGGCCAGGCGCAGTGGCTCATGCCTGTAATCCCAGCACTTTGGGAGGCCGATGTGGGTGGATTACTTGAAGTCAGGAGTTCGAGACCAGCCTGGCCAACATGGTGAAACCTCTCTCTACTAAAAATACAAAAAATTAGCCAAGCATAGTGGCACATGCCTGTAATCCCAGCTACTAGGGAGGCTGAGGCAGGAGAATCACTTGAACCTGGGAGGCAGAGGTTGCAGTGAGCTGGGATCATGCCACTGGACTCCAGCCTGGAGACAGAAAGACTCTGTCTCAAAAAAAAAAAAAAAAAAAGAATTGGCTGATTTGGCTGGTTTTAGTTCAGTGGCCTGAATATTGCAAGAGAGCCTGTGATGACTTCTTCAGCCAGAGATCAAGGAAGACTTGAGAGACTAAAGGATTCATGCTACAAGGTCACAGGGTACATCCTGAAGGAGCTTCTGCCAGACAAATTTGGAGAATTTGGAGCACTGAAAGAGAATAATTGATTATAACACAGTAAATAAATAAAAACCCATGTGTCCATAGAATTGAAAACAAAAGGAAAGAAAATAAAGAAAGCTTTTCTTTAGAGAAGACTACTGCCTAATAGATGGGAGGAATGACAAAATAGAATATCACCACTTTGCTACCCATGATGTAATAGTTAATCCAGACAAGAATCGGTGTATGCTAACATCACTAGGTAAAGTCAGAGGGAACAGGAATAACCTGATAATGATCACCCCATAGAAACTTAACTGCAGAAGAGAAAAAATGTACCCTTACACCAAAGAGATTCGTAGTCAAACTTATCGTCACCAGCAGTGGAACACTCTAACATTATTTGCCTTCTAATAGAATGCAATATGAAATATAATATGTAATATTCTTGCCAAAAGCCTTAACCTGAATCCAATCCAGCCTCTAGATCCAACTTTTAAGTTTACAGGATATAGAGAAACAAGTTAAACCACACAGCGAAGAAAAAATCAGGCCACTGCTTTGGACTCTCCAACATGTCAATGCTATTTAAAACAACAACCACCAAAAAAAAAAAACTGACACTAATCAACAAATGCAGTGAATTAACCTAGGTAGGTTCCAAATTTGGGGAAGAAAACTGCTGTAAAAGACATTCTTGTAGCAAGTGGTGAAATTTGAATGTGGAATGATACTAGATTATTATTAGCTAAGCCAAACTTGGTGGCTTAAAACAACAAACACTGATTATCTCACAGTTTCTATGGGTCAGGAATCTCGGCACGACTTTGCTGGTGGTGGTTCTGGCTCAGGGGCTCTCCTAAGGTTAGGGCCAACCTGTTGAGCAGGGCTGCAGTCCTCCCCAGGATTGACCAGGGGACGATTCCCTGCTGGGCTCACTCACATGGTAGCTGACAGGCCTCAGGTCCTTACCACATGGGCCTCCCAAGAGGTGGCTGTCTTCACCACATGGTAGCTGACTTCCCTCTCCCTAGACCTACCTCACACCACGGCCCCTGGCTTCCCTCAAGAGCAAGTGACTCCAGAGAGATCAATAGAGTGTATTTAAGACAGAAGCCACAGCCTTTTTATAACCTAATATCAAAAGTGATATCCATCATTTCTGACATATTCTATTCACTAGAAGGGAATCACTAAGTCCAGACCGTGCTCAAGAGGAAGCATATAAAAAAATGTGTGTGCTTGAAAACCACCACAGATGGTATCCAGCATTATAGTTAACTTTCAGATGCAGCAGTGGTATTGTGGTTACATAGGGCAATGTCCTTATTCTTAGGATAAATATGCTGACATAGTTAGAGGCAATACTTATGAAGTCTGCAACTTATTTTCAAGTGATTCTGCAAATATATCTATGTTTATGTAACAATAAATAAACAATAACAAATATATATTGTTTATGTAAAATAATAAAGCAAATAAAACAAAATGCTAACCATTGTTGCATCTGGGTGGATGGTGGGTGGGTGATCATTGTCATATTCCTTCACTCTTTCTATATATATATTTGAAATTTTTTAAAAGACAATGTTGGTGAAAAATAATGGTAAGTTATTAGGTTGATGCCATTAAAAGTCATTGCAAAAACCGCAATTACTTTTGCACCAACCTAATACTATGGACTGATTTGTGTCTTCCCCAAAATTCATACTTTGAAGTCCTAACCCCCAATGTGATGGTATTTGTGGGTGGGGCCTTTGGGAGGTGATTAGGTTCAGATGAAGTTTTGAGGGTGGGGCTCACGATGGGATTAGTGCCCTTAGAAGGAAAGACATCATAGCACTTAGCTTGCTTGCTCTCTCTGTGACATGTGAGGACACAGGGAGAAGGCAGCCATCTACATGCAGGATGAGGGCCCTCACCAGAACCTGACCATGTTGGTTCTGATCTTGGATTTCCCGGCCTCCAGATTTGTGAGAAATACATTTATGTTGTTTAAGCCACCCAGTCTATGGTACTGTATTATGGCAGCCCAAGCTGACAATGAGGGCATTGACAACAATAATAAACTTTGCACTTTCCACAGAGTTAATGTGTCAGGAGAATAAAGCTAGTGGTGCGAAGGGCCTTTTGATGCAGGGAATTAATTGAAAATAGAAATTATCATCATGACTGTGCTTTCCAACTTCCCATCTCACCTCAGTGTGGCTGTCACTAGACAGAAAAGGCCCAAAAGAAATTCCTGAAAAGGCAACTCCTTCTCCTGCACCCACCAATTCCCCAGGCCCCTCCTCAGCCTGTGGGCCACCACTAGCCCTTCACCCGCAAGGAGGCTCCCTTTATCAGCATCAGTCCTTAGCTGATCTTAAATTCCATCTGCTGGGCCACTGCCATTCACTTTTTTCCTATGTACTTTTATTAACTGATTGTATAAGCTCGTTTTTGCTTTTGGAAATGGATCATTATTATTAATCCCATAATAAATTTCTTTATCACAAAATTATAGTTAAGGGATTATACAGTGTTAAAAAATACATATGGTATTAAATAGCTCAAATAGGTTGCAGATCATTTGAAAAGATCAGCCAATTCATTGTGTAAATAAAAGTTTACAATTCAGTCACTTCCCTTTGGCAATATCTGTCAGAATTACAAGGTCCATGTCCTTTGGCCCAGCGAGTCTACTTCTTGGATTTTGTCTTACTGATATATCCTCCCACATGAAGAATGATATAAGATTACTCATAATAGCTGTATTGATAATAATGTATAGTATATTGCCACTTGTGTTAAAAAATAAATAAAAAGAGAAACATATAGTGTGCAGAGTGTGTCAACATTTGTGTTAAAAAGAAATTAAAAGAATATGTATATATGTGTGTAAAATATTTCCCGAAGAGTATATAAGAAATCACTGGGGCAGGGCTCAATGGCTCATGCCTGTAATCCCAGCATTTTGGAAGTCCCAAGTGGGAGGATCACTTGAGGCCAGGAGTTTAGGACCAGCCTGGGCAACATAGTGAGACCCCGTCTCTACAAATAAATTTTTTAAAGAAAGAAATTGTTAACAGAGAGGTTGCCTCTGAAGAGAACTGGGTGGCTGGGGAGAGGGGTATGGGGAACATGTTTCACCATATACTCCTGTACATTTAGAATTTTGTTTCTTGTAAATATATTACCTATTTGTTCAAATATATTAAATTTAAACTTTTTAAGATCCTATAATTTAACTAAAGTAAGACATCTTCTCTACAAATTCTTTAATTTTAAGTGTTTTGTATTCCTTTTTTCCAATTATTAAAAAAAATGTGGCCGGGCACAGTGGCTCACACCTGTAATTCCAGCACTTTGGGAGGTCAAGGTGGGCAGATCACTTGAGGCCAGGAGTCGAGACCAGCCTGGCTAACATGGTGAAACCCTGTCTCTATTAAACAAAAATTAGACCGGCCGTGGTGGCTCACGCCTGTAATTCTACCACTCTGGGAGGCTGAGGCGGGCAGATCACGAGGTCAGGAGATTGAGACCATTCTGACTAACACGGTGAAACCCCATCTCTACTAAAAATACAAAAAAACAAAATTAGCCGGGCGTGGTGGCGGGCCCCTGTAGTCCCAGCTACTCGGGAGGCTGAGGTGAGAGAATGGCGTGAACCAGGGTGGCGGAGCTTCAGCGAGCCAAGGTAGCACCACTGCACTCCAGCATGGGCGACAGAGCAAGGCTCTGTCCAAAACAAAACAAACAAACAAACAAACAAAAAAACTAGCTGGGCATGGTGGTGGGTGCCTGTAGTCCCAGCTACTTGGGTGGCTGAGGCAGGAGAATTGCTTGAACCAGGGAGGCGGAAGTTGCAGTGAGTCAGGATCGCGCCACTGCACTCCAGTCTGGGTGACAGAGTGAGACTCCTTCTCAAAAATTAATTAATTAATTAATTAAAATTTAAATTAAAAAATTTTTAAATGTACATATATAGCCAATGGCCTGTTCAAGTCACTTTGTCCCATGTCACCCCCAACCCTCTTGCTGAGTGCAGGCTCTTAAAATTGTGATCAATAAAAAAAAATCGTAATCAGTAGTTCTAGGGCACTTATCTGACATCCGTCTCTTCCATTTCTGCTTCTTCAACATGGTCCCAGATGCACACGTATACTTCACATATCATACCTGGTTCAGCTTCTCTTTCTCTTCAGTACAGGAGGCAGCTTTTTTCTGCTCTCTGTTGACTTCTGAAGCCAGCCTCATGATCGTTTCTCTGCTAGCTTTTGCTTCCATCTCATGGACATTTATAGTCTCTTCAAGAATAACAATTTGTCCTTTCACGAATTCATTTTCTTTGCGCAGGTCTCTAAGCTGAAGAGAAAGCAATTACAGCTGTCCTATAAAAATTAACAATTTCATCATTTTCTCTAAGCAAGTCACATCTATAGACTGCATTATCATATGAAAAATGTAAGAGCACTATCCCTACATGGACTGGAAAGGTCACATTTTCAAAGGCAGCCTGTAAACTCTGTTTTAGACCTGGGGGTCAAATTCAAATTATCCAAAAGGTGGCCACAAGGCAAGGATAATGAAGCCAAAAGCGTCCCGACGGAACACACATCAGCAAACCTGCTAAATACACCAGGTAAGGTGAAGCTCTACAGAGGCTACAGTAGGCGATGAAGCAAGGGACTTGCCTTCAGCCCATGTCCACTCAGACCTTCTGCAGTCAAGTCACCATGTGGCACTGGAGGAAATACAGAGAACACACGGCCATGCTTTTTAAAAAAATATTCTTCTATGTAATATAAGCATAGGAAAATTCTGAATAACAGCTCAGTGTTTATCATAGGGAATTGAGATTAGCAGGGCTTTTGCTCACTATGTTGTGCATTGGAATGGTTAACTGGGAGCATTTATAAGATTTACAAGGGGAAAATAAAAGCCAGCAGGCTCCTTGACCTCAGGGAACGAGCCATACAGACAATTTCACTCTGTAGGGCCAGGGGGAGGCCTGTAGGGTGACTTGAGACCCCTCAGGACAGGGCCAGCATTTGTGTTGAGACTCTCCGTGGAAGTGATATACCTTTGAGCCTCAATGCTCTGAAAACATGGTGCCCCACTCCCAACTCATGCTGTTCCCTCTCTCTCCAACACTCTTCCTCACATTTGCATGATCTCTCTCCTCAATGGCCCTCAAAACTCCCGACCTCACGGGGGCGCTCTTCAGACAGTGTCCAACACCTGTGACTTGCTTCCCTCTCTATCCCTGCATCCTGATTTGTTTTTCTGTATTGCACCTTTCACCATGTGGAGCAATCGTAGATATTTATTTGGTTATTTCTTCACTATCCTTACCCTTTGAAAATGAAATCTCTAGGCGAGCATAGACATAGTCTTGTCTCATTCACTGCTATCTCTCCAGCACTCAGAACAGTGTCTAGCATATAGTAAGCACTCACTAAATATTTGTGAAATGAAGGAATGAATGTCTAATTGTTAGGAATGCATGGTTCCTTGGGAATGCGTGTGCACACGTGTTTATGAGGGCGTGTGAAAGCGAAGGAACAGTTTTGAAACCAGAGCCATTTTGTTCTTGGAGGAACACCTAATGAGGCTGAAGTCTTGGTCAAGACAGCAGACTTCCTGATCTGGGCCAATTTTTTTTTTTTTTTTCTTTTTAAGACAGGCACCTGCTCACGTGGCCGAGATGCCAAAGCTCCAGATTCCTACCCTGTGTCGTGAAATATAGATTCCATTACTGTTCAGGTAAGCTGAGGCCAACAAATCCCAGGAGGAAATTGCCATCACAAAGATGGTTTCTTATTCATTGTTCCCAAGTGGCAGGAACCCACCACACTACACAGGGCCATGGGGAAGCACCAGGGCCAGTCAGGAGGCAGAAGAAGCGGGGAGAAAAGCGGGCGAGAGGGTTTATTGTCGCCTCCACAGGAAGGAATAAGCAAAGCAGAGTAAGCAGACTTAGGGTTGGCTATTGAATGATTTCAGTGGCTCTTGGGGTGTAGGGGCTGACCCGAGCTGTCTGGGGGGCTTAGGGCAAGGGGCAGTAATCTGCAGGTAACAGCCAGTTGTAGGAGGTGGCTGGGGAGTGGGCTCTGGATTGATCAGTTCACATGTGAAAGCTCTGCTGGGAAGGGCAGGCTCTCCCGGCTCAGCAAGACCCCGGAAGTCAAAGCATTAGAAATACAGAAAAGACAAGGACATGATAAATGTAGTAGAAACACCCTGATTAGCACCTGGAGATTGTGTCCGATAGAGAAAAGTGTGTCACGGAAGAAGCAGCTTCTGAATTCCCTTTTCTTGTCCCCATCATTTGGTTTGAAAGATAATTCTCAAACTACAAGTGGACTTTTACAGCTGAGTTCCCGGTCACAAGTTAGCCATAGGGAGCAGGAGGAGAGGCATCCAGTACCCATGAGAGCATCAGGTGGACCCATGGTCCCAGCTATCAAAACCCATCCGTAAAGTGGAATACTTCCCAAAGTCGAATAAAGTCATCTTGTGGCTTTCAGAGAGGACATTTGGGAAGCTCACTAGTAGACACCTGAGAGGTGGTTTTCAAAAATGGCTGCATGATAGGCCAGACGTGATGGCTCACGCCTGTAATCCCAGCACTTTGGGAGGCCAAGGTGGGAGAACCGCTTGAGCCCAGGAGTTAGAGACCAGCCTGGGCAATATAGTGAGACCTCATCTCCATTTAAAAAAAAAAATGATGCATGGGTGCTGGGCATGGTGGCCCACAACTGTACTCACAGCACTTCAGGAGGCAGAGGTGGGGTAATTGCTTGAGGCAAGGAGTTCAAGACCAGCCCGGACAACATAGGAAGACCTCATCTCTACATAAATAAAATAATTAGCCAGACATGGTGGTGCATGCCTGTAGTCTCAATTACTTAGGAGGCTGAGGCGGGAGGATCACTTGAGCCCAAGAAGTCAAGGCCACAGTAAACTAGGATCATACCACTGTACTCCAGCCTGGATGACAGAGCAAGATCTTGTCTCTAAATTTAAAACAAACAAACAAAAAAACAAAACAACAACAAACGGCTGTATGGAAATCTGTCAGGAAGCAAGGATATGAAAGGTTTGTACATAGCCAAAGAGAACCAAATACTTTCAGGTACCCTAATGAAGCACTATGGGCCAAGTGAATTATTCAGTTATTATTATTTATTTCTGACTTAATGGTAATCTACCATTAAAGTAGAATTTTTGCTATTTTTTTTTTGTTTTGTTTATTTTTTGAGACAGAGTCTCACTCTGTGGCCCAGGTGGAGTGCAGTGGCTTGATCTCACTGCAACCTCCGCCTCCTGGTTCAAGTGATTCTCCTGTCTCAGCCTTCCAGTTAGCTGGGATTACAGGCACCTGCCACCATGCCTGGCTAATTTTTGTATTTTAGTAGAGACGGGGTTTCTCCATGTTGGCCAGGCTGGTCTCAAACCCCTGACCTCAGGTGATCTGCCCGCCTGGGCCTCCCAAAGTGCTGGGATTACAGGCGTGAGTCACCGCGCCCAGCCACTATTTGGTTTTAATGTAAATTTTTAAAGTACTTTAGATCTCACACTCAATCAGTATCCTAAAAATGACATGCAGCTGCTTGTGTGAGTATATGTCTGGCTGTAACTAAAAGGAAAAAAACTCCCTAAAGCAAATGGTTACAATGAGTAATTAACTCTATATGACAACCTAAATATATTTTAGACAAAGCCATTAATCTCTTTTGGAGAATAATTAATTCCAATAATGCTAGAAAAGATCCTGGAATTGAGGCTCAGGCAGGTGACGTGACTTGTCCCAAGTCATACAGTTAATTAATACTATACTTGGTCTACTGTGCCATTCTCCTGCCACCTCCAAACTCAACCACAGCACTTCCTTTCATGCCACATGTCAGAATCACCACTACATTTATAGACTTTTTAATCTGCATACAGACACCTTTAAAATTAAATCTTCATCTGATGCCTTGTCATTCCTCTCATCTGGATCCAAGCAGTCACGCAGTTGAGTCAGAAATTCCTCGTGTTTCCTGCAATTCTTTGAAACTTGTTTCTTATTCTCCTCATTTTCTTTTGAACACTTTCTGTTAGGCAAATAACAAATAAGTCAGAATTTAACACCATGGAAGATAACATTCATCAAACCAAGTCAGAATATAAGCTCTATGGGGGAAATAATTGTCATTTTCAACACAACACAGTTTCCCAGACACAGAGCAAATTATTGTCACAGAAGCCCTATAAAGCCCTATAAAGGAAGGAGAAAAGTGGCAGCAATTTCGGGACACCTGTGCTTTGCAGAAATATAAGGAAATCTTCAAGGCATTGTGGACTTAGTAACAGGAGGGGAAATGAATTCCCCTAGCCTCAGCCCTTTAGGATCTCTAAAAATGGAGGCACGTGTCTAGAGCACACACAATCCACATAGCCATGGGTCTTCATTGGGGCCTCATGGGGAAGGAGAGTGCTACCACATTGGTTCTAGAGAACCAAGCTTCATTTTATTTTCAAACTTTACAATACAGTGATTTATAAGGGTCCTGGTTCATGGCCAGGCATAACTATAATAACAAATACATCAAAAGCACAGAAGGTTCTCGCCTCTGGAAAGGAGATGTGTTCAATCACCAGCAAAGTTCATTATTAGTTTTCACACGCCCTCAGTCTTTAAAGTGTATTGGAAGAAAGGAAAGAAAATCAGTATATCGAAGAGATATCTGAACCCCCATGTTTACTGCAGTTCTATTCATAATAGCAAAGATAGGGAATCAACATAAGTGCCCATCAGTGAGTGAATGGGAAAAAAAATATGATATATATACATCGGAATACTACTCAGCCTTTTAAAAGAGTGAAATCCTGTTAGGAGTGGCAATATGGATGAACCTGGAGGATATTATGTTAAGCAAAATAAGTCAAGTACAGAAAGATAATTACCTCATGTTTTCACTCATATGTGGAAGCTACAAAAAATTGAACTCGTAGAAGCAGAGTAGAATTTTGATTATTAGAGGCTGGAAAGGGTAGCGGATGAAGGAGGATACAGTGAGGTTAGTCAATGGCTATAAACTTATAAAGATAGTTATAAAGTTATAAAGCTAGATGGCAGGGGTAAGTTCTAGTGTTCTGTAGCATAGTAGGGTGAATACTGTTAACAAGAATTTAGTTTCCAAATAGCTAGTAGAGAGGATTTTGAATGTTCACACACAAAAAAATGATAAATGTTCAAGATGATGCATTTACTAATTTCCCTGATTTGATCATTATACATTGTATACATGTATCAAAATATCACTCCATATCCCATAAATATGTACAATTATTACAAGTCAACGAAAAATAAAAGGAAAAAAAGAGCATTAGGAGAGTATTAGAATTGGTCAGTCAAGGAAAAAGGAAATTTATGGTCCATTATGAATATATTATTTCAAATCTCAGATAGGTTTGTTGAAATAGTATGGCCTATTTCTAATGCTTTAAATGTTAGCAACTAAGAGATTGTCAAAAATAGGCATAGTTTAAAGGCAAATTAGAATCATTTCAGTAATTTAGTGTCATTTTTTAAATATCCAAGATAATAAACATGATTATTGCTTTTCCTTTTTACCATGTTGAGTGTTTACTGCAAATTCCTTCACGCTATTCAAAGATTAACAAAGCATGTAATTGCAGATACTCAAAGCATATCAGATTTCTATTTAGAAAAATGTGTAACGATAAAAGACTAACTTCACTATATTTCTGAGTTCTTATTTTAGCATATGAAAGGTAAAACTCTTCAGTCTTTTGGACCCAGGAAAGGCATAATTAATTGTATGGTGCTGATTGATATACATATAGGATTCCATACATTAACCCCAAGATTTCAATCTTTCTTCTCCATTCCAAAGGTCTCTAAACTACTTCCATTTCTATTTGCAATTCACTTGACCCAACAAAGTTTCAGGAATCTACCCTAAGAAAATAATCACAGAAATTTAAAAATACGAATCACATAGATATTCACTGCAACTTGGTTTATAGTAATTTTTTTAGTGGAACTAACCTAAGAGCCTGTAGAAATAGCCAAAGTGATTGAGTACATTATGGTATTTCAAGCAATGGAATACAATGGGCCATTTAAAATTATGTACTAGGCTTGGCACAGTGGCTCACGCCTGTAATCCCAGCACTTTGGAAGGCCAAGGTGGGAGGATTGCTTGAGGCCAGGGATTCAAGACCAACCTGGGCAACATGGCAAGACGCCATCTCTACAAAAAAATTTAAAAATCAGCTGGGTGTAGTGGCATGCACCTGTGGTCTCAGCTACAAAAGAGGCTAAGGTGGGAGGATTGCTTGAGCCTAGGAGGTCAAGGCTGCAGTGAGCCATAATTGCGCCACTGCACTCCAGCCTGGGTGGCAGAGTGAAAACCTGTCTTAAATAAGTAAATAAATAAAATTATATACTAAATGAGTTTTTAAAATATTTATAACATATGGCCAGGCACAGTGGCTCACTTCTATAATCCTAACACTTTGGGAGACCAAGGCAGGCAGATCACTTGAGGTCAGGAGCTCGAGACCAGTCTGGCGAACATGGCAAAACCCCGTCTCTACTAAAAATACAAAAATTAGCTGGGTGTGGTGGCACATGCCTGTAATCCCAGCTACTCAAGAGGCTGAGGTATGAGAACTGCTTGAACCTAAGAGGTGGAGGCTGCAGTGAGCCAAGGTCATGTCACTGCACTCCAGCCTGGGTGACAAAGCAAGACTCTGTCTTAAAAAATATATATATATATTTATATATATTTTTATATATATTTATATTTATATATATACATATATATATTTAGAACATATGATTCAGTAAAAATAGTACACTACCTAAAGTCATTTGTATATGATTTTCTGAAAAATCTGTTCAATAAAATATTAATATTAATTATAGCTTTTCTATAATCATAAGGTTTTAAGTAATTATTAATTTCTTCTTGGCACTTTTCTGTATAGAAAATATTTTTTACAATATGCATATAGTGTTTTTATTACTCATTTATTTAATAAATACTTATTGAGTACCCATCATACACCAAGCCCCATTAAAGGTGCTAAAGATACAACAGTAAACAAAAGAGATACAAATCCAGCCAGGCGCAGTGGTGTGCACCTGTAGTCCCAGCTACTAGGGAGGCTGAGGTGAGAGGATCACTTGAACCCAGGAATTTTAGGCCAGCCTGGGCAAGATAGTGAGATCCCCATCTCTGAAAAACAAATTATTGACCTCATGGAGCTTACGTTCTATTTGGAAAGATGGACAATAATCAAAATATTAATATATGTAAAATGTATAGTACATTATAATAGGACTAGAGAGAAAAAATTAAGCAGGAAGGAAAGAGGGGCAAGAGATATTAGAGGAGTAAATTTTTAGATATGTTATTCATGGAACATCTCACTTGGAAAGTGCCATCTGAGTGAAGACTTAAAGGAAATGGAGGCAGCCATGTGATATCTGGGGGAAGAGGCTTCCAGGAAAAGAAATTAACAATTGCAAAGGTCCTGAGGTACGATCAGGTCTGTCAGGTTCAAGGGACAGCAAAGAAGCCAGAGATCTGGAATAGAAAGAATAAGGGGGAGAATGGTAGCAAAACCAGGTCAGGATGAGCCTTTTGGCTCATAGAAAACACTGTCTTTACCCTGAATGAGAACAGAAGTCACTGGAGGACTCTGTGCTAAGAATTGACACGATCTAATTTGTGTTTTAACAGGATCACTCTGGCTGCAGGGGGCACAGTCAGAGGCAGGAAAACCACTCCTATGAACCAAATATTTATGTCCTCTGAGAATTCATATGTTGAAGTCCTAATTCCCAATATGATGGTATAATATTTGGAGGTTGGGCATTTGGGAGGTAATTAGGTCATAAGAGAGGAGCCCTCGTGAATGAGATTAGTGCCCTTATAAGAAGGGACACTGGCTGGGCGTGGTGGCTTATCCCTATAATCCCTATAATTTGGGAGGCTGAGGCAGACAGATCACTTGAAGCCAGGAGTCTGAGACCACCCTGGCCAACATGGTGAAACCCCATCTCTACTAAAAATACAAAATATTAACTGGGCATGGTGATGCACACCTATAATCCCAGCTACTTGGGACGCTGAGTCACAAGAATTGCTTGAACCTGGGAGGCAGAGGTTGCAGTGAGCCAAGATCACACCCACTGCATTCCAGCCTGGGCAACAGAGCAACACTCTGTCACAAAAAAAAAAGCAGCAGCAGAAGAAGAAGGAGGAGGAGGAAGAGGAAGGAGAGGAGGAGGAGGAGGAGAAACATGGAGAGGTGATCTCTCTCTCTGCCGTGTAAGGATACAGCAAGAAGGCATTCATCTACAAACCAGAAAGAGGACCCTCACCAGGAACTGAATAGGCCAACATCTTGATCTTGGCCTTCCCAGCCTCCACAACTACAAGGAATAAATTTCTGTCATTTAAGCCACCCAGTATATGGTATTTTTCTTTTAGCAGCCCAAACCAACTAAGACAGAAATTAGTACCAGGAGTGGGATGCTGCTGTAACAGATACATATTACAATACTCCAGATGAGAGTTAATGGTGGCTTGGACCAAGTTAGTGACAATAAAGGTGATAATGGAAAACTGACAAAATTTAGATTTGTTTTGAAGATAGATATGATGGGATTTGCTGAAGAATCAGACATGGAGGGTGAAAGAGAAAGAGAACCAAGTTTGATAGCAAGAATTTTGAAATGATCAACTAGAAGAATGGAATTATGATCACATGAGATGAGGAAAAGTGCAGAAGGATTTTGTGGGAACACTGGGAGCTCCGTTTTGGACACATTAAGTTTGAGATGCCTGTCAGAGATCCACATGGAGATATACAGTAGCTAGTAAGATATGTGGTTCTTGAGCTCTGGGAAGAGATCCAGGCTAGACACAGAAATGTGGGAGTCACCAGCATTTAGATACTTAAAGCCATGAAACTAAATGATATCACCAAGAGAGTAAATTTAGATACAAATGAGAAGAGATTCAGGGGCTGATCCCTGAGGTACTCCAGTATTTGAAAGCCAAAGAGATGAGGAGAAACAGTGAAAGACACTAGCTAGAAAGGTAAGATTAGAAAAAGAAAAAACTTAGGCATGTGTAAAGTCCTGGAAGCCAAGAGAAGAAGAAAGCGGTTCAAAGAAAAAGATCAACTGTAACTGATGCTACTGATAGGTCAAGTAAGATAAGACTGACCATTTAACTTGCACTGTGCACTCACTGATGACCTTAATGAGTGGTTTCAGTGGAGCAGATTCCAGAGAGAGAAGAGAAATTGGAGACCATGAATACATACAACATTTTTTTTTTTTGAGACAGAGTCTCTCTTTGTTGCCCAGGCTGGAGTACAGTGGTGTGATCTCAGCTCACTGCAGCCTCCACCTGTCCAGGTTCAAGCAATTCTCTTATCTCAGCCTCTCGAGTAGCTGGGATTAAAGGCACCTCGCACCACGCCCAGCTAATTTTTGTATTTAGTAGAGACGGGGTTTCACCATGTTGGCCAGGCTGGTCTCAAACTCCTGACCTCAAGTGATCTGCCCACTTCAGCCTCCAAAAGTGCTGGGATTACAGGTGTGAGCCGCCATGCCCGGCCATACATACAATGTTTAAGGAGTTTTTGCTGTAAGTGGAAGTAGAGAAAGAGGACAGGGGCTGGAAGTATTGGGTTATTTTTTTAAGATGAAATAAGTAAAATAAATGTCACGTATTTTGTTACTAAAGATATTTAACTCATTCGTAGAATTTTCAAATATATTTTAGGAACAACTCATTCGCAATTTTGTCTCAATAATCACCTCTTGTCAGAATGAAGTGTGGAAAACCTAGGTTTCATGAGTTCTCTGCATAAACTAGCAATAAAATCTAATGAATGTTCAGTGTGATCTGGAGTGGTCTAGCTTCTGGGATATTTTTATAACTGGCTACTAAATAAATACCTACCTCTGTGTACTACCCCACAAGCTCAGGGTTAAACTCTACTTAGAGAAATCTTCGAAATTGTGTAAATAAGCATTTGCAGCCCTAATTGATAGGCTATAAACATGCTTAAGACAAGGCTGTATTTGTTAAGACTCTTGATGACATTTAGAAATGAGCCTTGGAAAAATCTGTCAAGACTCCAAAGATATTCGAGGTCAATAACTTTTTTTCAAATTGAGTTTAAGGGCCAAGTAATGCAAAATGCCAGTACTTTCAAAGACATATCTTGCTATCAGAAGTTAGTATTTTAATGCTAGCTAAAGCGAAAAATATATTGCAGTATCCTTACTGTAATTTTTCATTTAACTCTACAACTTTCTTCTTTAATTCCTGGTTCTCCTTGATTGCAGCGTGAGCTGTGATTTCTGTTCTGATTTTAGAAGTGGAAAGTGCTGCTGATTCTTCTTCTAGCTCCTGAACTCTGTCTCTCAAAGAGGTAAGGAGAGATGATTTTCTGGCATTGTTTTCCTTGTAGCTCTCCACTTCAGCTTTCAATTCTTGGCAGGAGACTTCTCTAGAAAGCATCTTGGATCGGAGGTCTCGAAGCTAACATGGAAAAGAAGTTTAAAAAAAAAAAACCTTAACAAGATAAGTTTGAAGTATCTTTAAGAAACCCAAAGCCATCATTTAAATGTTCACTCTTTTATTCATGACTTAATCTAACTTTATTTTTTTTCTAATATTTGTATCTGTATTACCAAATGAGAAATTATGCCTACATAATGGACTTTATATTATATCTTTTCCAAAACCAATTGAGCAATGTCTTATGTTGTTTAGTCTCATTCAGGAGACGTTTATGATGTTGATTGTATAAGCAATAAAATATTTTGCAATGGTCCACATTTTCTAAATCTGTATTGCTATTATTGCTGCTGATAAACAGTCAGACAAGGAACCTACAAACCACATGATCTGTGATTTCACAGCCATAACTGTTCCCCACTTAAATACAGACTACTCCGTATATCACTATATTTCTCACACTTATCTCCTGAATTCTAACTGTGAGTGATAAATAAAAATAACATTTAAATTTCTGGAAAAAAAAAACATAGGAGAAAAGAAAAACCCTTATAGGATTTATATAAAGAGAACATTTTAACTTTTATGAGTTCTGTGATATCAAAATGCTGAACAATATATGTGCCCTATTGAGTTAAAATGTCAGATCTACCCTATGAGAAAAAGTTATGAAAGCATGTACTTCTTTGGAACTGTGAGTGTGAATACATACATTTATTCACACACACATTATCAACTCATCGTTCTATGGGGTCCTGGCAGCCTTAGTGAGAAATCACAGGCCAGTCTAGAACTCCTTGGGGCCACCAGGCTATAAGCAGAATGAGTTTAGGAAGACTCTCAGAAACTCCACTCTAAACCCGAGCTAGCCTACAGGGTAGATGGATCCCACTCTTCTTCCTAGAATTTCCCCAGCCAGTTGGAACTACCACAGGAAAGGGATTCAGAATTCCCTCTTAAGAACTCCAGATCGCAAGCAACCCACATTAAAGGAAGATATTCTGAGAGATGCTAAATTTCTCTGAGGCCCATGGAGCTTTACTTAACATCTTCAGGCGCCCCCAGATCTCTCAAGGCTGTATAGCTCCTCTGAGATCCAGAACTCAGCCCAAGCCACCTAGCTTTACAATCTGGCAAATGCATAACTTTTCAGGAATTCTAGGGGATAGGCACAAGAGAACAAGTTTCAACTTTGCCAAAAGCCTTAAATCTATATCCCGCTGTCCTATTTCTAATCACTCCTACATTCTGTTTCTTTTTCTTTTTTCTTTTTTTTTTTTTTTTTTTTTTGAGACGGAGTCTCACTCCGTCACCAGGCTGGAGTGCAGTGCTGTGATCTCGCCTCACTGCAACCTCCACCTCCCGGATTCAAGTGATTCTCCTGCCTCAGCCTCCCGAGTAGCTGGTACTACAGGCGCTCACTACCACACCCAGCTAATTTTTATATTTTTAGTAGAGACAGAGTTTCACTATGTTGGCCAGGATGGTCTGGATCTCTTGACCTCGTGATCTGCCTGCCTCAGCCTCCCAAAGTGCTGGGATTACAGGCGTGATCTGTTTCATTTTATAAGAAGCTAAGAAGGCCCATTTCTGAGTGCTGGAAATGCATTATCTTACCTCAGACTGAGCACATTCAAATTTGACCAAAGTTGCTGCAAGTTCACTTCGAGCATTTTGAGCCACATTCCGATAGTGGTTTAACTGCTCCCGCGTGACCGGGACTTCCGAAAGATGATCGTAAGTTTCCTGGTAGAATTCCCCCAAAATACAAAATATAAAGAAGAGTGTTAAACGATCTTTTCTGTGCAGCTGCACAAAGCCAGATTAAAGGCAGAAGCATTCTTTGTATTCCAAATATATCAAACATGCTACGCAGAGAAGTGTTATGTTCAGACCATTTGGTTCTCATTCTCAAAGTTCAAAGGGAGGCAGGAGAAAGTTCGGGAACAAATGATGTGCTCCTCCAGGATGGTGATGAGGTTTGTCATTTAAGAATTGGCCTATGGCAGAGTGTGTTGGCTCACATCTATACTCCTAGCCCTTTTGGAGGCCAAGGCAGGAGGACTGCTTGAGGCCAGAAGTTCCAGACCAGCCTGACCAGATAGAGACAGCAAGACCCTATCTCTACAAAAAGAAAAAAAATTTTTTTTAATTTGTCAGGCAGGATGTCATGACCTGTAGTCCTATCTACTTGAGAGGCTGAGGCAGGAGGATCACTTGAGCCCAGGAATTTGAGGTTTCAGTGAGCTATAATTGCACCACTGCACCCCAGCCCAGCCAATAGAGAGAGAGAGACTGCCTCTAAAAACAAAAAAACAAAAAAAGATTTTCCTTCCACCCGACTCAAATGGTATTTGACCTCTGCCCAGAATCAATAGACTCAACAAAGAATTATCAGAGAAGAACAATGCTACATCCTGTGTAACGAGGGACAGTTTTCGTTATTTTTCTTTGTCCAGATCACAAAGATGATCAGCTCATTTCTTGTCTGTTGATTAAAGTGTCTCATTTATTTATCAAACAGATCATGTGATATAAATGTAAAAGGCTGTCTCCTTTGTAACTATTCACTATGCCTTTTATACTCAGTCTCATAACCTCATAACCATCATATTCTCAATCTCATAATCTCATATCCATGAATCATGAAGGCAACTGAAATGAACATGTGAGACGAGAGATGGCAGGGTCACACATGGACAGCCCCTGCCCATCTGGAAGGGAACAGGTCTCAGCTCCACTGGTGGTTGCAGATACAGAAATAAGGATTTCCAGCCTGGCCAAACCACTCCAATTTTGGAATTTCCAATTCCAAATCATTCCAGTTTTTCAAGACAAGTCATATATCCAGACTTTTTGAAGTGTAAATTCCCAGTTTTTGCAGGTTGGCAACTGATTTAAATGTTTAAAAAAGAAACACATATGAATCAAATAAACACACCTGCAGAGCAGATTTGGTGGGTTTGGCCTATGGGCTGCAGACTGAACCCTCTGGTCCTGTTTCCATCTGACTCATGCCATATGCCTGCTTCCTTCAAGAATTATTACTGAGGTTGGATATCTACACCACCTCTATGGAGTTTCCAAGGCCTGTGGTCTTTGTGAAAGACACAGAAGAAAGCCATTCATTTTTGAAGGAATACAAAAGAGGTCACATAAAGGAGGATTTCCTGGAGTATCTAAATGGCCTCAGGAGGCTCAGCGATAAAATCTATTTAAGACTGCCAGAGACTACTCCACTACCAGCAACTACTGTTTGATATAGTCATGAATGCAAAAGTCTTCTTAAAGCTCATAACTTTCCAACAAGCGTCATGACCAGTGTGATTCAGTCCACAAAATGCCAAACAAAACCGTCGGAGCTCTTAGTAATAGCTACTGTTTGCCAATCATAGCACAACCAAGAAAATGGTAGATATGTACTCTGGGGAAAAAGCATAAAAAGTTTAACTGAATCTCTTATTAGAGAACCACATCCTGTTCAGACTCATTCAATAGTCGGAGGGTCTTCTCCACCCTGACCACCACACCATATTTTCTAAACTAGGCCATATGAGGACATACGTCACTTATAAGAGATTTCACCTATAGTATGTATGGCATACCATTTTATAAAATTTATTAGGAAAATAAGTTTCCCAATGGCTATGATTATTTGATTATTTCTTTCAATGACTAACATCTTTTTTTTTTTTTTAAGAAAAGAAGCTAGGCCAGGTGCAGTGGCTCAGGCCTGTAATCCCAGTGTTTGGGGAGAATGAGGCAAGAGGATCACTTGAGCCCAGGAGTTCCAGACCAGCCTGCGCAACAGTGAGACGCCATCTCTACAAAAAATTAGCTGGGCGTGGTGGCATGTTCCTGTTGTCCCAGCTACTTGGGAGGCTGAGGTGGGAGGAAGGCTTGAGTCCCAGGAGGTCAAGCTGTAGTGAGCTGTGATCGCACCACTGCACTCCAACCTCAGCAGCAGAGCAAAACCCTGTCTCAAAAAAAAAAAAGGAATGAATGAATGAATGAATGAACGAGAAAAGAAAGAAAGAAAAGAAGCTGTGTATTAAGATATTATTCCCTTGACACTGGAGTAGGGACTACATTTGGAGAGCTCTTTTGATGAGTGAGTTTAGAAGGTAGGTGCTGAATCTAAGTCACCCTCAGAGTCCAACAGACTGGAGATTGTCCACCAAGTGGTATTTACTGATAGCCTACTCTGGATCAGGCAATGAGCTGACAGTCTAAAAAGGGAAAGAGAATTTATCAAACAACCGCACTTAGAATTGTGTAATTACAAAATGAAATAAATGCAAGGAAGGCAAAAAGGCAGCTAACAAAGGAAAATGACTTCAGATGAAGGAGGTGGAAGGAAAGAGTTCCCTAAAGAAGTGATGATTTTTTTTTTTTTTTTGAGATGGAGTTTCGCTCTTGTTGCCCAGGCTAGAGTGCAATGGCACGATCTCGGCTCACTGCAACCTCCACCTCCCAGGTTCAAGCGATTCTCCTGCCTCAGCCTCCCGAATAGCTGGGATTACAGGCATGTGCCACCACGCCCTGCTAATTTTGTATTTTTAGTAGAGATGGGGTTTCTCCATGTTGGTCAGGCTGGTCTTGAACTCCCAACCTCAGGTGATCTGCCTGCCTCAGCCTCCCAAAGTGCTGGGATTACTGACATGAGCCACTACGCCCAGCCAGAAGTGATGATTAAATAAGAATGAAATAGTCGGCCAGGTGCGGCGGCTCACACCTGTAATCCCAGCACTTTGGGAGGCCAAGGCGGGCGGATCACAAGGTCAGGAGATCGAGACCAGCCTGGCTAACATGATGAAACCCCATCTCTACTAAAAATACAAAAAAATTAGCTGGGTGTGGTGGCAGGCGCCTGTAGTCCCAGCTACTCGGGAGGCTGAGGCAGGAGAATAGCATGAACCTGGGAGGTGGAGCTTGCAGTGAGCCGAGACCGCGCCACTGCACTCCAACCTGGGTGACAGAGCAAGACTCCATCTCAAAAAAAAAAAAAAAAAAAAAAAGAGAAACAGTCAAGAGGTATTGAAGCAGGAGCTGCCCACATCATTCAAATAGCAAAAAGGCCATGCAAGGGCCCTGCGGCAGGGATCTGGCCTGTGCAGGCAAGGATCTGAAAGAAAGCAGCGATGCCTACAGACAAACACAGACAAAAAATAGTGGCAGCAGGGCTTAAAAGGCAGCTCTGAGGTCATTAATATATTTTGTATCTGGTAGGGCTTATTTTTCTGAATAACCCTGGCTATTCTTACATATTCATTTTCCCATATGAAATTCAAAATCTTCTTGGAAAATTCCAAAAAATTTTGTCGATATTGTTACTGGGGTCATGTTAATTTTATAAATAAACTATAGAGAATTTATATGTTTTAAATGTTGAGTCTTCCAACTAAAATCATTTTTCTCATTTGTTCAAGAAGTCTTATTCTTTTCTTTTTTTCTTTTGAGACAGAGTCTCCCTCTCACCCAGGCTGGAGTGCAGTGATGTAATCTCGGCTCACTGCAACTTTCACCTCCCAGATTCCAGCAATTCTCCTGCCTCAGCCTCCCGAGTAGCTGGGATTACAGGCATGTGCCATGACACCTGGCTAATTTTTGTATTTTTAGTAGAGACAGGGTTTCACCATGTTAGCCAGGCTGGTCTCGAACTCCTGACCTCAAGTGATCAACCCACATTGGCCTCCCAAAGTGCTGCGATTACAGGCATGAGCCACTGTGCCCAGCCAAGAAGTCTTATTCTTATTAGCAATTTAGATTTACTATATTTTGTAGTTTATCTCTAAAAATATTATCTTTTTGTCATATTGTAAATGGGGTCTACTTATTCCTATATATTAAATATGTACCTAAATATCTTTTTTATGTTTCTTATTGTTTGGGATTGTTTTCAATAGATTCTCCTGGGTTTTGCACTGTAAACATGCAAATCATTTGTAAATAATGAAAATTTCACCTTCTTCTTTCCAATTTTTATACCTCTATTCCTTTTCTTGACTAATTGCATTGGTTAATAACCCCAGAACATTTGATATGGTTTGGATGTGTCCCCACTCAAATCTAATGTTCCCACTCAAATATCATCTTGAATTGTAGTTCCCATAATCATACAAGTCGTGGGAGGGATTCAGCAGGAGGTAATTGAATCATGGGGGGCAGTTACCCCTGTTCTCATAGTAGTGAGTTCCCATGAGATCTGATGGTTTTATAAGGAACTTTTCATCCTTTTGCTCTGCACTTCTCCTTGTGCTGCCATGTGAAGAAGGATGTATTTTCTTCCCCTTCTGCCATGATTGTAAGTTTCCTGGGGCCTCCCCAGCCATGCTGAACTGTGAGTCAAATAAACCTCTTTCCTTTATAAACTACCCAGTCTCGGGTATGTTTTTATTAGCAGCATAAAAACTAATAACACATTGTTAAACATTAATAGCAATAACGGACATTTTGTCTTGTTCCTAACTTTCGTAGGAATGTATTTGGGTTTTCCCCCTAAACATTATGGTAGACTTAAGCCTTGACATCCTGGGTTCAGTTGATCCTCCTGCCTCAGTCCCTCAAGTAGCTAGGACTACAAGCATGTGCCACCACACCTGGCTAATTTTTTGTATTTTTGGTAGAGACAGGGTTTCACCATGTTGGCCAGGCTGGTCTTGAACTCCTTGCATCAAGTGATTTGCTTGCCTTGGCCTCACAAAGTGCTGGAATTACAGGTGTGAACCACCATGCCTGGCCTGATTTTATTTTTTATATTCAGTGCTTTAAGTCTATCTTAAATTTATTTGGTTTATAATGTGTAAGTACAGCTCTAAGCTTTCTTTTTTCAATCTCATTCATGAAGCCTCCACCCTCATAACCTAATCATCTTCTCCCAAAGTTCCCATCTCCTAATACCATCTTCTTGGAGGTAAGGATTTCAGCATATGAATTGGGGGAACAACACAAACATGAAAGCCATAGCCGACTTTCTAAGCACAAAAGCAATGCAAGAACATTCAAGAAAAAGTGCACAGATGACAACAAATTTTTTAAATGTGTAAGCAGAATTTAAAGTGAAAGAGCAAACTGGAAAAATATTTTCAGAAATAATACAAAGAATCAAAACTTTAATATGCAAAGAGCCTACTCACACCAGTAAGAAAACCAATGACCTAAGAGAAAACATCTATAGAAGAACTAACAATTATCAGAAGTGCCATAAATGGCTAATAAAATGAGAAATGTCCCACCTCACTCATCATCAATTAAATATAAATTTAATTATTATTTCTGATCTTTAAAACTAGCAACATTTTAAATATATTTAATAATTAAGCATATTGGCCAGGTGCAGTGGCTCACACCTGTAATCCTAGCACTTTGGGAGGCTAGGCCGATCATGAGGTCAGGAGTTCAAGACCAGCCTGACCAACATGGTGAAACCCAGTCTCTACTAAACATACAAAAATTAGCTGGGCATGGTGGCACATGCCTGTAATCCCAGCTACTCAGGAGGCTGAGGCAGGAGAATCACTTGAACTCAGGAGGCAGAGGTTGCAGTGAGCCAAGATCACACCACTGCACTCCAGCCTGGCTGACAGAGTGAGACTCTGTCTCAAAATAATAATAATTATTATTATTATTATCATTATTAATCATATGAAAAGATAGTTCTATAAGAAAGACATGCTAATACACTGCTCAAATAAAGATAAACTGGTACAAAATTTCCAGAAAAGTATTTGGCAATATGTATCATTTAAAAATGTTTAAAGTTAATACTATTTGTCCTGGTGAATTTCTTTCTCATGATCTTATCAAAAGAAATGGAAATAAACCCAAAAATTAAACACAAAAATATTCAGAAAGGTACTCTTTAGCAACATTTTCAAAAAATCTGCCATAGCAAATATTTAAAACAACTAGAGTTCAAAAATAAAAGAATGTTAATATAAAGAAAAAACAATACTGATACAGTCACACAATGAAATTATATTCAGTAATTAAAAATTATATTTTTGGAGAAAAATGTCATTAGGTCCTGATACATTAATCCTCATAAATGGGTTGATGCTGTTATTCTGGGAGTAGGTTAGGTATCACCAGAGTGACTTTGTTATAAAATAAAGTTCTCTCTCACTCATGCTTTCTGGCCCTTCTACCCTTCCACCGTGGGATGACCCTCACCAGACACCACACCATGCTTTTGGACTTCCCAGTCTCCAGAACTATGAACGGAATAAACTTATTTTCCTCATAAATTACTCAGTCTGTGGTATTCTGTTATAGCAACAGAAACTGGACTAAGACACTGCCGCTCCACTCTCCAATTATCTCCCTTATGAAAATACTCATACATGTGCATAGAGATATGTATAAAGATATTCGTTATATCATTATTTTGTTTTTGTTTTTGTTTTTGAGACAGAGTCTAGCTCTGTCAGCAGGGTGGAGTGCAGTGGCTCTATGTCAGCTCACTGCAACCTCCGCCTCCCGGGTTCAAGCGATTCTCCTGCCCCAGCCTCCCGAGTAGCTGAGACTACAGGCATGCACCACAATGCCCAGCTAATTTTTGTATTTTTAGTGGAGACGGGGTTTCACCATGTTAGCCCGGCTGGTCTCGATCTCTTGACCTCGTGATCCTCCCACCTCAGCCTCCCAAAGTGCTGCGATTACAGGTGTGAGTCACTATGCCCAGGAATACCATTATTAGTAATAGCAGCAAGAAGGATGAGGATGTTGAAACTATAAATTCCTGTTGACAAAGCAATTATCAAATAAAAGTATTTCTATACTATTGAATCCTATGCAACAGGTAATATGAGATAGATCTGTAAGCTTTGGCATGGTAATATCCTTAAGACATCACTGAACAAAAATAAGAAAGTATAAATTCATTGTTTGTTACTGTTTTTCATAAAACACATGCAGGAGGAAAAGTATTGTGTTTTGTCTATAAATATATTTAGAGACAAGAAAAAAAAGAGTTTTACAGAATCCCCATCACCTGATAACAGTACTTACCCCTGAGGGTGACACGACAATTGGAGTTGTGGTGAGAGGGGCAGTGGTTTGACTTTTTCAATAAGGATGTATTTACTCATTATTTCTACAACTAAATATAATTTAAAGAAAAGAAAAACACTGGGAAGAAGTGTTAACTATGGTTATCTTTTGGTTATAGGATAGACTTTTTTTTTCTTTATTATATGCTTATATATATATATATATATATTTTTTTTTTTTTTTTGAGACAGACTCTCACTCTGTTGTCCAGGCTGGAGTGCAGTGGCACGATCTTGGCTCACTGCAACCTCTACCTCCTGTATTCAAGCGATTCTCCTGCCTCAGCCTCCCAAGTAGCTGGGACTACAGGCATGCGCCACCACGTTTGGCTAATTTTTGTATTTTTAGTAGCGATGGGGTTTCACCATGTTGTCCAGGCTGGTCTTGAACTCAACTGATCCACTCGCCTCAGCCTCCCAAAGTGCTGGGATTACAGGCATGAGCCACCACACCCCACCTATGCTTCTATATTTACAAATCCTTTACAATAACTGTATTGCTTTCACAATTAGAACATTCCCTCTTAAATTTCAAAAAAGAGACATGGACAGACAAAAATCACCAACCCTGCTATGCTGTGTCTTTATGAAGAAGGTGATGACAAAGAAACAACCATAGGTAACATAGACTTGAACAGATATGAAAGCTGACATTTTGGGGGTTTTCTCTCTTAATTCAGCCCTCCTGGAGTTCATAAAATTTTCTGAAAATTCTTCAACTTTTCCTGTATCAAACAATCTTCCCTTAAGAAAATTTTTCCCCTATTTAAAATGGCAAGATTAAATAAAAACTCACCCATTTGTCCTCACCTGAGGACAATCTAAGTTATTAGGTACCTCTCAGCTAACCCATGAAGCAATTTTAGATTAGTTTTAGAGAGCCAACTACATATGATTTGATTCTGCTACTGATATTATTATGATAATGATTGAAATTGTCTCACGGGGTGGCTCATAGTCTTTTCAGAATAAAGGGTGGTTTCAAAGCTCAATGGCATAAAGCAAAGATAAGCTTATTCATAATTTAGTACACAATGTGCCCAATTATCTGACCTGGGGAGAATGTCTTGGGCCAGTCTTGCTACTAAGGTATTTAGTTGTCTTATTATCCCACGGACGAAAAAATAAGAAGAAAATCACTGCCTGCCCCTAACACACAAAAGCTCCTAAATCCATTCCATTCTTATCATTCTATCCCATAACCAATCTACTCTTTGTCCCAGCATTATCCCATGCTGCAGTGCACAATTGTATTACCGCAGGCTCTTCCATTATGGAATGCCTCCTTGTGCCTGTCTCCTCTCTCCCTCTCCCTCTCTCTCTTTCTATTTCTCTCTCCCTCTCTTTCTCCCCACGCCCCCACCAAGCTTCCAGTGGTGCCCAGTAAGCAACTCCTTCTAAGAAGCTCTCCCCTACTGTCCATGTTTTTCTCACTACATAAAGTTTCTTCCCTAATTTACAGTGTATACATTAAGTCTTGAAAGTTGCATTTCTCCAATGTTATCATTCATCCTGTCAATTTTTGACTATTTGCCAATTCTCCCCACTTGGGAGGACTTTCCTGGCCCGCCTGGTTTTCTTCCTTCTTCTATCTGCTCGTGGTTTCTGGGGCCCACTAGAGCCTGCAGAGGAGTGTGGCAGCTGTGAGATCCAGAAAATATATCTGAGCATCTATACCTTAGCATTTGTGGGAAAAGTTTTGGAAGAAGACATTTCTGCATAAAATCAAGTACGGTGAAAAAACTGATCATATTGTTTTTACATTATTTTCCATCTCTTTTCTCTTGGGTGTTACTCTTATTCAGTTAAAAATCCTTCTAATATGGCTAAGCTCGATGGCTCACACCTGTAATCCCAGCACTTTGGGAGGCTGAGGCAGGCGGATCACTTGAGGCCAGGAGTTCGTAGCCAGCCTGACCAACATGGCAAAACCCTATTGAAAATGCAAAAAAAAAAAATAGCTAAGCATGGTGGTGCACACCTCTAGTCCCAGCTACTCGGGAGGCTGAGGCACAAGAATTGCTTGAGCCTGGGAGGCGGAGGTTGTAGTGACAATGATGGTGCCACTGCAATCCAGCATGGGTGACAGAGTGAGACCCTGTCTCAAAAAAAATTCTTCTAATTCAACATCCTTGTTGAAGTGAAGGCAGCACTCTAAAATATTCTTAACACTCTTGCTCCCCTGAGTCTTCTTTTCATTGAGTGGGCAGGGGCTGCACTTAGAAAAACTTTCACTCTTCCCAAAACAATCCTGTTATTCCCTCACCTAAAAATCAGGCAATTAAGGCCTAAAATGGGAATTATATTGCTGGATAGAAAACAAGTAAAAGGCCAGGGGCAGTGACTTACCCCATAATCCCAGCTACTCAGGAGGCTGAGGCAGGAGAATCGCTTGGACCCAGGAGGCAGAGGTTGCAGTGAGACAAGATCGCACCACTGCACTCCAGTCTGGCGACAGAGCGAGACTCCATCTCAAAAAAAAAAAAAAAAAGGCCAGGCGGGGTGGCTCATGCCTGTAATCCCAGTACTATGGGAGGCCAAGGCAAGTGGATCACTAGGTCAAGAGATCGAGACCATCCTGGCCAACATGGTGAAACCCCATCTCTACAAAAAATACAAAAATTAGCTGGGCGTGGTAGCGCATGCCTGTAGTTCCAGCTACTAGGGAGGCTGAGGCAGGAGAATGACTTGAACCTAGGAGATGGAGGTGCAGTGAGCCGAGATCATGCCACTGCACTCCAGCCTGGACAACAGAGAGAGACTCCGTCTCAAAAAAAAAAGAAAAAGAAAAAGAAAACAAGTAGAAGACAGATGAAAGAAAGAAAGAGAGAGAGGAGAGAGAGAGAGAAGGAAGGAGGGAAGGAGGGAGAGAGGGAGGGAGGGAAGGAGGGAAGGAAGGAAGGAAAGAAGGAGGGAAGGAAGGAAGGAAGGAAGGAAGGAAAGAAGGAAGGACTAGTACCAGATCTGGAAGCAATGATTGCTTTTCTTTGCTGTATAACAAATAAAAACAAATTTAAAGTATGCTTAATGGAGGGATATGTAAAATGTCCCAGCTACTGCAGGAGACACTTTTCTTTCCTGTATAATAAATAAAAACAAATTTAAAGTATTCTTAATGAAGGGTCATATAAAATGTCCCAGCCACTGCAGAGGACACTTTGGCATATACCCTGTGACCCACAGTTCTACTTCTAATTTTATATGCATGTTCATGTTTTGTAAGTGTCCATCAATACATAAATTAGTTAACTATAGTGTCATGCACGTCTGTATGAAGAGACCACCCAACAGGCTTTGTGTGAGCAATAAAGCTTTTTAATCACCAGGGTGCAGGTGGGCTGAGTCCAAAAAGAGAGTCAGCAAAGGGTGGTGGGATTATCATTAGTTCTTAAAGGTTTGGGATAGGTAGTAGAGGTAGGAGCAATTTTTGTGGTCAGGGGGTGGATCTTACAAAGTATATTCTCAAGGGTGGGGAGAATATTACAAAGTACCTTCTTAAGGGTGGGGAAATATCACAAAGTACATTATCCCAAGGGTGGGGAGGGTGTATTGTCATAAGGTCAATTGATCATTTAGGGTGGGGCAGGAACAAATCACAATGGTGGAATGTCATCAGTTGGGGCAGGACCTGGCTATTTTCACTTCTTTTGTGGTTCTGCAGTTGCTTCAGGCCATCTGGATGTATACGTGCAGGTCACAGGGGATATGATGGCTTAGCTTGGGCTCAGAGGCCTGACATATAGTGCATTCATAAATGGGAATCTCCAAAGCAGTTAAAAGAATCAGACTAGGCCGGGTGCGGTGGCTCACGCCTGTAATCCCAGCACTTTGGGAGGCCGAGGCAGGTGGATCACAAGGTCAGGAGATTGAGATCATCCTGGCTAACACAGTGAAACCCTGTCTCTACTAAAAATACAAAAAATTAGTTGGGTGCAGTGGCGGGCACCTATAGTCCCAGCTACTAGGGAGGCTGAAGCAGGAGAATGGCGTGAACCCGGGAGGTGGAGTTTGCAGTGAGCCGAGATTGCACCACTGCACTCCAGCCTGGGCAATAGAGTGAGACTCCGTCTCAAAAAAAAAAAAAAAAAGAATCAGACTAAATCCATTTGGATGTATTTGGAGATAAATAGATCTCAAAAACATACTGTTTTTTAAATAAAGTAAATTAGAGAACAAAACTAACAGTATGACACCATTTATGTCTTAAAAGTACATACCAAACTTTTGTGTATAGGCACAATGTGTATAGGCACATTGAAATGAAATGAAAAAAGTATTTTTAATGGTCTGAAGGACACTCACCAAACTTACAACATAATAACCTCTGAACAATGGGAGAAGATGATCAAGATTAGAGGTGGTTGTCAATGGAAACTGTAGCTTCATTTGTAATGTTCTAATTTTTAAAGAAAAAGTGACTATAATTTTAGTATTAAAATCAATTTCTTAATTAAGTAAAAGACAACTGGAAGCATGTTTTAAAAGTCCAATTTATTAGGTTTTCAGTTTTACATCCTAATATTCATATACTGCAGCCTTCAAGAATCTGAAAACTGTTTGTGAATTCCATGTTTGTGAATTCTTTATTGGCTTCAGAGGCCACAGGAAATCCTGAACTTGGACCCCTGCATGGGCAAAGTAGAAGTCAAAAGGAGAATCACTGAGTTCCAGCTGAGAGAGGAGAAAGGAAGAAACTAGTCAGGCAGACAGTTAGGGTGGGTCCTCAGATGAATTCTTTCAAACTGAAGAACAGCCTGCAGGCACAGATAAGGGAACTTGCACAGGGGGGCTTGCCCAGACACACCCGCAATGGAAAATCCCATCCCCTAACACATGCACAGTAAGGAGAACAAAGCAATATGGAGTAACTTAAGCTAAGCGCCCACATGTGCACTAGGAGGTCAGGGTGGAGCTAACAGAAATTTGCACCTTATGCAAATGAGATGCCCAGCCCTCATCAGTTTCTTATAAAAGCCTTTGCATTCAACTGCAAAAACCAGCAACCCTCTTCTGGATCCCCTCTCCCCTGCAGTGAGCTTTCTCCTTTCGCTTATTAAACTTTCGCTCCAACCTCACCCTTTAATTCTCTTGGTCCTGAGACAAAGTACTCCAGGTGATAACTCACACAAAGAGACCAATACATTGTGGTGCATTGGCCAGACTGTAACACAGCAGTGTTTGCAATGCTTTTGTTGTGCAAGTACACATTTTGACTACATTTGGGACAGGAAATTCATTGTTAAAATAAACGGAATATAAATAGTGTTCTGGCCAAAATATTAAGTGTCTTCAAGGCTTAAAACAAGAATTCAATGATTTTTTTTTTTTTTTTTTTTTTGAGACAGAGTCTTACTCTGTCACCCAGGCTGTAGTACAACAGCACAATCTCAGCTCACTGCAACCTCCACCTCCTGGGTTCAAGAGATTTTCCTGCCTCAGCGTCCCGAGTAGCTGGGATTACAGGTGTGCACCACCACACCTGGCTAATTTTTGTATTTTTAGTAGAGACGGGGTTTCACCATATTGGCCAGGCTGGTCTCAAACTCCTGGCCTCAAGTGATCTGCCCGCCTCAGCCTCCCAAGTGCTGGGATTACAGGCGTGAGCCACCATGCCTGGCTGCCAAGAATTCAATGTTTTTTTTAATACTTTTATTAACTGGGAAAACATCTCCAATTAGCAAAGGATATGCCAGAGAGAAAATTAAATAGCTTCTGTGTTGCACTAAATCCTTGCTTTATTTTCCAAGGTGTCCTTAGCTCTGCCTGAAGAAGGCTCAATAAAAATAATGCTGCTTCATCATTTCTAGGACCCATTTCTTCTGTTAGACAGAATCCATAGCATCCAGCTGCACAAACTCCTGAGAGCAACAGAGCCTCCACAGTGGCCCATTTTGTAAACACATGAGAAGAAAGTGGGAAATTGTAGCATTATGTAATCTTCCCATGTCTCACTTTAGCAGAAATCAACCTTCCTATAACAATTCTACTGTAACTGGAAAGCAGTCCCATTCCAGACCCCAAGAGAGGGTTCTTGGATCTTGTGCAAGAAAGAATTCAGGGCAAGTCCACAGAATAAGGTAAAAGCAAGCTTATTAAGAAAGTAAAGGAATAAAAGAATGGCTACTCTCTAGACAGCAGATAGAGCAGGGCATTCTCAAAAGCAAGAAGAGAAATGCGCACACCTTAGGTACGATGCTTGTTTATATGTAAGATACGATGCTTGTTTATATGCAAGGTTGTTATAAAGTTTCAGTGCCACAAAAGGAATAGCACTCGAATATAACATTTTCTTTTTAATTCTCAGCAAGGCAAGTTACTTCTGTAGAAGGGTGCGCCCTTAAAGACGGAGCAATGGTGAGCGCACACTCGGACAAGGGAGGGTAAGGGGTTCTTTTCCCTGATGCACGTGGCCCCTGCTGCTGGGTTGTTCCCCTATTGGCTAGGGTTAGACCGCACAGGCTAAACTAATTCCCATTGGCTAATTTAAAGAGAATGACGGGGTGAGTACTTTGGCGCCAGTCAGGGCAGAGCAGGTAGCAGGTAATTGGAATGAGTTGGGGTTGAGCAGGTGATCAGAATGAGTCAGGGTGGAGTAGGTCATTGAAAAAGGTTGCTTTACAAGGAAGTTAAGTTTAAAAGTAGAAGTCAAAGAATTGAACATACTACATATTAATTCTTTGAAAAGAAATTGAGAACTCATATCTAACAAGATACAATGCTTGTTTACATGTAAGATAACAAAGCAAAAAACATGAGGAAGATGTTCTCTACAAGGCCTTGCAATAAAGGATTGTTAATCTTTGTGTAACTACTGTCTTCTGCAAGAATCTATAGTATTATCTTTAAAGTGAAACTTTTTTTTTTTGACATGGAATTTCGCTCTTGTCACCCAGGCTGGAGTGCAATGGCACAATCTCAGCTCGGTGCAACCTCCACCTCCCAGGTTCAGGCGATTCTCCTGCCTCAGCCTTCCGAGTAGCTGGGATGACAGGCACATGCCAACATGCCCGACAAATTTTTTTTTTTTTTTTTTTTTTTTTTTTTTGAGACAGAGTCTCACTCAGTCACCCAGGCTGGAGTGCAGTGGCTCGATCTCCACTCACTACAAGCTCCGCCTCGTGGGTTCACACCATTCTCCTGCCTCAGCCTCCTGAGTAGCTGGGACTACAGGGGCCTGCCACCACGCCCAGCTAATTTTTTTGTATTTTTTTAGTAGAGACGGGGTTTCACAATGTTGGCCAGGATGGTCGCTATCTCCTGACCTCGTGATCCACCCTCCTTGGCCTCCCAAAGTGCTGGGATTACAGGTGTGAGCCACCACGCCTGGCCCGAAACTTACGCTTAAACTAAGAATGCTTTTGTTCTTAAGACAGTGGGACATCAAGACATTTCCTTGGTCTATTTCCTGGGTCACTTAAGTCCTGGGTCTGTTCAATAAACATTATTAACTTGTTCCCTTAACTGTAAATATCCTGTTAACTAAGAATGCCTAACCTCCTAGGAATGTGACCCAGTAGATCTCAGCCTCATTTTACCCAATCCCTATCCAAGATGCAGTTACTCTGATTTGAACGCCTCTGATACTTGCAATGAGACAAAGGTCCACAATTAGATTTTTATTATTTTTTTTCACAATTTTGTTTTCAGAACAAATAGTATTAACGGCAGATTACAAATCTTATACTGTAGTGCTTAGCAACTCTCATTACTTATCAGAAGGATAACAAGAGTGTCCTCAACACTCTTTTTGGGACAGGCATAGGTAGACTCCAGTTTAGGATCCCATCCTTTCAAAAGATGGAACCCACTGTCTCCTTTATAACCAGAGCTCACCCTCAATTTAATAAAGAGAGTAGCAGGAGGCAGCTGGGGAGGGTAAGAAGGAATCAGAAGCCAATGAACAAAATCAGCAAATGAACAGCGTGCACACCTTCATAGTAATCCTCTCATTCTTCTAATATTTACAATTTAAAACTCTTCCCAAGCCATTTTTGTAACCACCCAATGGGTTCACCTTGCCTGCTGCCTAGACAGAGTCAATTTATCAAGACAGGGGAATTGCAATAGAGAAAGAGTTAATTCACGCAGAGCTCGTTGTGCAGGAGACCAGAGTTTTCTTATTACTCAAATCAGTCTCCCTGAGCTTCAGGAATCAGAGTTTTTAAGGATAACTTGGTGGGTGGGGGGAAGCCAGTGAGCCAGGAGTGCTGACTGGTTAAATAAGAGATGGGAAGTTGAAATTGTCCTCTTGTGCTGAGTCAGTTCCTAGCTGGGGGCCACAAGATCAGATGGGCCAGTTTATCAATCTGGGTCATGCCAGCTGATCCATCAAGTGCAGGGTCTGCAAAATGTCTCAAGCATGGATCTTAGGAGCAGTTTAGGGAGGGTCAGAGTCTTGTAGCCTCCAGCTGCAATGACTCCTTAACCATAATTTCTAATCTTGTGGCTAATGTCTTAGTACTACAAAGGCAGTCTAGTCCCCAGGCAAGAAGGAGGTTTGTTTTGGGAAAGAGTTGTTATCTTTATTTTAAACTCTAAACCAAATTCCTCCCAAAGTTATTTCAGCCTACACCCAGGAAGGAACAAGGACAGCTTAAAGGTTACAAACAAGATGGAGTCAGTTAGATTAGATCTCTTTCACTGTCTCAGTCATAATTTCGCAAAGGCGGTTTCATTATTTGTCTGCCCAGGGTCCTGTGTCTGTACATCTTTGCCGATCACAGTTCCCACTGACCATATTTCTGTCTTTCAGCTCTCCTCTCACAGCAACCCCTGTTTCTCCCTCCTGGCACTTATCACAAGGGGAAGGAATAAGCTGTGTGTTTAATTTTTAATAAGTAATCAATGTCTTCCTCCCTCCCCTACTCAGGACCTCACAATGTAAACATGCAATACTTATTTGTAGAATTAAGTAAATGAATGTGTCAGAGGCATTGGAACCAGAGTGGCTCCATCTTGAATAGGGGCTGGGTAAAATGAGGCTGAGACCTGCATCTCCCAGAGGTTAGGCATTCTTTATCACAGGATGAGATAGGAGATCATAAAGTATAGTCACAAAGACCCTGCTGATAAAACAGGATGCAATAAAGAAGCTGGCCAAAACCCACCAAAATCAAGATGGCAATGAAAGTAACCTCTGGTCATCCTCACTGCTCATTATATGCTAATTATAATACATTGGTATGCTAAAAGACACTCCTACCAGTAGCATAACGATTTGCAAATGTCATGGCAACTTCAGGTTATTACCCTGTATGGTCTAAAAAGAAGACAAACCCTCCGGTCTGGGAATTCCTCATCCCTTTCCTAGAAAACTCATGAATAATATATGTTGCGGGAAGTCAGGAACCCCGAACGGAGGGACCGGCTGGAGCCATGGCAGAGGAACATAAATTGTGAAGATTTCATTTTAATATGGACATTTATCAGTTCCCAAAATTAATACTTTTATAATTTCTTATGCCTGTCTTTACTTTAATCTCTTAATCCTCTTAACTTCGTAAGCTGAGAGTGTACATTACCTCAGGACCACTATTGTGTTATCTGTACAAATTGATTATAAAACATATGTGTTTGAACAATATGAAATCAGTGCACCTTGAAAAAGAATGGAATAACAGCGATTTTCAGGGACCAAGGGAAGACAACCATAGGGTCTGACTGCCTGCAGGGTCGGGCAGAATAGAGCCATATTTTTCTTCTTGCAGAGAGCCTATAAATGGACATGCAAGTAGGGAAGATATCACTAAATTCTTTTCCCAGCAAGGAATATTAATAATTAATACCCTGGGGAAGGAATGCATTCCTCGGGGGAGGTCCATAAATGGCCGCTCTGGGAGTGTCTGTCTTATGCAGTTGAGATAAGGACTGAAATACACCCTGGTCTCTTGCAGTACCCTCAGGCTTATTAGGGTGGGGGAAAAAATCCCACCCTGGTGAACTTGAGGTCAGACCGATTCTCTGCTCTTGAGCCCTGTTTTCTGCTTATTAAGCAGATGTTTAAGATGCTTATTAAGACAATACATGCACAGCTGAACATAGACCCTTATCAGGAGTTTTTGATTTCGCCCTTTGCCTTGTGATCTTTGCTTTGCCCTTTGCCTTGTGATCTTTATTGGCCTCAGAAGCATGTGATCTTCGTTCTCCTTTTTGCCCTCTGAAGCATGTGATCTTTGTGACCTGCTCCCTGTTTGTACACCCCCTCCCCTTTTAAAGTCCTTAATAAAAACCTGCTGGCTTTGCAGCTCAGGTGGGCATCATGGTCCTACCGATATGTGATGTCACCCATGGAGGCCCAGCTGTAAAATTCCTCTCTGTACTCTTTCTCTTTATTTCTCAGCCGGCTGACCCTTAGGGAAAATAGAAAGAACCTATGTTGAAATATTGGGGGCTGGTTCCCCTGATACATATACCCCTTGTTTATCACATAATCAAGAAATAACTATAAAAATAGCCAGCCAGCAGCCCTCGAGGCTGCTCTGCCTGTGGAGTAGGCACCCTTTTATTCCTTTACTTTATTAATAAACTTGCTTTCACTTTACTCTGTGAACTCACCCAAATTCTTTCTTAAACAAGATCCAAGAACCCTCTCTTGGGGGTCTGGATTGGGACTCCTTCCTGGTAACAAATGTATGCTTTTTTTACTAACATCCTAGTCCTCACATTTGATTGACTTGACAGTCTCGTCCCATTCTCATCTGCTAAACCAAATCCCCTCAGCCCCTGCAGCTGCCTGATTTCTCCAAGATCCCACCCCCTGGAGATGGGCTGGCTTAGAAAGTGCACAGATTTTCCCACACTAAGAAAGATAGCCTGCAACACTCCATCTCAGCCTGGTCCACCCAGAAGCATTAACAAACTAAAAAACATGGATGTATTCCATAACTACAAGTCAAAAGGAGAAAGGTTGCCTTCTTCTGGACTCTGTGGCTGTTCTGGGACATGCTTCTCCTGTACCATGGCAGGACCGTAAACTGAAGGCAAGGCCCCACCTTGCTAGTGTTTCGTATAATCTTTACTGTTTGCAAAAGGCCTGGATTTTAGAGAATTCCTTTAATTTCCATCCAAAGCTTAAGGGCTATTTCTTATCCAGTGTGAAAACAAGAAAGAATGAAAAAAAAAAAAGAAGCAAATGGCAGTAAAGAAAAATTAAAGGAGGGAAAAAATAAGAGGAAGCACAGGAGTATTATATATGTGCTGTGAGTATTGTACACTTTCTAGAGGTAGACCACAGCTTGACTTGGCCCTTCCAAGTCGACAGACATGAGTCACATTGATACAGGAGTTAAGAAGAAATTATTAGTGGCCAGGCACGGTGGCTCACGCCTGTAATCCCAGCACTTTGGGAGGCCGAGGTGGGTGGATCACGAGGTCAGGAGTTCGAGACCAGCCTGACCAACATGGTGAAACCCTGTCTCTACTAAAAATACAAAAAGAAAAAAAAAAAATTAGCCAGGCATGGTGTTGGGCACCAGTAATCTCAGCTACTCAGGAGACTGAGGCAAGAGAATTGCTTGAACCCAGGAGGCAGAGGCTGCAGTGAGCCGAGATTGCGCCACTGCTCGCAGCCTGGGTGACAGTGCAGGACTCCATCTCAAAAAAAAAAAAAGAAGAAGAAGAAGAAATCATTAGTAAGGGTATGGGAGTCCTCAGTAAGGTTTTCTTTTAAATGAAAAGCAGCCCCAAAATAATTTTCTTTTGTTTTTTGTTTACTGAGACACAGTCTCACTCTTGTTGCCCAGGATGGAGTGCAATGGGGTGATCTCGGCTCACTGCAACCTCCACCTCCCAGATTCAAGCAATTCTCCTGCCTCAGCCTCCCGAGTAGATGGGATTATAGGCATGCGCCACCACACTTGGCTAATTTTGTATTTTTAGTAGAGACAGTTTCTCCATGTTGGTCAGGCTGGTCTCCAACTCCTGACCTCAGGTATCCGTCCGCCTAGGCCTCCCAAAGTGCTAGGATTATAGGCATGAGCCACTGTGCCCGGCCCCAAAATCATTTTCTTTCCTAACAAAGAGCAGCTTGTAAAATCAAGCTGCAGGCATAGACAAGTAAGCTGGAAGCTTGCACGGGTGGATGTTGGCAGTTGTGCCAAAAGGAAAAGGCTTCCTGGGACTAGGCATGTTCATCTTCTCTCTTTTTGCCAAAGCATGTGCACAGTAAGGAAAAGACAATATGGCACCAGCCAGGCAAAGACTCCATTTGCATAATAAGATTAGGGTGGGACCACCAGCCTTCCCCACGCACTAGGTAAACATCGCACCTGGTCAAACCAATCTCTGGGCCCTACGTAAATCAGAAACTGTCTCCTCAAGCCTGCCTGTAAAATCTGGTACAGTCTACAGCTGACCAGTTTTTCCCTTTCAGGAACTCCTCTCTCTTGCAAGGGAGAGAGCTGTTCTTCTTTCTCTTTCTTTTGCCTATCAAACCTCTGCTCCTAAACTCACTCCTCATGTGTGTCTGTGTCCTTAATCTTCTTGGTGCGAGATGACAAACCCTGGGTATTTACCCTAGACAACAACACCGCTTCAACATGATTTACTAGGACCTCATGGTAAAGCAAAGAACCTGCTCAGTTACAACACACCCATTCATGACAAGAAATCATGACAAATTTCAAAACCCACAAAACAATCTATCAACTAAAAATAACATTCTAAGCCTTCCAACTGACTGAATGGAGACCTCCTCTTGGCCAAGAGCATTCCAAAGTAAACCTGAAACTAGTTCAAGCCTTGATGGAAAATGGAGGCCCAACATACTTCATTATACCCTTCTCCCTTTGGAATTCAGACACAACTGAGCAGCATTAACATTAAAACAGAGATCGTAAGACTGAGAGAACAGACTCCTGTAGCAATAAGATACCAAATTCCAACCTGACTCTAGTATAGCATTATATGACAGATAACAGCCCTGAAAGAAATCAAAGTATTTTACCTCAAAATATATTTGTCTTTTCTTTTTTTTTTTTTTTCTGAGACAGAATCTTGCTCTGTCACCAGGCTGGAGTGCAGTGGCGCGATCTCAGCTCACTGCAACCTCTGCCTCCAGGGTTCAAGTGATTCTCCTGCCTCAGCCTCCCGAGTAGCTGGGACTACAAGCATGTGCCACCACACCCAGCTAATTTTTGTATTTTTAGTAGAGACAGCGTTTCACCATGTTGGCCAGGATGGTCTTGATCTCTTGACCTCGTGATCCGCCTGCTTCGGACTCCCAAAGAGTTGAGATTATAGGCATGAGCCACTGCACCACACCTTCTTTGTCATATTTTTAAGTGGTCCTGAAAAGCTGTCTCTTGTGAAGGAAATGTACATTCTGTAAAGAATCTCTCTCCTTTATTAGGTCTTTTCAGGAGAGTCTACCACCTTTTATTGGTCTGATAAGAAGACATTTACCATCTATTGTCTCTGAAGCCTGCTACCTGGAGGCATCATCTATATAACAAGAACCTGTGCTTCCCACCTGCACAGTGGCTCACGCCTACAATCCTAGCACTTTGGGAGGCCAAGGCAGGCAGATCACCTGAGGTCAGGAGTTCCAGACCAGACTGGCCGATATGGTGAAGACCCTGTCTCTACTAAAAATACAAAAATTAGCCAGGTGTGGTGGTGTGCACCTGTAGTCCCAGTTACTTGGGAGGCTGAGGCAGGAGAATCGCTTGAACCTGGGAGGCAGAGGTTGCAGTGAGCCAAGATCACACCACTGCACTCCAGTCTGGGTGACAGAGTAAGACTCTGTCTCAATAAATAAGTAAATAAATTGATGGAGACTTGTCTCAGATACTTTTTGATTTACAAATCTAATGGCGTAATGCCAATCCCTAAAACAGGGTCCAAACAATGTAGTCCAAGTAGACATCTCTCCCAGGCTCTTGCATTTCAAGGATAATTTTGAAGTAGAGCATAGAATGAATGAAATGCATATTCTTCAGCCAATCCTTTATAATAGCATTTGACTACATTTGTTTAGTTAATATAAGAAACACAATTTCCAAGACCTCTTGTTCAGGTATTAAGAGTGCATTCCTCATCACCTTGATCCAGTTTCTTGCAGAGACCAGGTGAGTGAGTGCGAAGGCCTCATTTATCTGACACCAACCTACCAAGCTTTCAAAAGTCACATAGCCTAAGCTGATGTAATAATGTGAAGGCATTTCAATATTAGGATGGAAATGAATGGTTCTGCCAAGGCTTCATCCAAAAAGAATGGAGACTGAAGCAAGAGGCTCCTTACTGCTCTGCCTTCCGACTCACTTTGTGCCGACCTAACCTTTGTGCTGCCACAAAGTAGCCACTCTGAAATGCAGACCTGATCTGTCTCTCCCCACCTACAAAGCTGCCCACGATAGACAAGGTAAGAAATAAACTCCTTAAGGTATGTGAGTCTCTTCTCTATCAGCCAAAACCCACATTCCCAGGGTTTCTGCCTCAATGCCCAATCTAGCCTGACCTCCAGTCACATGGAAAAAATTAAATGTGTCTCGGCATGCCACAGAGCTTTCATAGCTGTTTCACCTTCTGGGTTCTTCCTCTTTCTTCACAAGCTGCTTCTCCACTGGGCAAAAGTCTGTGCCCCATTCAGGAGTTGGAACTGGCATTTTTGTGAAGCCTTCCTAGGATCCCCAGGCAAAATTTCCCTTCCTTCCTTCCTTCCTCCCTCCCTCCCTCCCTTCCTCCCTTCCTCCCTCCCTCCCTTCTTCCCTTCCTCCCTCCCTCCCTTCCTCCCTCCCTCCCTTCCTCCCTCCCTCCCTTCCTCCCTCCCTCCCTTCCTCCCTTCCTCCCTTCCCTCCCTCCTTCCTTCCTTTCTTCCTTTCATTTTCTTTCGTTTCTTTCTTTCCAGGATTTCACTCTGTCATCCAGGCTGGAGTGCAGTGGCATGATCACAGCTCACTGCAGACTTGACCTCCCAGTCTCAAGTTATCGTCTTATCTCAACCTCCCAGGTAGCTGGGACTACAAGCACGTGCCACCACGCCCAGCTAATTTTTGTAATTTTTTAGAGATGGAGTTTCACCATGTTGTCCAGGCTGGTCAAAATTTCTTTTTATCCCAGTTACCACTCCTGCCCACATGCTCATCTTGCTTTATTTATCTTGGTTAATATTTCTGTGATTAATCAATGAAAAAAATGAATGCCACCCACAGTCTTATCAGAGATAACTCTATTGTATTTTGATGCATTTCTTTTTTTTTTTTTTTTTTTTTGAGACAGGGTCTCATTCTGTCATCCAGACTGGAGTGCAGTGGCATGATCTTGGCTCATCACAACCTCCACCTCCCAGGCTCAAGCGATTCTCCTGCCTCAGCCTCCGGAGTGGGTGGGATTACAGGCTAATGCCACTACTGCCCAGCTAATTTTTGTATTTTTAGTAGAGACAGGGTTTTCATCATCTTGGCCAGGCTGGTCTAGAACCCCTGATCTCACATGATTCACCCACTTCAGCCTCCCAAAGTGCTGGGATTACAGGCATGAGCCATGGTGCCCGGCTTTTTTTTTTTTTTTTTTTTTTGAGACGGAGCCTCTCTCACTCTATCATCCAGGCTGGAGTGCAGTGGCGGGATCTCGGCTCACTGCAACCTCTGCCTCCCAGGCTGAAGCAATTATCTTGCCTCACCCTCCCCAGTAGCTGTAACTACAGGTGTGCACCACCATGCCCAGCTAATTTTTGTATTTTCAGTAAAGACAGGGTTTCACCATGTTGGCCAGGCTGTTCTCGAACTCCTGACCTCAAGTGATCTGCCCGCCTTGGCATCCCAAAGTGCTGGGATTACAGGCGTGAGCCACCATCCCTGTCTGATGCATTTCTTTATAGTGTTTTTCTAATACAAATATATCATGTGCTTTTAAAAAATATAATTGGGGTTATACTGTAACTACAACTTTACAACCTGTTTTCTACATTTAATATTAATATTTCCCCAAGTGTTCTTTTAAAATGTTAACGGCTGCACAATATTCCATCATAAAGCTGTATTTTAAGTTGACTACTCTCCCGCGATTGGACATTTCGTTCTCTTTCTAATTGATCACTATTACAAATCTGTTAGAATTCTGACTGTTTCCTTAGGATGAGGAAAGTTGTTTCTCTGGAAAAGAAACAACTGAGTCAAAGGGAATAAAAATTGTTTTGATACACATTGCATAGAAAATAGCACTAAGTTACACTCCCACCAATTATGTACCATAAGGTTCATGACTTTACGGGTCACTGCTTAATCAGTTCCTTCTCAATATTTCTATATGCCCTTTAAGAGGTGTCTGTATTATAATATTTATCACACGAAGAATAATCATAGTAGTAACATTAGTCATCCTTTTCTTAAGGACTTGGTATATACAGACGCAACATAAACACTTTACTAACATTATTGCACTCAACCCTTACAACAGTTCTTAGAAAGGAGGAGGAACTCGGGCTTACCCAAGGACCCACAGGCAACGAGTAAAGCAGAACCTGGATTCAAACCGCAAGTCTCTGATCCTAACACCCATGCTTTTACTGTTTTTGTCTGCAAGCTATCGGTATGAGTTTATGAAACAAATTTAAATATGTGTTTATTTTAAAATGATATACTACTGGGTCCGGGTGCAGTGGCTCATGCCTGTAATCCCAGCAGTTTGGAAGGCCAAGGCCCGTGGATCACTAGAGGTCAGGAGTTCGAGACCAGGCTGGCCAACATGGTGAAACCTCCTCTCTACTAAAAATACAAAAATTAGCCAGGTGTGGTGGTGCACATCTATAGTCCCAGATACTCGGGAGGCTGAGGCAGGAGAATGGCTTGAACCCAGGAGACAGAGGCTACAGTGGGCCTAGATTATGCCACTGCACTCCAGCCTGGGCAACAGAGCGAGACTCCATCTCAAAAACAAACAAACAAACAAAAAAAAACGGTATACTGCTGGGCGCAGTGGCTTACCCCTGTAATCCTAGCACACTGGGAGGTTGAGATAAGAGGATTGCTTATGCTCAGGAGTCTGAGACTAGCCTGGGCAACATGGTGAGACCCCTGTCTCTACAAAAATTAAAAAATTAGCCAGGCATGGTAGTGTCCCTATGGTCCCAGCTACTCAGGAGGCTGAGGGGGGAGATGGCTCAAGCCCAGGAAATCGAGGCTGCAAAGAGCTCTGATCGTGCCACCGCAGTCCAGTCTGGGTGGCAGAGACTGAGACCCTGTCTCAAAAATAAAAAAGATATACATATACTACTGTACATATTATGCACAGTACCAAACATATACAAAAATGTAAATTAAGATTAAGATAAACAAAAATTCAAATCTTATCTTCTTGGACCTCTCAAAAACATCTTGTGTTTTATGTCTACCTACTAGAATGTAAGCTCCGTGAGAGCAGGCCCTCTGTTTTCCAGTACTGTGTCTGCAACAGTGCCTGGCAGATAGTATGCACTCATGAAATATATGTTGGGCATTAATAAATGAACGAGTCAGCTACAAGGTTGTGTGTTTGAAGGCAGAACCTAGAAATCAATTATATTTTTATCCTTAGCACCAAGCACATTTCCTAGCACATAATGAACACCCCATAAATATCTGGTGAATGAATATACATTTAATGTTTGTTGAATAAATTAATGGATGGATAAATGAATGAGCACATGGATGGGAAGATAAATAGACAAACAGAAAGGCTTCTTCCCTCTGGTCACTTTACAGGGTTAGCATGTCAAAGATAAAAATACCTGGCTGAACTTAATTATAACACTTTACTAGTGTTATACTCTAGGGGGCAAACAATAGCCCCCTAAACAAGTATAGATGGAATTTCACTACGTCTTGTAAAACCAGGAAATAATAAGCCCCCTATTTTAAAAATTAGCCCTCACTAGACAAAAACTTAGAAGCAAAGTTAGTGAGTTTTAGAAGAACTGGAAAGTGTAGTAGACAGTCGACCAAGATACACTGGAGAGGCAAAGCCATGAATTGTTCATCCACATCTTATTAGGTAAGGACAAAACTATAAAACATCTATAAAATACTTACCTTGAGGCTGGGTGCGGTGGCTCACACCTGAAATCCCAGCACTTTGGGAGGCCAAAGCAGGTGGATCACCTGAGGTCTGGAGTTCGAGACCAGCCTGGCCAACATAGTGAAACCCCATCTCTACTAAAAATACAAAAATTAACCAGGCATGGTGGCAGGCACCTGTAATCCCAGCTACTCAGGAGGCTGAGGCAGGAGAATTGCTTAAACCCAGGAGGTGGAGGTTGCAGTGAGCTGAGATTGTGCCACTGCACTCCAGCCTGGGTGACAAAGCGAGACTCTATAAAAAAAAGAAGAAGAAGAAAAAAAACTTACTTATAAAATTATAAACCTTAATATTTGTTAGGGTGAAAGTCCCTTTCTATCTAATTTACGATTTTTCTGTATCTTGTTATGAGTGTCCTGACTAATAAGTTTGCAATTATTTCTTTAACTCATTCTATCTTTAAAAGCTCCTCATCACCTCCTTTGCAACATCTAATCTTAATCTCAAGGGTTTTTTTTGCATGGCAGACGTACATTATGGGACATTATATTAACACACCCTCTCTGACTTCAGTATCTTTATTCTGTAACCTCACTGATATATGACATTTAAATTCACTTGTTAATCAGAAAACATTAAAATGCTTTGTTTTGCCTTTTTCTTCAGTTTTTACTGTAATAAATAACTCATTTCTAGAATTAGCGTAAGTGTGAAATTTTTCTCGGAAGCTCTTTTTCTACCACAGAGATAGAAGAATGGCTTCTGGTTCGTCACTGTAGCCCCAGTGACTGAGTATCAGTAAATATTTGAGGAATGAATGAACAAAATGACACAGTAAGAATTCAAACCAAGACTTTCTGACGCCAAAGCCCATGGTCTTACTCAGAATTTTTGTTGTTGTTGTTGTTTGTTTATTTGTTTTATGGGTTTGTTTGTTTGTTTTTGAGACGGAGTCTCTTTCTGTTGCCTAGGCTGTGGTGCAATCTTTTCTCACCACAACCTCCACCTCCCAGGTTCAAGCCATTCTCATACCTCAGCCTCCTGAGTAGCTGGGATTACAGGCGCGCACCACCATGCCTGGCTAATTTTTGTATTTTTAGTGGAGACGGAGTTTCACTATGTTGGCCAGGCTGGTCTCGAACTCCTGACCTCGTGATCCAGCTGTCTTGGCCTCCCAAAGTGCTGGGATTACAGGCGTGAGCCACCACACCTGGCCTCTTACTCACAATGTTATTGTCCCATATAGGCCTGGCTAAAAGTTGAAATGATCACCTTTTCCTAAATTGAATGATTTTCTGATGCTTGATATTGCTGTCTCCAAGACTATTGTAACAATCACTTGCATTTCCATAAGTAACGTTAAGCTCAAATAATTGATTTAATTTTAATTAATTCATAAGTCTCTTTCTAACCACTTTTTGGAAGATGGATTCTTCCACGTTCATAACTGTACACATTCATAAATGTACAGATTGGATCTTGTTGATTTTGGAGCTTATAATTTAGTTTAATATAAAGTTCTATGAAGCTTAAAAATATCTGTTCAAGTTAGTAAGATAATTTCTTAGGCTGGACTCAAAAAATTAATTAACTTCAGGTCCTATTTTAAGCAACTAGCAGTTTTTTAGCATTTGTACGGGATCTACCTCCATGGGAGGTATTGGGTATAGCTGTCAAGAATAATGAATGCAAATTTGGGAACAATGTCACATATGGAATAGCCACTGAGAAAGGAATGGTGGAACCAAAAGTCCCTGTTGACAACCAGATGAGACACTTTATTCATCATTATCATTCATAGATAGATAGATAGATAGATAGATAGATAGATAGATGAGACAGAGAGAGAGAAAGGCGGGAGAGAGAGAGAGAGAAAGAGATCTTTCCACATGTTAAAGATTTTAGAACTCTTCCCAAATGGGATTTTTTTCACTTCACTTATTATTAGACACTTGATAAATTTTATTTTAAAATGAAAATTTTTCTAAGATGTAATATTTATTTTTGTATTTTTTTTTTTTTTTGAGAAGGAGTTTCGCTCTTGTTGCCCAGGCTGGAGTGCAATGGCATGATCTCGCCCCACCACAACCTCCGCCTCCTGGGTTCAAGTGATTCTCTTGCCTCAGCCCTCCAAGTAGCTGGGATTACAGGCATTCGCCACCACGCCCGGCTAATTTTGTATTTTCAGTAGAGACGGGATTGCTCCATGTTGGTCAGGCTGGTCTCAAACTCCTGACCTCAGGTGATCCACCTGCCTCAGCCTCCCAAAGTGCTGGGATTACAGGTGTGAGCCACCACGCCCAGCCTATTTATTTATTTATTTATTTATTTGAGACAGAGTCTCACTCTGTCACCCAGGCTGGAGTGCAGTAGTGTGATCTCAGCTCACTGCAACCTCCACTTCCTGGGTTCAAGCAATTCTTGTGCTTCAGCCTCCTGAGTAGCTGGGATTACAGGCACACGCTACCACTCCCGGCTAATTTTTGGGGTTTTTTTGGTTTTTTTCAGATGGAGTTTCGTTCTTGTCATCCAGGCTGGAGTGCAATGGCATGATCTTTGCTCACTGCAACCTCTGCCTCCTGGGTTCAAGCAATCCTTCTGCCTCAGCCTCCCCAGTAGCTGGGACTACAGGCGCCCCCCTACTATGCCTGGCTAATTTTGTATTTTTAGGAGAGGCAGGGTTTCACCATGTTGGCCAGGCTAGACTCAAACTCCTGACCTCAGGTGATCCATCCGCCTTGGCCTCCCAAAGTGCTGGGATTATAGGCGTGAGACACTGGGCCCAGCAGATGTAATATTTTAGCTCATATGTTGAGTGGTGTGCTTGAAACCTTAATAAGCTATTGATTTAAATTAGCTCCTCAGGAATATTTCCCTTAAATAGACTTGAAATATAGTTAATGCCATCTTCCAAAAGAGCAATGCTCTAGTGCCACAAAACTGTGGAACTAGGGAGACTGAAGACTGTTGGATGTCATTTCAATACTCATCAGTTTCATATCAACCTATAGGAGGAGGAGCAAACAACTTTAAGACTGAATTTTCTATTATCTATCACCTAGTAGTAACTCTTCTATTATTAATATTTATCAATGTTTTCCTTTCTTTCTTTTTTTTTTTTTTTTGTTGAGATGGAGCTCACTCTGTTATCAGGCTGGAGTACAGTGGCACGATCTCGGCTCACTGCAACCTCCGACTCCCTGGTTCAAGCGATTCTCCTGCCTCAGCCTCCCGAGTAGCTGGGATTACAGGCACACGCCACCACACCCAGCTAATGTTTGTATTTTTAGTAGATACAGGGTTTCACCATGTTGGCCAGGATGGTCTCGATCTCTTGACCTCGTGATCTGCCCACCTCGGCCTCCCAAAGTGCTGGGATTACAGACATGAGCCACTGCGCCCGGCCCATATTTATCAATGTTTTCTACATAATGCTTCTACACACAGTTTCATCTCCCTACAGGGCTGCCTTATAACTTTTGTGGGCCCTATACACTTTTGCCTTCATGGGTCCCTTCTTTCATAGAAGATATTAAAAATAATTTTTTGTGACTGCATTAGTATAAAGATGAATATATCAAAATATTATGTATCAAAACACAGATGCTCCTGAACTTACAATGGGGTTGCATCCTCATAAACCCATGGTAAAGTTGAAAAATCCTAAGTTGAACCATCATAAGTTGGGGATCATCTGTAATTTTTTCAACTTCAAAGCTCATTTTTTTTTCTGTACTGATTAAAAAAAATATAGAACATTCTCATGGATCCTTAAAAGTATGTTAGGCTACCGTGAGCACCGATGGATTGGTCAGCCCTGTCTCTCTACGAAATTGGGCAGGGGCTACAACAGGCTCTTCCCAGCATCCTGCTGTCCATTATACAGCTTTGGGTCTGTGAGTGAAGTACCTGTGGGCCTAGCTATACCCTGCCCTCTGTGTGGGCTCCAGATCCCCTCATTTCAACAAACCCCTCAAGCATGGAAGGACTCACAGTGAAGTTCCCCTGTGTATTAGTCAGGATTCTCCAGAGAAACAGAACCAATAGGATGTGTATGTACATAGACAGAGATGCATTTTAAGGAACTGGTTTACAAGATTGTGGTGACTGGCAAGTCGGAAATCTGCAGGACAGGCCAGCAGCCCCGAGACCCAGGGAAGAACTGATATTGCAGCTCAAGTCTAAAGGGATTGTGGAGGCAGAATTCTCTGTTCCTTGGGAAATCTTAGTTTTTTCTCTTTAGGCCTTCAATGGCTTGGATGAGGCCCATCCACATTACAGAGGGCCATCTACTTTACTTTCAGTCTATTGATTTAAACGCTAATCTCATCTAAGAACAAACAAACAAACAAAACCAAAAAACTTCCCAGCAATACATAAAATGAACCATCACATCCTGTGTTTCCAAAAGAGTGTGGTCTTAAGGTTAATACCAGACCATTACACAAGGTTACAAAAATCTTCATGCAAATATCCCTGCCGGGATTGGAGAAGGAATAAACTGTCTCCAGGTCAAAATGATGTGAAATGAAACTCTATCGCCTGCATCTTGAATAAATCTATCTTTGTAAGCTTGAATAAATCTGAATATTTTAATTTCACTGTTAGGTAAATGTCAGTCTGCCCACTTGCCTTCATGAATAGAAGCACAGGCATTGATCTCTACTCAAATGGCATGGTTTAAAATCGTGAAGCAGACATGACTTTAAATAGTTGGTTAATTACTATCAGAAAGAAACACTTAACAGCCAATATGGTCAAAACCATAATCATTTCTTGGCAATTATTCTCTAAAATTCTAATTGTCAATTCTAAATAAATCCACATAATAAGTCAATTCATTCCATTACTTGGAGGTATATTTTGTGGGTAGATATTGCTGATGGGTCCATGAGGATATAACTCAGGCCAACACTGGAAGATTTCCAGAGCTATAGAATTCTTTTATTTCTCTATTTATTTTTTAGAGACAGGGTCTCACTCCATCACCCAGGCTGGAGTGAAGTGGTACAAATCATAGCTCACTGCAGCCTTGAACTCCTGTGCTCAAGGTATCCTCCTGCCCCAACCTCCTGAGTAGCTGGAACTACAGGCACACACCACCATGCCCGCTGTTTGTTTGTTTGTTTAATTTTTTTGTAGAGATGGGGTCTCACTATGTTGCTCAGGCTGGTCTTAAACTCCTGGCTTCAACAGATCCTCCTGCCTTGGCCTCCCAAACTGCTAGGATTATAAGCATGAGCCACCATGACCAGCCTAGAGTTCTTGATTTTTAAGAAGTAGGCTTTCTGGAACAGAAGAAGATTTACAATTTCAAAAGCATGGTTTTGCATATCAATAGCAAAGCCTTGAGGAGTCACAGCACAAGAATCCTTGCTTTTTTTTTTTTGAGACGGAGTCTCGCTTTGTCGCCTGGGCTCTAGTGCAGTGGCGCGATCTCGGCTCACTGCAAGCTCCGCCTCCCGGGTTCACGCCATTCTCTTGCCTCAACCTCCCGGGTAGCTGGGACTGCAGGCACCAGCCACCACGCCCGGCTAATTTTTTTGTATTTTTAGTAGAGACAGGGTTTCACCGTGTTAACCAGGATGGTCTCGAACTCCTGACCTCGTGACCTGCCCACCTCGGCCTCCCAAAGTGCTGGGATTACAGGCATGAGCCATCACGCCCAGCAAGAATCCTTGCTTTTAATCCTAGAGTGGAGAACAATCCGTATGGAGACCCATTTTCCCACCTGAAAGGGAATGTGTGCCACCAACACAGGGGAAAGGGGAGGCAGGACCAGTGCTGAGATGCTGCCTGCCCTCTTGGGACCTGGATGCATGGTGGGCATAAACACTCCAGCTGGTTCCTGGCTTCCTAGTATGCAGGCCACTGAGAACGGAACCTCTCAGAGAAGGTCTGCAGGCAGCACAGCTCCTAGGAGTAGAATGAATGACAAAGACTAAGAGAAGTGCCCAGGGGGCCAGCGGGCAGCTCCGCAGGCCACCAAGTCCAGGTGACACTTTTTACTCTCTACCTGACTTGACCTCCTTTTTGGGCCTTGACACACAAATCACTTACTGCTGGGGAATCCTCCTTACTCTCACGCCCCCATTCTCTTCTGAGCGTCTCTCCTTTTTCCCACTTCTCTAGCCCTCCACTCAGTCCCTACTGCAGCTCACTTCCTTCACCCACTCACAACTTGATATTTGCTGGGTTCTGTCCTCGACGCTCTCTCCTCATCACTGGGACATTCTCACGGGTTTACTTCATGCCCTCCTGCGATCTCAGCCACTTCCAGTATCTAATGGCTCCCAAATCTGCATCTCTAACTAGAGACTGACATTTCCAACCGTCTAGTAACCATCATTTGCATGTCCTGATGGCACATCAAGGTCAGCATCACCCCCTGACCACCATCACCATTGCCCCAGTAACCTCAGCAAAACTTCCCATCCCTTGTCCCTCCCTGGTCTGCTACAGCACACTGTGTAATTCTGCTTGTTCATTGTGTCTGTCCCTCTAGGTCCTTCTCTGAGACCATATATTTACTCTAGCCATGTTTGCCTTCTTCATTTTTAAAATTTTATTTATTATCAATTATTTTTTATTGGTAAAATTGATAAAAATTTTATTTATTAACAATTATTATTTACCTAACTCAACTGTAAGCTCCATAGTTGGAGTGAAACAATGCCTTCTACTTTTTAACTCCATTTGTTGCCTGGCACATAATTTTTTTTTCATTTTTATTTCAATCCTATGGAAAAGTTGCAAGAATAATCCAAGGAACTCAAGTATGTTTCACTTTGATTAACCAATTGTGAGAACATTGTGCTACATTTGATGTATTCCTTTCTCTATGCGTATATTACAATATGATTGCTGAATCATTTGTGAGCAATTTGCACACACTATGGCCCCTTACCTCTAAACACTTCAGCTTGTATTTTCTAAGAACAAGGACATTCCTCTTCATACAATTGTCAAATTCAAGAAATTTAACAATGACACTATATTATTCACCAATTATCTCAATAATGTTCCTTAGAGAAACAATAAATGCATTGCATGTAGTTGCCAAGTATCTTTAGTCTGTTGAATCTGGAACAGTTTTGCAGCCTTTTTTTGTCTTCTGGCACAAGGTTCCATCTGCAATGCACTGAGAAAAACACACCTCTTATCCAATTGCCAAAAGTGCCCCAAATGATTAACTTGAATCTAATCATGAGAAAACATTAGATATACCCAAATCGAGGAACATTCCACAAACTGCACTCTTTCTAAACACATTGCTGGGTGCGGTGGCTCACCCTTGTAATCCCAGCACTTTGGGAGGCTGGGGCAGGTGGATCACCTGAGGTCAGGAGTTCAAGACCAGCCTGGACGACATGGTGAAACCCCATCTCTACTAAAAATACAAAAATTTGCTGGGCGTGGTGGTGCATGCCTGTAACCCCAGCTACTCGGGAGGCTGAGGCAGGAGAATTGCTTGAGCCTGGGAGGCGGATGTTGCAGTGAGCTGTGATCGCACCATTGCACTCCAGCCTGGGTGACAAGAGCAAGATTCCACCTCAAAAAAATAAAAATAAAAATAAACACATCAAGCTCATTCCCACCCAAGGGCCTGGCACCGCTCTTGCTGTTTCTAAGACTATTCCAATTCAGCATGTTATCTCCTTGGGGAGCCAACCCTACCCACCCTACCCAGACTAGACTTTAGCCCTCACCCCATTCCATCTCCATCCTGTTATTCTGCTTTATTTTCTTTTCAAAGGACTTAACACTCTCTAAAATTACCTTGTTTGTCTATTTGTTTACTTTTTAAAAATCTATTTCTCACACCAGGATATAACTTTTTTTCTTTAAATGTAGTCTCGCCCTGTCGCCAGGCCAGAGGGCGGCGGCGTGATCTCGGCTCACTGCAACCTCTGTCTCCCGGTTTCAAGCAATTCTCCTGCCTCAGCTTCCCGAGCAGCTGGGACTACAGGTGCGCACCACCATGTCCAGCTAATTTTTTGATTTTTTGTATTTTTAGTAGAGACGGGGTTTCACCATGTTGGCCAGGATGGTCTCCATCTCTTGACCTCGTGATCCTCCCACCTCAGCCTCCCAAAGTGCTGGGATTACAGGCGTGAGCCACCGCACCTGGCCGCGGATATAACTTTTGTGAAAGGGGGACCGTATATAAAAGAGCACCTGCTTGAAAATGGGCACTCATTTTAGAGTTGGTCAAGGAAAAAAGTTCTTTATCTTCAGTGCCTAACAGAGTGCCTAAGACAATAAATGTTTGTCAAGTGGGTGACTAATACAATGTATGATTCACTAAGCAGAATATTTATGGTTCCCATTTCCTCCTGAGTTTTCATTTTTGCTTACTCCAAACATTCATAAGATTTCAACAATAAGAGTTCCTTTTCAGTGTTCAACTATCCACTTCTTTTAGTCTGAAGTAGAAAAGACTTAGGGAAATGGGACAATTATAGTCAAGTCTTAAAATTGTTCCTTCTTGCACAGACATTGAGGTTAGACTATGATGGCCTTAATATGCTGAAAAATGCATTTTTATATGAAGCTAATAAGGAAGATTCAAGAAGAAAAGCATAAGGGAAATTCAGTCAATGAAAAGGAAGTCATTTCAGTTACTCAGAAATACAATTCAGATATTTATTTTTATGAGACTGACCCACTCCCTATGGCACTAATGAGGGAACTCAGATATTTATTGATTTATTATTTACTAATTATTATTGTCATTATTATTTTTAGAGTCAAAGTCTTGCTCTGCACACAGCCTGGAGTGCAGTGGCGCAATCATGGTTCACTGCAGTCTCTAAACTCTTGGGCTCAAGCGATCCTCCAGCCTCAGTATCCTGAGTTGCTGGGATTACAGGTATGGGTCACCATGCCTGGTTTAGACAGTTATTTTTATAAGCAATATCTGAACATGTAGATATATAAACTATCAGCAATAGCTGTGCTGGTATCAGTAAGAGAAAGAATGAGGTGCTACTGCTCTGCCTCAGCAATGCCTTTGAACTTCTCTGCCTTAGATCAAAGCCACCAAAGCACCAATTTCAAAGGAAAGAAAGTTGGAAGCAAAACAAAGAAATAAGGAAACCTTGGGTAAAAGAGCATAGCATAAATAATTCCTGGCTCAGCAAATGTTACTCCCTTTTTCAATTAAAAAAAATCAAGTTGTCCTTGAACATGGAAAAAAGTAAGTCTTTATAATTATTAGTCAACTCAATTCAAGTACAAACCAAGGAGTATTCACTATTGTTTGAAATACACTACACATTATATTTGGTAACAGTAAGTAAATACACAAGCAGTCTCTTTAAAATATGCAAAGAAAAAGTTTGGCATTCAAAAAGCTCTCCCCTACCTTTTCTTTGAAGATTTTATCTCATCTCTAAAGCCAGGTGGTCAAAGAGCAGATAGATACCAAGAGAAACTAAATGTTAAAGCTAAAATGAAGTTGGATGTGTAAACGGATTAACTGGTTATCATTTATTGAGACTTTTTTATTCTGAAATAATTTTAGAATTCCAAAAAAGTTACAAAACAAAACAGAGTTTCTATATGCCCTCTAGCCAGCTTCCCCTAATAATAACGACTTATACAACTAAGGTAATCTATTAAAACCAAGAAATTGACATTGTTACAACACTATTAACTAAGTAATAGGCCTTATTCCAATATAATCAGTTTTTTTTTTTCACTAATGTCCTTTTTCTAGTCCAGAAGCCATTTAGTTTTCATTTTTCCTTAGTCTCCCCAAATCCTGACCTTGACACTTTTGAAGAGTCCTGGTCAACATATTGTAGAATGTCCTTCAAGGTGGGTTTGTCTAACGTTTGCTCACAATTAGATAGTCATTATTTTTAATAGTATAAAGCATTTTAATTTAAAACAAGGGGAAACATTTAATTACTCATCTAATTCACTTCCTACCAATAGAGTACAATTTCTAAGCTTTTGTCTGGTTTATTATTTCATAGACGAAAGGCATTTATTCCCTTGGGTAATTGGGGAAAAATAATCCTGTTAATTTTTATAGCCACATCCCAAATATTTTACATATTTCTATTCTTCACAGTGACTTCACCAAATTTGCACTTTAGCACTTTTAGCAGCTCTCTTACCAAATTTTTTCTGGTTGATCTACCAAATACTAAGAGATATGTTTAAAATATTCTCTTTAGTTGTGGATTTGTCTATTTGTCCTTACAGATTTTTGCTTCTGTCAATTTTTGTTTTTCTATTTTGATGCTGTGTTCTTAGGAACATATACATTTAGAATTATTACAACTACCTGATGAATGAAATTTTTATCATTATTTAGTGACTCTCTTTACCACTACTAATGCTTTTCTTGTGTTAAAGTATTTTGCATAATATTAATATAGCCAATCAATTTTATTTTGGTTGTTATGTGCCTGATACACATTTTTATACACTTTTGCTTTCAACCTTCCCATATCTTTTTGTTTAAATGTGTCTTTCATAAATAGTATATATTTAGATTTTTTTAATGCAATATGGCTTTTCTTAGTTAACTAAGCATTTTGTCCATATATATTTATCATAATTACTGATATGTTTGTATTTCTTTCAACTATCATTTATGTTTTCTTTTTTCCCTATTCCTTCTGTTTCTTTTTCTCTATATTCTCTTTTTGGGAGTGGTGGGGTGGAGACTGGTTTTCTTTATATCTAGAGAAGGCTTCTGACTTAAGTTTATATGAAGACATGCAACTAGAGTCAGATCTCTTCTTAAACTTGATTTTGAGAAAAAGGAGTAGAACAAAAAAAAAAAAAAAAACAGAGCAAACCAGAAGAGGGAGGAAATGGTTCTTTAAAAAATGGAAATAGATACTACCTCATACCCATTAGAAAGGCTACAATAAAGGAAGAAAACACACAGAAAATAACAAGTGGGGGTGAGGATGTGGAGAAATGAAAACCTTTGTGCATTGCTGGTGAGAATGTAAAATGTGTGCAGCCACTACGGAAACAGTATGGCAGTTCTTCAAAGAATTAATAATAGGATCACCATAGGATCCAGCAATTTCACTTCGGGTATATATCCCTCAAAATTGAAAGCAGGGTCTCACAGAGATATTGGTTCACTCATTTTCATAGCAGCATTATTTACAACAGCCAAAAGAAAGAAACAACACAAGTGTGCAGAGACAGATGAATGGATAAACAGAACATGACATATGCATACAATGGAATATATTTCAAGCTTAAAAAGGAAGGAAATTCTGATACATGTTACAACATGAAGAAACGTTGAGGACATTATGCTAAGTGAAATAAGCCAGTCATTGAAGGACAAATACAGTCTGATTCCACTTATACAGAGAGAGTGCCTAGAATAGTCAAATACAGTATGATTCCACTTATACAGCGTGCCTAGAATAGTCAAATACAGTCTGATTCCACTTATACAGCGTGCCTAGAATAGTCAAATACAGTATGATTCCACTTATACAGCGTGCCTAGAAGAGTCAAATACAGTCTGATTCCACTTATACAGAGTGCCTAGAAGAGTCAAATACAGTATGATTCCACTTATACAGCATGCCTAGAATAGTCAAATACAGTCTGATTCCACTTATGCAGTGTGCCTAGAAGAGTCAAATACAGTCTGATTCCACTTACACAGAATGGCTAGAATAGTTAAATACACTCTGACTCCACTTATACAGCGTGCCTAGAATAGTCAAATACAGTCTGATTCCACTTATACAGCATGCGTAGAATAGTTAAATACAGTATGATTCCACTTATACACCGTGCCTAAAATAGTCAAATACAGTATGATTCCACTTATACAGCATGCCTAGAATAGTCAAATACAGTATGATTCCACTTATACACCGTGCCTAAAATAGTCAAATACAGTATGATTCCACTTATACAGCATGCCTAGAATAGTCAAATACAGTCTGATTCCACTTATACACCATGCCTAAAATAGTCAAATACAGTATGATTCCACTTATACAGCATGCCTAGAATAGTCAAATACAGTCTGATTCCACTTATACAGCATGCCTAGAATAGTCAACTACAGTCTGATTCCACTTATACAGAGTGCCTAGAATAGTCAAATACAGTATGATTCCACTTATACAGAGTGCCTAGAATAGTCAAATACAGTATGATTCCACTTATACAGCATGCCTAAAATAGTCAAATACAGTATGATTCCACTTATACAGCATGCCTAGAATAGTCAAATACAGTCTGATTCCACTTATACAGAGTGCCTAGAATAGTCAAATACAGTATGATTCCACTTATACAGAGAGAGTGCCTAGAATAGTCAAATACAGTATGATTCCACTTACACAGCGTGCCTAGAATAGTCAAATACAGTCTGATTCCACTTATACAGAGTGCCTAGAAGAGTCAAATACAGTATGATCCCACTTATACAGCGTGCCTAGAATAGTCAAATACAGTCTGATTCCACTTATACAGAGTGCCTAGAAGAGTCAAATACAGTATGATTCCACTTACACAGCGTGCCTAGAATAGTCAAATACAGTCTGATTCCACTTATACAGCGTGCCTAGAAGAGTCAAATACAGTCTGATTCCACGTATACAGAGTGCCTAGAATAGTTAAATACAGCATGATTCCACTTGCACAGAATGCCTAGAAGAGTCAAATACAGCATGATTCCACTTACACAGAATGGCTAGAATAGTTAAATACACTCTGACTCCACTTATACAGAGTGCCTAGAATAGTCAAATACAGTATGATTCCACTTATACAGCATGCCTAGAAGAGTCAAATACAGTCTGATTCCACTTATACAGCGTGCCTAGAATAGTCAAATACAGTATGATTCCACTTACACAGCGTGCCTAGAATAGTTAAATACAGCATGATTCCACTTGCACAGAATGCCTAGAAGAGTCAAATACAGCATGATTCCACTTACACAGAATGCCTAGAATAGTTAAATACACTCTGACTCCACTTATACAGCGTGCCTAGAATAGTCAAATACAGTCTGATTCCACTTATACACCGTGCCTGAAATAGTCAAATACAGTCTGATTCCACTTATACAGCGTGCCTAGAATAGTCAAATACAGTATGATTCCACTTATACAGCATGCCTAGAATAGTCAAATACAGTCTGATTCTACTTATACAGAGTGCCTAGAATAGTCAGATACAGTATGATTCCACTTATACAGCATGCCTAGAATAGTCAAATACAGTCTGATTCCACTTATACAGCATGCCTAGAATAGTCAAATACAGTCTGATTCCACTTATAGAGAATGCCTAGAATAGTTAAATACACTCCGACTCCACTTATACAGCGTGCCTAGAATAGTCAAATACAGTCTGATTCCACTTACACAGCATGGGTAGAATAGTTAAATACAGTCTGATTCCACTTATACACCATGCCTAGAATAGTCAAATACAGTCTGATTCCACTTATACAGTGTGCCTAGAAGAGTCAAATACAGTCTGATTCCACTTATACAGCATGCCTAGAATAGTCAAATTCATAAAGAAAGAAAGTAGAATGGTGGTTGTTAGGAGCTGTGGGGAGGAGGAAATGTGAAGTTATTGCTTAGTGAGTACAGTTTCAGTTTTGCAAGATGAACAAAGGTTTGAAGATGGCTTGTGGCAACGGTTGCACAACAATGTGAATGTACTTAATGCCACTAAACTGTACATTGGTAAGTTAAGATGGCAAATTTTATGTTATATGTATTTTATATGAGGTTTTTAAAAGTAGAAATGATGGGAAGAAAAAGGAAAACAGACTTTAACTCCTTTATAGTTAGCTATGACCAGCTCTAAGTCCTTTGTTTTGAGGAACTATAGCTGCTGATAGAGTGTGTTGCTATTTACATTTGCTTCTCATAACAATTCTGTTGATAGTTATTCTAATTAACCCTTGTTTTACAGAAAGGAAAGAGATGCTCAAATTCCCAACAATGGTATCTACTGGAGCTGTAACTTTGATCTAGGTTTTCCAGGTATGTGAAAACACTGCCACAGCAAGAGAGCCTACAAGCCACCCTATGTCTGTGGCTTCTCACTGGTGTCAGAGGATTTGGAATCCAAGCACCTTCCACAAAACTATCGCTACAGCTTTTTGCCGACTGGTGATCCTATTTTATAATTAGGTCACTTTTTTTTTTTTTGAGATGGTGTCTCGCTCTGTCACCCAGACTGGAGTTCAGTGGCACAATCTTGGCTCACTGCAACCTCTGCCTCCCAGGTTCAGGCAATTCTCCTGCCTCAGCCTCCCCAGTAACTGGGATTACAGGCACCCGCCACCACGCCTGGCTACTTTTTGTATTTTTAGTAGAGACGGGGTTTCACCATGTTAGCCAGGATGGTCTCGAACTCCTGACCTCAAGTGAGCCTCCTGCCTCAGCCTCCCAAAGTGCTGGGATTACAGGCATGAGCCACCGCACCCAGCACATTTTCACTGGGTAGCATTATTTCAAATGCATAACAAAGTTATGCAGTCTTACTGAAAGCTATGTTTGTAAACTTCCCCCAAAGCATATCTCTTTCCTTCATGTTTGGGCTGCTCCACTTCAATTCTCATAATATTGCTGTTAGTATTTGTCACATTTTCAATCCCAGTAAGGCTGTGCTGGTGATCGCATTATAGGTAAATCTAACTTGAGAAGAGTGCAGCATTAAATTTTAGTGTGGATGAAGGAGTAATCTTTTTATGTGTCTGTTTCTCTTGATTGTAAACTCTTTTTTAATTTTTATTTTATTTTTGAGCCAGGGTCTTGTTCTGTTGCCCAGGCTGGGGTGCAGTAGTGCGATCAAGGCTCACAACAGCCTCAACTTCCTGGGCTCAAGTGATCCTCCCACCTCAGCCTCCCAAGTAGCTAAGACTACAGGCCATGCCTGGGTACTTTTTGTGTTTTTTGTAGAGATGGGGTTTTGCCATGTTGCCCAGGCTGGTCTTAAACTCTTGGGCTCAAGCGATCCACCCACCTCTGCCTCCCAAAGTGGATTGTAAACTGTCAGTTCTTCATTATGAGCAGGGTCAGTCTCCAATTCATTTTTGTATCCTCTGTCCCTCTTACAGATTCTCAAAACACTGACTATTGAGATGGTGGTTGAAGTACTGATGGAAGCATTGGTGATGATGGTAGGAGTAGGTGCGGTGGTGTTGACACCAAAGCAAATTCCAAAAGTTACAAAGAATAACGATAGCTAATATTGATACGCACTTATTCTGTCAGACACTCTCTTGAGTGCCTTACATCTATTAACTGTGAAATCCTCAAACTACATTATGCGATAAGTTTTATGATTCCATGTTTTAGAAGAAAAAACTAAAATGCTGATACATTAATTGTTTTGACCAAGATGTCACAGATGAGTGGTATAATCAGGATGGTTTGAATTTAGTTTTGAGTCTAAAACTAGTATCTCAGTCTCTACAGTATTTTACTTTTCCAGAAAGTTACAGACTATCACTGCTTTGTAATTTAATGTTTTTCAGTCTGGCATGGTAGGAAAAGTACAAAGCTTTTGAAAGAAAGATACAAGTCCCTGCTCCATCATTTCCAATCCAGTAAGCTATTTCCTCATCTTATATAGTGAGAAATTTCTGCCCTGCCTATCTAAATTATAAGATGATCTCAGATAAAGTATTTTGCAAACTGAACATTTAATTGTAATAAATGCTGCCTTTTCTGCAGCTACTTTTGTTCTCAATAAAATTTAGTTATTTTAAGCCAATTAAAATCTCATGCTTAATGGACATTTTCCTTTTGTAGGTAGTGACTTATGCTAAAAATTTCTATCTGAATCAGTATTATTACTCAACTAATATGATTACTTATTTATTGCTAAAGGGGAAGAATCTGGCAGAGGCCACCAGTTGGGGACATCACCAATAATGGCATAAGCTGATATATGCCCCTCCTGATGTGATACTCTGAGACATAACATCTCTTATGTTATTCCTACCCAAAAATCTAATCACGAAGGACAATCAGAGAAACTTACTCTATAAAATGAATGACCTGGACTCTGCAAAAATGTCAGTATCATCAAAGACAAAAACAACAAACAAAAAAACAAACAAAAAAAATGTGAAGAACTGTTCCAGGTTTGAAGAGACTGGAGACATAACTAAATACAGTGTGTGATCCTGAGATGGAAAAAAAATTGGCAATAAATGGCATAATTGGGACAACTGGCAAAGTTTTGGTAGGTCGTGTATATTAGATAATATTATTGTCACAATGCTAAACATCCCGATTTTGATCATTGTATGTTCGTTAGAGAATGCCCTTATTCATAGGAGATAACACACCAGAGTATTTACAGATGAAAGGTCATAGGGAACCAGGCATGGTAGTGCATCTCTGTAATCCCAGCACTTTGGGAGTCTGAGGCAGGTGGATCGCTTGAGCTCAGGAGTTTGAGACCAGCCTGAGCAACACGATAAAACTCTGCCTCTGCAAAGAATACAAAAATTATCCAGGCATCGTGGCATGCCTGTAGTCCCAGCTACTCTGGAGGCTGAGGTGAGAGGATCGTTTGAACCCAGGGGTGTCAAGGCGGCGGCGAGCCGAGATCGTGCCACTGCACTCGAGCCTGGGTAACAGAGTGAGACCCTGTCTGAAAAAAAGAAGAAAGAAAGAAAAGGAGGGAGGGAGAGAACAAGAGAAAAAAAGGAGAGAGAAAGAATCATGATGGCTGTAATTTACTTTCAATGGGCTCACCAAAAAATATATATATATTAATAATATAAAAATACCACATACTTATGTATGGTTAAGACACCACATTGGGATAAAAATTAATAAAGTCAAATATGAAAATGTCAGATGAAAGAAAAAACATCTAGTAACTGGCCTCTGAGTTAGAAAGAAAGAAAAAATAGTTTTATTTGCACACAGTGGTACTTATTTTCCACAAATATTCCAGGAATCAGAGAAATCTAAATACAGGTCAGATGTAAAACAACAATCAAAGCTGCTGAATATTAGAAGAATTCCGATGGCACGTTGGAGAATCCAACTCATGTTTTGAATCCACTACATCCCCCAGGGATATCTATGGTCAGTACACAGCGTGGTAGGAAAAGTCCAAAACTGGAAAGAAAGAAAGATCCTCCATCATTTGCTAATTGGGTGAGTTACTTGCGGTTAGCAGTTGAGCTGAACACAATTCCCCCATCTCTGGCAACTACTCCCAATACACACGATACCCGGTGGGCCCCGATGCCAAGGCCAAAGGGGGATTCTTAACCCAGGCTGAGCCAGCCAGATCTTCTTGTGCGCCCAAGTATGCATATGTCCGTGTTCGTGTGTGTGCGCGCCCGTGTTTGTTCGCGTATGTGCGTGTTCGCGTGTGTGCACGAGCGTCTGTGTATGCGCGCATGTTCGTGTGTGTGTGCGCGCGCGCATTGGTACATCTGATACCTGAAAGTCCCCAGTACCTAAGTAACTCCTGGGAGTAAATGAGTAGATGCATTCAGGAGCAACTGAATTACCAACGTTTCTGGATTAGTTCGCAACGAAAGGGCCAGTGACTCTACTCCGGGCTGGCCCTCCTCCTACCACGTCAGATTTTCCAGAAATTGCTCCGAAGCACACTTCAGTAGCTAAGCAGGGAAAGTTAAATGAAGGAATTCTTTGCTCCCAGGGGTGGCGGGGAGGAATTGCCCGGCCACAGTCTTTCGAATTTCACCGGTTTAAATGGTCAGAGAAGCAGCGTGGCACAACCTAAAATTCAGACGCGCTCCGCAAACTCCGGTCCTGCCCATCCCCTCCTGAAATCAGCGCCCTGGCAGTCCCAGGCCACAGCCCTCGCGGGCACAGAGCTGCTCTGATTCTGCCCACGCCTCCGGGAGGAAAAGGGTGCAAATCAGGGGAGCCTCGGCCCCTCCTGGGTCGTCTATCCCCAGGGCCACCCCCGCGCGCGGCCGGCGGCTGGGACCGTACCTCGGGCGCTGGTGAAGCGGCACCCAGCGCGATATGGCTGGTGCAGTCCAGGCTCCCGGAGCCGGAGGAGCGGCCGCGGCTCATGACGACCCGAGCCCGGGGGCGCGCTCGGACCCGGAACCGGCCCTGAGGAAGCGGCGGCGCCGGGAGCCGGCGGTGGCGCGGGTGTCTCCTCGGGCAACGGGTAAACACCGCGGGGACGCGGCGGCGCCCGGCTGCGCGCGAGTAGGGTGGCCCGGCCGCAGGAGGCCGGGGTGGACCCCGAACCCCCGAGCGTGGCCTGCGTGGCGAAGGCCTGCAACTGAGCGGCCGACGCTGCCAGGGCGACCTGGGGGAGTCGGCGGGGATAAGGGTCTGTCCTCCAGGTGGGACTCTGCAGTGAATGCAATTCCAGTCCTCATCCTTATGTCAGCGATAAATACAGCCAGTGGGCACTGTGAACGGTGCTGGCGCGAGTGAGGCATAGGAGACTTCACAAGGGTGAACGGAGAATTTATTTAGCACCCACTGTGTGCAAATGTGTCTGCGAGCGTGCAACCTGTGCAGGTCCGGGTCCTGCGCTTGGTTTAATACTCAGCTGTCCCAGTCTTGACGTTTTTAGGAAGTTTTGAACAAGGTGTCCTGCATTTTCATTCTGTATCGGGGTCCACAAATTATGTAACCTGCCCTGGTGTGCGTTCTTTCATTTCACCTTCTCAACAACCCTGCCTGGAAGTACGGGTACTAGTAATACCAGTGTTAGTAACAGCCACAGCTGCTCATTATGAAATACTCGTGCTCGTCCATGCACTGTTGTAAGTGCTTCCCACGTATGATCGATCTCCTTAAATGAAACAAGATTATGAAGTGGATGTTAGAATAATCCATCTTCAAGACAAGGAAACAGTCACAGGAAAATAAAATAAAACTTCCAAGATGTACAGGGTAAGTGGTAGAGTGAAGATCAGGCTCCAGATCATAACACTAAAACACAGAGAAGATGAGTAACTTGTTTAAGGTCCCACAATTTGTAGCAGAATCTGAAAATGGAATCTGCATTCACCTCACTTTAAAGCTTTTGGTGGGCCGGGCGCGGTGGCTCACTCTTGTAATCCCAACACTTTTGGGAGGCTGAGATGGGTGGATCACTTGAGGTCAGGAGTTTGAGACCAGCCTGGCCAAGATGGTGAAACCCTGTCTCTACTAAAAATACAAAAATTAGCCGGGCATGGTGGCAGGCACCTGTAATACAGCTATTCGAGAGGCTGAGGCAGGGAGAATCATTTGAACCTGGGAGGCAGAGGTTGCAGTGAGCCAAGATCGAGCCACTGCACTCCAGCCTGGGTGACAGAGCAAGACTCTGTCTCTAAAAAAAAAGAAAAAAAGCCTTTAGTAGACTCCTATGCTGTTTGAGACACATGAAATCAAACAGGTGGGAGGATTGCTTGAGGCCAGGAGTTTGAGACCAGCCTGGGCAATACAGCAAGACTCTATCTCTACAAGTTTTGTTTTTTTTTTTTAAATTAGCCAGGCACGCTGGTGCACACCTGTAGTCCTAGCTACTCAGAAGGCTAAGGCGGGGCCAGGTGAGGTGGCTCATGCCTATAATCTCAGTACTTTGGGAGGCTGAGGCAGGTGGATCACCTGAGGTCAGGCGTTCAAGACCAGCCTGGCCAACATAGCGAAACCCTGTCTCTACTAAAAATACAAAAATTAGCTAGGTGTGGTGGCACATGCCTGTAATCCCAGCTACTTGGGAGGCTGAGGCAGGAGAATCGCTTGAACCTGGGAGGCGGAGGTTGCAATAAGCTGAGATAACACCACTGCACTCCAGCCTGGGCGACACAGCAAGAGCATGTCTCTAAAGACAACACAAAAAGGCAAAATCAGAGCTATGGCAGCTTTTCTTGGATTCCATCAGTCATCCTATGTGCACTCATATCGACCCTGAGGATTTCTTCATCTGGACAATGGCTTTTGATCTCACGGTAACTTTGCCATATATCTAATCCAGAATCATCTCAAGGCTTTCACTTGATGCACTGTTAAAGAAAAAGTTCTTAATGAAAACTTAGGCTTTCAGAAATCTCCTACTAATAGTACAATTTGGAGTAAACACATTTTTAAGTTGTAGTTTTTCCTTGCAGTAGAACCACTACAAACTTGCCAAATTTTCTTTTCTTTTCTTTTCTTTTTCAGACAGAATTTCGCTCTTGTTGCCCAGGCTGGAGTTCAATGGTGCGATCTCGGGATCACTGCAACCTCCGCCCCCTGGATTCAAGCGATTCTCCTGCCTCAGCCTCCTGACTAGCTGGGATTACAGGCATGCGCCACCATGCCCTGCTAATTTTGTATTTTTAGTAGAGATGGGGTTTCACCATGTTGGCCAAGCTGGTCTCGAAGTCCTGACCTCAGGTGATCCGCCTGCCTCCACCTCTCAAAGTGCTGGGATTACAGGCATGAGCCACTGCGCCTGGCCAAACTTGTTAAATTTTCAATGAACCAACACTGCCAGAGGAAACACAAAATTGATGAAAACTCAAGACACCTGGAAGAGAACCAGATGGAAATCCTTCTCCATTAACTCTAATCCAATTGTTTAAGAATCCCATGTCATAAAGCCTAATTCTGCTCACTTTGGTCAACCTTATAGATCTTATTCATGAGAATAGAAGATATAAATTTGCACAGTCTTTAAAAATCAGCATGAAACAGATTTTTCTCTGTATAAAACAATGTGATTTTGTGGTAACTGGAGGCAGAAAAAGTACTTGGCTCAGCCCTCCCCAGATGCCTTTGAGATTTCTGGGATATCAAGACATGAGCCAAGTGACTCTTCAAGCAGCATCTGATGATGTGATGACGTCAAAGAAGTTGAGCTGGGGGGACCCCGAGGTCTGGACCTTGGCGGAGGTGACGATTTGGGCTAGCTGGGACCATGGTGGTAGAACATTTCAGGCTGGGAGTTGGAGGGGGGCGGTCTCTAGGTCTGATAACAGTTTAAGCAAAGGAGGGAAGAAAAAATGTACAAACAAGTTCCAGTCCAGACCTCTCACAAAACCCCGTGTGTGGGCAGCACCGTGTGGCCCACAATACCTCCGTACAGACCTCTGTTTTGGAGTTTTCTTGTGGTGTCGTAAGTTTAGAACTCTGGTTTCCTCCTTTTGCTTGTTTGCTTGTTTGTTTTACAGATGTACATGTTTCTCACGGGAACATTTGTAATATGATAACTTTTGGAGCTTTTGACTTCCGATTGAAAACTTGTCACTGAAATCACTCCTATGACATTTTAATTGTCTAAAGGTTGTTTAAAAGAGTAGGCTTGATTTTAGTATTTTCCTAAACACTTGCTATGATCTAAATGTTGGTATTCGCCACCCCAAATTCATTTGTTGGAACCTAATACCCATTGTGATAGTGCTAAGAAGTGGGGCCTTTGGGAAATGATGAAGTCATGGGGGCACCACCCTCATGATTGACATTAGCCCTTCTAAAAGTGGCTCAGATTTGTTAAAGGATACAAAGTGACAGCTAGACAAGGGGAATCAGTTCTAGTGTTCCACTGTTTGATGACTACTGTTCACTATAGTACATTATATAGTTTCACATAGCTAGAAGGAGGATATTGAATGTTCCTAATACAAAGAAATAATAAATGTTTGAGATGATGGATCTGCTAATTATCCTGGTCACTATATATTATTTGTATCAAAACTTCACTATGAATCCCATAAATATATACAATCATATGTCAATTTAAAAAACACATTAAAATTTTTAGCCTGGCGCGGTGGCTCACGCCTGTAATCCCAGCACTTTGGGAGGACAAGGCAGGCGGATCATGAGATCAGGAGATCAAGACCATCCTGGCTAACACGGTGAAACCCCGTCTCTACTAAAAATACAAAAAATTAGCCGGGTGTGGTGGCAGGCGCCTGTAGTCCCACCTGCTTGGGAGGCTGAGGCAGGAGAATGGTGTGAACCTGGGAGGTGGAGCTTGTAGTGAGCCAAGATTGAGCCACTGCACTGCAGCCTGGGCGACAGAGTGAGATGCCATCTCAAAAAAAAAAAAAAATTAAAATTTTTAAATGAAGAAAAAAATTTCAAAAGCAAAATTCTTTCTTAAAAGGACATATCTATCTATATCTATATATAAAGTAACATTTTTGAAACTTAAAAAATGTGGCTTGAGTGAGCTCCCTTGCTTCTTCCTCCATGTGAGGATATAGCAAGACAGGCCGGGCATGGTGGCTCAGGGTTGTAATCTCAGCACTTTGGGAGACCAAGGTGGCCAGATCACCTGAGGTCGGGAGTTCAAGACCAGCCCGAAACCCCATCTCTACAAAAAATTAGCCACGCGTGGTGGCGGCTGCCTATAATCCCAGCTACTCAGGAGGAATGATACATGAGAATCACTTGAACCCGTGAGGCAGAGGCTGTGGTGAGCCAAGATCACGCCACTGCACTCTAGCTGAGTGACAAAGCTAGACTCCATCTCAAAAAAAAAAAAAAAGAGGACACCGCAAGAAGGTGCCATCCATCCGTAAGGAATAGGAGGAGCTCACCAGGCACCAAATCTGTTGGCTCCTTGATCTTGGGCTTTCCGGCCTCCAGAACTGTGAGAAATAAATGTCTATTGTTTATAAATTCCCCAGTCTAAGGTATTTTTGTTATAGCAGCCTGAATGGACTAAGTCCCCGCTGAACGAAATGTTCTCAAAGCCTGCAAGCAGCTCCTTCAGTCATCTACCAGAAGATTACTTGGTGACGTACAGACTGCTGAAACCTGCTATTCCAAGCGCGTGGCAGCTCTTAAAGGTCTTTAAAGCCATTCTCAGTCCTTTCCTAGACTTGTTTCGCTTGTTTGCTGATCCTTATTTGATTTATCTAATAAATGAACACTCTTCAGCAATGACTTTAATTCATCCTAAAACAGACCCCCTGTCCCTTATTTGTTCTATTGTGACATAAAGTTGGTTGTCAAACAATTTGTCAGTGTCATTTCCAAAGATTTTCATACATTTCATTTCATTGATTTTAAGGTCCATTTTCTATCTTTTCCCCATACATATGACTGTTTCCAATATATTTTTACACCTAAAATAAATGTGATCCATCTTATAACTTTATTATAGGCTAAGCTTAGAGAACCACTGAGAGCTCACTTTATGAAAAATAAACAACTGAAAGACCTTCAGTTTCACTATTAAGGTAAATCACAATTGTTCTTTCAAAAAACATCTTATCAAAAATGTAAAGTACATTTCAAGACATTTTAGTTGGGTAAATATAAGGTTCTAAAAAACACCTACAATAAACATATTTTTCTGGTCCTATATGATGTTTATTTGACTGTAAATTCAATACATTTGAATTCTGTTTTAATTGGTATTTTCTTAACTAGTCAAAAAGATTTATTGTATATAATATAATACCACCATTCATGGTCTTACTGAAGTGATCTTTCAGTTGTGAAATTGCAAGTTTAAAATAGTTTAATATTCTTGGAAAAATTTAGAGGGATAAACTGGGCAATCAATGTTAACATTTTTCTGTTCTAGGAGGAGAAAGCACTTTCTAGCAAAGGACTGCCAGAAGGACCACATCACATGTTTTTTTATAGGAAAAGTGTCAACCAATCGGGAGGATTATGGAAAGTCTGGGGTGAAGCAAGAGCTCCACGAGCCTTCTTTGAATCCTCTGTCCTCTGAATCACCTGGCAGCCAATTATTCCTAAAGTTTTTTTCCCTTTGGGGGTTTCCCTAGAAGAGCTGAAGTCTACTACTAATAAGAACAGAATTAGTTTGGGGGATGAATAACATTCTTCTTCACTAAGGCTCAAAGTTAGTGTTTCCTATCATCAAAATTTATTCCTAATTTCCACTTTTTTTTGTTGTTGTTGCCCAGGCTGGAGTGCAGTGGCACAATCTCAGCTCACCGCAACCTCCACCTCCCGGGTTCAAGTGATTCTCCTGACTCAGCCTCCCGAGTAGCTGGGATTACAGGCATGCGCCACCACGCCTGGCTAATTTTGTATTTTTAGTAGAGACGGGGTTTCTCCATGTTGGTCAGGCTGGTCTCGAACTTCCAACCTCAGGTGATCCACCTGCCTCGGCCTCCCAAAGTGCTGGGATTACAGGCGTGAGCCACCACACCTGGCCAAATTTCCACTTCTTAATGCTTATCTGGAATGAAAATTTACATGTTTCATCTTTAAAAATGTCATTCACACAGATGGGTACTGCTAACTATTGCTTTCATTTCATAAGCATGTGATTTAAATTGAGCATATTAATCACTCAGAAGGCATCTATAAAATTAACTTAGATTTTTATGTTGATATTTATCTTTTAGCATGTCATTACGCTGCAGATTAAAAGCTTCCAGCTGAAGGTTAGATGGAAGCTCCTCAATTGCAGTTGAATATTAATATATTTTTGAAATATGGGAATTTCCTTTGCATGTGCATTGAGGGCTGAATATTTGTGTGAGAGTGAAGATTTCACATCTTGTTTTAAATTTCATCAGCACAGAAAGGATATAGGACAGCTTGACAGCCTGTACTTAGAACAACATTAGCCGTTATTGCATATAGTACTGTCTTACCTTGTAATTATACCTTGAGTTGATTAATAAATATTACCAACTCTACAGCAAAAGCTAATTTCCAAAGCCATTCAGTATTCAATAATACTGACTGAAGGCTGTGTTTCTTATTTGGAAAAACTTTCAATCTCAGCCCTGAGTTCAAAAAATTGAAATGAAACATTGTCACCACTGATCCATCAAATTTCTGTGCATCAGAGCAAGTCAGGATATATGGTTTCTATTTCCAGCAAAAACTTGTAGAAGTGACAACGGTTGAGTCCACAAGAGCGATGAAGTTCAACATTTACACTACTGATTTAATAATGCCTGATAAATACAAATATTTTCTGTGATGTGTTTGCTGATGAATAATATCATGAAAAACCACAGGCTTTTAATTTTCAAAAGCTTTGTAAATGTACCCAATTAAACCCTTTTCTGGTGAACACATATTTTTACCGTCATCAGTTTTAACACATCTTATCAGATTCTACTTCAGATTGTACTGAATTCGTGTTTTCTGTTTCTCTTAAAATATTCTCACCACACAGGCTTTTTTTGATTACTTCAGTCTTAGCACTGATATTTCAAATAACAACTGCTCAGTATTGTTAACATTTGTGAACTTGTCAAGAGCCAAAGAAAATCATTTGCCTTGTTTTTAAGGCAAAAATATGTTCATGTTGCTCCCAACATCCTCAACCCTGAACAACCAGTCTCACTGAAAGGCAAGTTTATCTTCTCTAAGAGCACGTTTCTTTGGCTGCAGCAATTAAACATGATTTAATGAACTCAACATTGGTAAATGGCTCTCCTTGCCTGGCTAATAAATTAACCACTCAGAAACTGACTTTGGTTGCAGCCTCATTTTATCTTTTATTTTTGTGAGACAATTCTGCTGTGGTCAGATATTCCATTTTAAATTTTCTAATTTTTCTAACTGTTACTTTTCTGTGAGTTAAGGATATTATAACAAGTGCTTAGTCTAGTTATGTCAATGTCTAAGTATTCTTTTAGCACATCTATAGTGTCATGTTTATAGTAAACATAATGCTTTGGCATTTAATTCTACAAATATAATCTACTATCCACTGTCTTAAAAGCATGACATCCAAAATCCACGTTTCTTGTATTAACATGATGAGTAAGCTCTGGTAATTTTAAAAGTAAAGTAAATGTCACCATAGTACAATACATACGGTACTTTACCAAACACGGTAGAGTTATAACTGTACCCCTATTATTTGTGATTTGTGGATGAGCAGGACAAAATGATAAGAGCACCACATGTAGTCTCTTTTGCAGCCCCTCAATCCTGCTGTTTGAGTGTGAAAGTAACCAGAGACAAAACATAAACAAATGTGGCTATGTTCCTATAAAACTACCTATAGACCCCAAAATTTGAATTTTATGTCACTTATCTTCATGTGTCATAAGATATTATTATTCTTTTTTTTAAAAAACCAACCAAAAATTTAAAACTGACTCTTGGCTTATGGGCCATATAAAAACAGGTAACTATGGGCCATAGTTTGCCAACCCTGGTCTAGGTCAAGGTTTAGGATATGGGTACATTTTTCAATTGGAATCAACTTAAGCTAAATTATTTAGTAAATGATTGCATAGGTAGTATTCAGATACAGCAAAAGTCATACAGATGATAGAGGAATGACTAACATTTGGAGAACACCGTACAGGGAAACACAATGGAATTACCCAGCAGTGCTGAGTGAGCCCTTGAGGTTTATGGTCATGATTTTAAAATGAAACCAGTCAGCTCAATTGTATGATTTTTCTCCTATATGTTTCCATTGTTTGAGAAAATGGAACATAGTTACCTTCAACCAAGGTCAGGGTTATGCCAGGAAAGTAAGATAGAGAGAGGAACAAGGTAATTGATTGTATTTACAAGGGAGTCATTATAATGATGGATCATAGAATTTAAGCTGGATAGTCAAGAAAATGAAGATAGGAAGAAAATAAAGGAATATAGGAGTTTGAAAAAATAGAATAGGATCAATGACTGAGAGGTCCTGATGAGGTCAGAGCATTGTTGCAATGGGGCTATTCCAGTTAAGGGAATTGAAAGGAGAGTCGGTGGTGGGCAGGGTAGGATGCTTAAAACCAGAGATAGTGCAGTTCCTGGCCTAAGCTGTAACCATGGGAACAGGTGGCTCAGCTGAAATATTGCAAAAAAAAAATCATTGATTCTGAGGTATGTCATCAACGAACTGAATGGCCAAGATTTTGGATGGGTCGCATAGTTGGATGCTGATGTCACCAAGGATGTTGACAGAGGAAGACAGCTAAGAGCAAACGTCTTCAATAGATGTAGTACTTAAAAATTAGAGGCTGGGCACGGTGGCTCATGCCTGTAATCCCAGCACTTTCGGAGGCCAAGACGGGCAGATCACCTGAGGTCAGGAGTTCAAAACCAGTCTGGCCAAAATGGTGAAACCCCATCTCTACTAAAAATACAAAAAAATTAGCCAGGTGTGGTGGCAGGCACCTGTATTCCCAGCTACGCGGGAGGCTGAGGCAGGAGAATCGCTTGAGCCCAAGAGGCAGAGGTTGCAGCGAGCTAAGATTGTGCCACTGAACTCCAGCCTGGGTGACAAGACTGAAACTCTGCCTCAGAAAAAAAAAAAAAAAAAAATTAGAGCTGATCCATGGAGTTGGCAGCTTTTTCCTACACAAAAACTAGCCTTCCTTTTTGGTAGCTGGAAATAACAGATTGCCCAGTGAAATTGTTGTGGTGTAAAACATTTTCCCTGCTTTAACCAAGTTGCCAAACAGTAGATTAACCCTTAATTTAAAATGTATTATAAATGAGATCTGGTTTCATATATATGAAAACGAAAACCAAAAATACAGAAAGTATACGAGAGATCTCTTTTCTTTTTTTTGCTCAAGAACTACAATGTCCTTTTTAAAAAATACTGAAAGCTGGTGAGGTGTGGTTGCTCACACCAGTAATCCCAGTGCTTTAAGAGGCTCAGGTGGGAGGGTGGCTTGAGCCCAGTAGTTCGAGGTTACAGTGAGCCAAGATCGTGCCACTGCACTCCAGCCTAGGTGACACACGGAGACTATCTCTAAAAATAAAAATTAAAAAACTGAAAGTCCTTGGATTTACCCCTGGACTTGAAGGCCCTCTAACAGTGGTTAAGTAGACACACCCTGGAGTAAGGGTGTCTGGGTTCAAATCCTGTCTTTGCCATTTCTGAATTCCCTGATCTTGGATAAGCTTCTCAACCTCCTAGGGCCTATCCCTCATCTATAACATAGAAGTAATAGCAGTGCATAATCCATGTGGTTGCTTTGAAGATTAAGTTATGTAATGTATGTAAAATGCTTAGTCTGCAGAACCTAGGACAAAGTACAAAATAAGTATGAGCTATTAGCATTACTCTTCTAAAACACAGAGCAGAGAATTCTCCCATAAGACACCACAAAGAAGGGCTAGCAAAGTGTTTACTCTTACTCTAAATTATTCTGAAATTTGGAAGATCATTGGCTTAATTTTTTTTAACTACTCAGTATGTAAGAATACATTTTTGAAGCATTTTCTTTACTTTTGGAAAATAGGAATTTTAGAAAGGGGCTGGAGCAACAAAGAGATGCCTTGCCTCCAGGAACTTAGAACTATCAATTGGACTATGGGCCAGGCGTGATGGCTTACGCCTGAAATCCCAGCACTTTGAGAGGCCGAAGTGGGAGGATCACCTGAGTCCAGGAGTTTGAGACTGCAGTGAACTATGACAGGCCAGTGCACTCCAGCCTTGGTGACAGAGTGAGACCCTGTCTCAAATAAATAAATAAATGAAATAAAATCAATCAATCAATTGGTCTCATATGGTTAAACCAAAGCAGAGGTATGCCAAACATCTTATAAAGACACGCTATCTCCCCAGCCAAGACAGAAATTTAACTAAATATATGAATATGTATAAGAAAAGCATATGATAATCACAAGACAGATTATTTCACAATGGAAACTGTTTGGGGAGCGGGGAAGGCTGAGAAGATAGTGGACCTCAAATGCCAATGTCTTGTCCATTTAATAGCTCAGTTTCTCATCTAAATTCATAAAAATCAAGATTTCACCCTCAAAGCCTGCAAGCCTGTGGCTACAAAGCCCTCCCCAGGACTCGTCTTCCCTCAGGATCCCTGTCCATTCACAGGATGTGCCCGTGAGCCGTCAATAGAACAGGACGTTAAGGTTGCTGTTATGACCATTGTGATGGTTAATACTGAGTGTCAACTTGATGGGATTGAAGGACGCAAAGTATTGAGCCCGATGTGTCTGTGAGGGTGTTGCCAAAGGAGATTAACATTTGAGTCAGTGGGCTAGGGAAGGCAGACCTACCCTTAACCTGCAGGGGTGGGCACCATCTAATCAGCTGCCAGCAAATATAAAGCAGGCAGAAAAAAATGAAAAGGCTAGACTGGCTTAGCCTCACAGCCTACATCTTTCTCCTGTGCTGGATGCTTCCTGCACTCAAACATCGCACTCCCAAGTTCTTCAGCCTTGAGACTTGGACGGGCTTCCTTGCTCCTCAGCTTGCAGATGGCCTGTTGTGGGACCTTGTGATCGTGTGAGTTAATACTCCTTAATAAACTCCATATATATATGTATATATCCTATTAGTTCTGTCCCTCTAGGGGACCCTGACTAACACAACCACCAAAGCGAGGTTACTCAGGATTATTCTAAGGTAGCAATGAGAAAATGATATTGCTCCCACACGTTGAAGTTCTAGAAAGACCAATGGTAAAAATTCCTCCAAAAAGATGATAACTTGACTAACATTCCGTTAAAATCAACCTCAAAAGTAAACATGGTTTCTAAACGAAAGAAAAAAGACAGCTTCTTCCGGATCTTTAAAATGCCCTTATTATTTTGGAAAATCTTATGGCTTTGGGTGGTGGGAGGGGTTAGTGTGGGATTTTCCTGACCCCATTTTAGACATGTGTCAGATTTCTTTTAAAATTGCGCCAACTTTCTTTCAAAAAGCAACAAATACTTCTTGTTTTTAAAAGCTGAGAGCAACGACTGTTTCTCATATGTACTTACTGCCCTGGATTCCCCGTGTTGATTGTAACTTCCTGCTGAGGTTTCACAAAAGCATTCAAAAACATTTCAGTAAGTTTTCTGATTCAGACCAGGCTAGATTTTTATTACCAGTTGAAGTTTAGCCAATCCTATATATATATATATATATATGTATGTATGTATGTATGTATATATAAAGTGATTCTCATCTGCCCCTCTCAGAAACATCATCATCATAAATTAGTCTAACTTTTGGAAAGATGTTTTATCTTCTGCTGATTTCACAGATTTAACCTCAATTAAAATACCCTATTTATAAACTTGCATTACTGGCCATAAATGTATTTGGTCTGTAAAACTTCCTCTTATAAAAGAGAGAAGGAAGCAAGACACAGGAAGCTGAGCAATCAGCTAATGATTTTTTTAAAAAAATGAACACCTCAGCCTTCCCAGAGACAGATGTCCCTTGAGATAGCTCCTAAAAGTGTTATCACTAGATACAAAACACTGATTTAAGACCATCAACTGCTTCTATTTCATCTGATAAATCAGCCTGCTGAATACAGACCACTGATCAGAGTGTACAGTGAGTTAAAGAGAGAGTAAAAGGTACTCAACTCTGTCTTCAAGGATGTTCAGATTAACGAGGAATGATGAGATTCATAAAAGAGAAAAAACAAAATCCTCTCACCTTGGCCTCCCAAAGTGCTGGGATTACAGGCATGAGCCACCTTGCCCAGCTGACTTCTTAATTTTTTGTAGAGACAGGATCTCACTATGTTGCCCAGGCTGGTCTCAAACTTCTGGCTCCAAGCAATCTTCCCACCTTGGCCTCCCAAAGTGCTGGCATTAGCCACTGTGCCCAGCCTAGCCCTTACTCCTTTTAAAGCCAATGAAACTTTGTTCAATTGGAGTCTTTTTCAGGAGCCCAGTATTTAGAACAGATCAATTTGGAGATCCCTCTGTTGACCTTGTAAACAAGGGGTGAGGCTCTAGAGTCCCACTAACATCCTTCTCCATGACCTCCATTGTCCATGCCACCCAAAGTCCCCAAAGTACCTCCACAGAACGCTTAGTGCTCAGAAAAGCACAGGTTGAAAACCAACAACCAATAGGACAAAGTCTATGTTTTCAGAGTTGCATTTCTGATCTCTGGGAGATCTTACTATTCGTCCTTAAATAGTAATCTCTGGGACCACAGAAAGGGCAGAAGACTTGGAAGTCATTGGGTTCAAGTGCCAACCCAGCCACTTACTAGCTGTGTGCACCTGATTGAAGCTCTATTGCCTCATAAATCAAGTAAGTGTAATAATACCTATGTTATAGTGTTCTTATGGTATACATATGAATTTTTTAATAAAGTATGAAATACTTTGCAAAACGTATGATAGAGTGCTATTTTTATGGGAGGTGACGTAGGTGGTGGCAAAAACAATAGGCTGGGACCCCTTGACCTTGTTCAAATACAGGTTCTGCCATTTGTTACCACTGGCAAGTGTCTTATTCTGAGTCGTGTTATTTCATGTGTAAAATGCAGTAAATAGAGCATTGCATCCAGACACGAAAACCTCCAAAGGAAGAAGGGGGATGTCTCTTCATAAGCTGTTTTGTAAGAGCAAGATGATGTTTCCCAGAAGCATCCAGTGACCTTGCCTCACCTTGGCTAGAACTGCATCCCACCCGTAAAGCAATCATTGGGAAGCGGAGGTGGTATCAACACGGGGAAGGATCCCCAGACAAGATGGTGTCTGTGCCAGCAAAAGACAAAGAAAAAGACTTTTGTATAGTCATTCAACAATGTTCGCTTCAATTTCTACCCTTGGAGTCCTGCTGCTAGGCCAGACCCCTCAATGCTACAAAATACTCCTCCATTCCATGAAGAATTTCTATATATAGTGTCAACAGTCTACAATGTGAAATTTTTTCAATGGATTATTATTATTTTTTTTTTTTGAGACAGAGTCTCACTCTGTCGCCCAGGCTGGAGTGCAATGGCACAATCTCAGCTCACTGCAACCTCTGCCTCCCAGGTTCAAGTGATTCTCCTGCCTCAGCCTCCCCAGTAGCTGGGATTCCAGGCGCCCACCACCACACCTGGCTAATTTTTGTATTTTTAGTAAGAGATGGGCTTTCATCATGTTGGCCAGTCTGGTCTCAAACTCCTGACCTCGTGATCCATTCGCCTTAGCCTTCCAAAGTGCTGGGATTACAGGCGTGAGCCACCATGCCCGGCCAATGGATTCTTTTACCTGAAAATAAGTTCTAGCCTTTGGTTCTTCCTTACTAATACATTTAATTATATCTTCACAATTTGCCTTATAGAAACCATTTTAAACTTCCCATAAAAGCAGTAAACTTGCAAAAGTGTGTTGTTATATAAGAGATACCACCAACTGGCCGGGCACAGTGGCTCACGCCTGTAATCCCAGCACTTTGGGAGGCCAAGACGGGCAGATCACAAGATCAGGAGTTCAAGACCAGCCTGACCAACATGGTGAAACCCTGTCTTTACTAAAAATACAAAAATTAGCTGGGCGTGGTGGCGCGCACCTGTAATCCCAGCTACTCAGGAGGCTGAGACAGGAGAATCTCTTGGACCTGGGAGGCAGAGGTTGCAGTGAGTGGAGATTGTGCCACTGCACTCCAGCCTGGGCGACAAAGCGAGACTCCATCTTGGGGAAAAAAAAGAGAGAGAGAGATACCACCAACCTGCCCAATGTGGAGGTGGGAGTCATCACTTTATGGATGGAAGTCAAGATGGGACTTAGCCAATACTTCAATGAGTTAAACAGATTAGCAGAGAGAAAAAGTAGAGTTTTCCATGAAGAAAAAAAATGACATAAGCTAAGTAGGAAGAAGGAAGTAGAATTTTCTACAAAGATAAAGTGCCAACTTTTGTGCAAGGTCAAATAGGATTGCTTGGTGCATGGCAAAAAGCACAAGCAATTAGATCCTAAAATCACACACAGAGCTAAAAGTGAGTTTTCTGCTTATATATAAGAACATTAAGTAGCAAAATGAATGAAAAGCTAGCTAGATTTTGTGACCTATCTTCAAATGACATACTTATTTAGTAACAGAGCTGGGACTGGAAGGACACTTGCCCAAGTTATTGACTCTTTGAATTCATCTCAATAATGGAAGTGGCTGATGAGTCTTCTCCAAGACCACAATTATTTGGATTTCAGTGGTTCAAATCACATTCCATTTGAGAAATGATGAGAAAAAATAAAAAACAAAAATGGAAAATTAATGCATACTTTTACAGATTCATGTGAAGTTGGACCTCATTTAGTTTTAAACAGTTTATCAGTAATGTTATCAAAGATAAGGCAGGAATTAGATTGATTTATACAAGTAGAATTTTGGATTTCAAGTTGAGAGCAAAACACAAATTTTCTATCATCCATTTGGTTAGAAGAGTGAGCCAGTGCGTCCTGGTCAAATCATTTCCACCTGTTCACAAAAACCATTTCCCTCCAAAATCTTACTCACTGGCTTCCAGCTGCTTGGTGGCCCGAAACGTCCTTTTCAATTGTAAAAATCCTCTTAATAATAGGTTAAGGATGACTCAATCCTTGTACACATGTGAAATCTTCTGTTTCTTTTAAAGATCTTTTGACGGCATGGAGCTGGACAAGAAAGGCTTCGCATTAAGTGAAATTTGAGATGGAAAGAAAAAAGTACACTATAATGCATCTCCTCTTTGATTCAAAAAATTAAATAAATGGGATGGGCACAGTGGCTCACTCCTGTAATCCCAACACTTTGGGAGGCCGAGGCAGGTGGATCACGAGGTCAGAAGTTCAAGACAAGCCTGACCAACATGGTGAAACCCCGTCTCTACTAAAAATACAAAAATTAGCCAGGTGTGGTGGCGCTTGCCTGTAGCCCCAGCTACTCAGGGGGCTGAGGCAGAATAATCGCTTGAACCCAGGAGGCGGAGGTTGCAGTGAGCCGAGATCGCGCCACTGCACTCCAGCCTGGGTGACAAAGCAAGACTCTGTCTCATAAATAAATAAATAAATAAATAAATAAATAAATAAAATCAGTCATGCCTTTCATCAACTTTGTGAAAAGGAAAGAGAATTGGGGGAAAAGGAAAAAAAAAAAAACAGCACATGTTCATAACTGTTTTTGTGCCATGGACTCCTCCAAATAAAGTGTGTAAATGCCTTAAATAAACAACGCAAAGGGAAAATTTACATAGAAATAGTTAACAAAACATTAAAAACAAAAATCTGTGGCCAGGCGTGGTGGCTCACACCTGTAATCCAGCACGTTGGTAGGCCGAGGCAAGTGGATCCACCTGAGGCCAGGAGCTTGCGACCAGCCTGGCCAGCACGGTAAAACCCTGTCTCAACTAAAAATACAAAATTAGCCGGGCATGGTGGCCAGCACCTGTAATCCCAGCTACTCGAGAGGCTCAGGCAGGAGAATTGCTTGAACCAGGAGGCAGAAGTTGCAGTGAGCCAAGATCGCGCCACTGCACCCCAGCCGGAGCGACAGAACGAGACTTTGTCTCAAAATAAATAAATAAATAAATAAAAACGAGAGGAAAAAGCAGTTTCCCTCCCCATGATAAACAGTTACTTGATATTGACAACTTGGGGCTATGAGTCTAATGCAAACACTATTCTAGGTGGACTAGAGTAACCGGGTGGCTCTTAATAATTAGCAGTATCTGAAGACTTTAGTTGTCCGAAGATGTTCATTTCAAATTTTTTTCTAATACCAAAATTTTTGAATAATCTATATAGCAAAATAAACTACGATCTAGTCATATGATGAATGTAGCCATTTAAAAATCACATTCTTGGCCTGGGCATGGTGGCTCATGCCTGTAATCCTAGCACTTTGGGAGGCTAAGGCAGGAGGATCGCTTGAGCCCAGGAGTTAGAGACAAGTCTGGGCAACATAGGAAGACGCCGTAGTTGCCAAAAATACAAAAATTAGCCAGGTGTAGTGGCAGGTGTCTGTAGTCCCAGCTACTCGGGAGGCTGAGGTGGGAGGATCTCTTGAGCCTGGGAGGTGGAAGTTGCAGAGAGCCATGATCGTGCTACTGCACTCCAGCCTGGGCAACAGAGCCAGGACCTGTCTCAAAAAATAAATAAATAAATAAATACATTTTTGAAGAATTTTTAACAAATGGAAAATTGATTATAATATTGAAGGAACAAAGCAGTCTTTAAAGAAGCATACACTTATCAAAAACTCTTGGGCCGGGCGCGGTGGCTCACGCCTGTAACTCCAGCACTTTGGGAGGCTGAGGCGGGTGGATCACCTGAGGTTAGGTGTTCAAGAACAGCCTGACCAACATGGTGAAACCCCATCTCTACTAAAAATACACAATTAGCTAGGCACAGTGGCACATGCCTGTAATCCCAGCTACTCAGGAGGCTGAAGCAGGAGAATCGTTTGAACCCAGGAGGTGGAGGTTGCAGTGTGCCAAGACTGCACCACTGCACTCCAGCCTGGGCAACAAGAGTGAAACTCCATCTCAAAAAAAAAAAAAAAAAAAAGGAAAAAAGAAAAAGAAAAAAGAAAACCCTCAATTATATAAAATATATATTCCTTTGTTCATTCAACAAGTACTATTGAACTCCTTATATATGTCAGGCTTTCCAACAGATCCACTTTATCCTTCAGAGTTCAATTTAAATAGCATCAGCACAGAGTTTTAAAGAAATATTTCAAGGCCAGGCATGATGGCTCATGCCTGTAATCCCAGCACTTTGGGAGGCCGAGGTGGGTGGATCACTTGAGTTCAGGGGTTCGAGACCAGCCTCACCAACATGGTGAAACCCCGTCTCTACTAAAAATACAAAAAAAAAAAAAAATTAGCCAAGTGTGGTGGCGCACGCCTGTAATCCCAGCTACCCGGGGGGCTGAGGCAGGAGAATCGCTTGAACCCGGGAGGCGGAGGTTGCAATGAGCCTAAATCACACCATTGCACTCCAGCCTGGGTGACAAAGCTAGACTCCATCTCAAAAAACAAAGCAAAACAAAACAAGAAATATTTCAAACACTGGACTGCATTACCTATCAATCAGTCATTCATTGAGCAACTACTGTGTTCAATTGTGTGTAGGACAAATACACAGAAGATACAGGTGGTGGCTGCCCCAAGAAATGTAAGATTAGTGGGAATCGACAAGTTAGAAGTGTCTTCTGTATGAACTGATGTTCCCTTTTATTTTCTAAAAGGTTTAAAAATGGGGTGAAGTAATAGTAAATAAACTGAAAACGAAAAACGTGCCACACCAAAGAAAAGCAAAATGGGAAAAAAATCAGGTTTACAGAATATTCAGGTGGCCACTAGGGGGTGCCAGAATGTTAATACCTTTCAGCAAGTTTCCAGTTTCCCTCGGGTAATTTGAGTTTGGGATTCAATGTAGTTTAAATTGACCGGAATTAACGTTTCTTTTTCCAGCAAAATGGTAAGAATGTGACTCAGGTCACATAGTTCACAGTAGACTGGTGCTATGATTTGAATCTATCCCCTCCAAAATTCATGTGTTGAAACTGGTGGCCAATAGGGTGATATTAATAGGCGGGGCCTTTAAGAGGTGATTAGGTCAGGAGGGATCCTCCTTCACAGATGAGTTTCAGACTCGTCACGCGGCATTCAGCTACCTTGCCCGTCCGCCTTCTCCACGTGAGGACACTGTGTTCCTCCCCTCCTCCAGAAGATGCAGCAAGAAGGCACCATCTTGGAAGCTGAGACCAGGACCTCACCAGTCCACAAACCTGCTGGCACCTTGATCTTGGACTCCCAGCCTCCAGAACTATGAGAAATAAATTTCTGTCGTTTTTAAACTACCCAGTCTGAGGTATTTTGTCATAGTGGCACCAATGGACTAAGACAATCAAGAATTAGAAATCAAGTATTTATGAGTCTCACGCCATTATTTAGTACCAGGGTCATATTGCTATCCAGAAAAAAAAAAAAATCTCCTGGCGGGGCACAGTGGCTCACGCCTGTAATCCCAGCACTTTGGGAGGCCGAGGAGGGTAGATTACCTGAGGTCAGGAGTTCGCGACCAGCCTGGCCAACATGGCGAAACCCTGTCTCTACTAAAATACAAAAATTAGCCGGGCATAGTGGCAGGCACCTGTAATCCCAGCTACTCGGGAGGCTGAGGCAGGAGAATCGCTTGAACCTGGGAGGCAGAGGTTGCAATGAACCGAGATTGTGCCATTGCACTCCAGCCTGGGGGACAAGAGGGAAACTCCGTCTCAAAACAAAACAAAACAAAACAAAACAAAAAAACCTCCTATCCGTCTAACAGGAACTAATTAGTAAACCAAACAAACAAAAACCCCACAAAAAGTAAAATGACAACAAGAACAAAACCAACCAACCAAACAAAAGTTAGAAGTTCGAAAAATACTTATTAAAAAAAAAAAAAAAAAGCTGGGTATAGGCACATGCCTGTAATCCCAGCACTTTGGGAGGTTGAGGCAGTAGTCTCGTTTGAGCCCAGTAGTTTGAGACCAGCCTGGGCAACGAAGTGAGACCTCATCTCTACAAAAAAAATTTTAAATTAGCCAGGCATGGTGGTGCACACCTGTAGTCTCAGCTACTTGGAAGGCTGAGGTGGGAAGATCACTTGAGCCTAGGAGGTCGAGGCTGCTGTGAGTGCCTGAGCGAGAGCGAGAGCGGAGAGCGAGAGCGGAGAGCGAGAGCGAGACCTCGTCTCAAAAAAAAAAAAAAAAAAAAGTTTTAATGATATGATTCCACTTTTTTATCTTAGAAATGTAAAAAAAAAAGTATGTCTATACATAAAGAAGAACTTAGCAATATATACATCAAATCTTAACAGGGGTATTTGGAGATGGTGTTACCACTGTTGTTGTTGTTCTGAGTTTTCTTTTCCTCTGCTGTATTCATTTGCTGCAATTTCAAGATATCACTTAATGCTTACCAGGAGTGTCAGACATGGCATGAGCACTTTATCTAGGTAATGACATGAATGCATAGAAGTGTTCAAAGTCTTCTCCACTCTCAATCTAGCAAAAAAAAAAAAAAGAGGGTAGAGACAAAAAGAGGAAAGAAGACATTTTGTGGCAGATGTTCTGGAATAAGGCTTAGTGGGAGTTTGGGCAGAGGGCTGTGTTAGAAAAATGACTGGGAGAGGAAATTTTAACAGCAACTTTGAACTACGTTTTCAATACACTCTGGGGTTTTCTTAAAATGCAAATAAAGGTTTAAACTGTGTTGCTTTTTGTGGCTGGTGCGTTTTCTTTTATGGAAACATGACCTTGAGAATAAGCAACTCAGATTTTGGCTTTATAAAGGTTCAAAAACATTACTGCATTTTATCAAACACAAACACTGCCTCAAATTAGTAAGAAAAGTTGGACCATGGCTGGGCGCGGTGGCTCACAGCTGTAATCCCAGCACTTTGGGAGGCCAAGGTGGGCAGATCACCTGAGATCAGGAGTTCTAGACCAGCCTGGCCAACGTGGTGAAACCCTGTTTCTACTAAAAATACAAAAAAAATTAGCAGAGCGTGGTGGCATGCACCTGTAGTCCCAGCTATTTGGGGAGGCTGAAGCAGGAGAATCACTTGAACCCGGAGGCAGAGGTTGCAGTGAGCCGAGATTACGCCACTGCACTCCAGCCTGGGTGACAGAGCAAGACTCCTTCTCAAAAAAAAAAAAAAAAAAAAAAAGGAAAAGAAAAGCTGGATCATGCCAACAAATCTTGTCCACTTACTGTTAAATAAAAACACCATTCTCTGCATAATTATTTACCTGCCCTTCATCTACATTTTCATCCTAATATACCTATAATACTGGATCTACGTCTTGATAAAAATGTATTGCATGAAATTTATAAGCTACACTTCATATGTAGGTGTGGTAGCAGTTGAGAAACAATTAAAGATGCTATTTTGGGAAGGCTACTCAGCTCTTCAGTGGAAAACCCATTCACACCCCATTGCAGAACCTCAGCTTTCCCACTGTGCTCGTCTACACCCATACTAAACATGTGTAGGCCACATTTGCTCAGGTGGAAACAAGAGTGTTGGAAGCAGGATGGGGGGAGTGTTGACGGGGGTTGAGAGAGGGTTGGCAGTCCCTCACTTTAGAGACCCTTAAGAGGAGTTTAAGCAGCTCCAACACCAATGTTTTGCAATAAAAGTATTTATCCAAATTTAAAACGTTTGTGCTGCAAACTGATACCATCAAGAAATTGATAAGACAACACACAGAATTGGAGAAAATATTTATAAGTCATATGTCCAATAAGAGACCTGTATCCAGAAAAGAAATATATATATTATTTATACATATAGTTGTTGTTGTTGTTGTTGTTGCTGAAACGGAGTCTCGCTCTTATCGCCCAGGCTGGAGTGCAGTGGCGTGATCTTGGCTCACTGCAGCCTCGGCCTCCCAGGTTCCAGCGATTCTCTTGCCTCAGCCTCCTGAGTAGCTGGGACTATAGGCATGCGCCACCGCGCCAGCTAATTTTTGTATTTTTTAGTAGAGAAGGGGTTTCTCCATATTGGCCAGCCTGGTCTCGAACTCCTGATCTCATGATCTGCCCACCTCGGCCTCCTAAAGTGCTGGGATTACAGGCGTGAGCCACCACGCCTGGCCAGAATATATATATATATATATATATATATATATTTTTTTTTTTTTTTTGAGACAGAGTCTCACTTTGTCACCAGGCTGGCGTGCAGTGGCATGACCTCAGCTCACTGCGACCTCCACCACCCTGGTTCAAGCGATTCTCCTGCCTCAGCCTCCCAAGTAGCTGGGATTACAGGCATGAGCCACCATGCCCAGCTAATTTTTTGTATTTTTAGTAGAGACGGGGTTTCAGCACGTTGGCCAGGATGGTCTCGATCTCTTGACCTTGTGATCTGCCCGCCTCGGCCTCCCAAAGTGCTGGGATTACAGGCGTGAGCCACTGCGCCCAGCCCAGAATATATCTTTTAAATCTTATAACTCAATAAGAAGATAATGTTTAAATGGGCAAAGAAATTGAAGACATCTTCCCAAAGAAGATACACAAATGGCCAATAAGCACATGAAAATATGCTCAACATTATTCATTAGGGAAATGCCATTCAAAAGCATGAGATTCCCACTTTGCACCCAACAGTTCAGCTATAGTCGAAAACACGGATACTATTAGTAACAGGCCAGGCACAGTGGCTCATGCCTGTAATCCCAGCACTTTGGGAGACTGAGGCGGGTGGATTACTTGAGGTCAGGAGTTCAAGACCAGCCTCCTGGCCAACATGGTGAAACCCAGTCTCTACTAAAAAAAATACAAAAATTAACTGGTGCATGGTGGTGCATGCCTGTAATCCCCGTTACTTGGGAAACTGAAGCAAGAGGATCACTTGAACCCAGGAGGCAAGGTTGCAGTGAGCCGAGATCATGCCACTGCACTCCAGCCTGGGTGACAGAGCAAGACTCTGTCTCAAAAAAAAAAAAAAAAAAAAAAAAAAAGAGTAACAAGTGCTGACAAAAATGTGAAGTTGGAGCCATCATGCATTGTTGGAAGGAATGTGAAATGGTGCAAACACTTCGGGGAAAGTATTTGACAGACACACAAAACATTACAGTTACCATATGATGGAACACTTTCACCCCTACGTATATACCCAAAAGAAGTGAAAACATACACAAGTCTTGTACATGAATGTCATAGCAGCATTATTCATAATAGTCAAAAAGTGGAAACAACCCAAATGCCCATCACCTGACACATGAATAAAACGTGCTATGTCCATACAATGGAATAGTATTTGGGCCGGGCGCAGTGGCTCACAACTGTAATCCCAGCACTTTGGGAGGCCAAGACTGGTGGATTGCTTCAGCCCAGGAGTTGGAGACCAGGCTGGGCAACACGGCGAAACCTCATCTCTTAAAAAAAAAAAAAAAAATGTATTCAGCCATCAAAAGATGAAGTACTTGCAGAGTCCTAATTAGAGAAGAGTTGGGACTGACTGACACTTAAAACTGATGAACCTTCAAAATAAGCTAGTCACAAAAGACTGCCTATTTTGATTCTATTTATATGTAATGTCCAGAACATTTAAATTCATATAGACAGATTTGTGGTCGCCAAGTGCTAAGGAGGGGGCAAAGGGGAATGACTATCAGTGGGTACTAGTTTGTTTTAGCTGTGACAAAAGCAACCCTGTGAATACACTGAAATACTGTACCCTTTAAATGGATGAATTGTATTTATATTTCAGTAAAGCTGTTTTAAAAAATCAACTGGGCCAGGTGCGGTGGCTCACACCTGTAATCCCAGCACTTTGGGAGGCCGAGGCGGGCAGATCACGAGGTCAAGAGATCGACACCATCCTGGCCAACATGGTGAAACCCCGTCTCTACTAAAACTACAAAAATTAGCTGGGGTGGTGGCCCGCGCCTGTAATCTCAGCTACTTGGGAGACTGAGGCAGGAGAACCACTTGAACCTGGAAGGCAGAGATTTCAGTGAGCTGAGATTGCGCCACTGGACTCCAGCCTGGCAACAGAGTGAGACTCCGTCTCAAAGAAAAAAAAAAATCAACTGGTGAGGCTGGGCACGGTGGCCTTGCCTATAATCCTAGCACTTTGGGAGGCTGAAGCCAATAGTTTGAGACCAGTTCTGGGCAACATAGTGAGACCTCATCGCTACAAAATAAAAAAAATTAGCTGGGCATGGTGGCATACACCCATATTTTCAGCTACTGAAGAGGCTGGGGTGAGAGGATCGCCTAAGTCCGGGAGGTCAAGACTGCAGTGAGCTGCGATCATGCCCTGCACTCCAGCCAGGAAAACAGGGCGAGACCCTGTCTTAAAAATAAAACAACACTAAACTAACATTAAAACTTAAAAATTAACTGGTGAAAACATAGGTAGGCCCTTCCTCCTGCTAAGCATTAAAAAAAATTCCACCTTGACCTGACTTCCTCTTCCTCAGTGCCACCTTTCTCGCACTAGTTTGCTTCCTTGCTCTTTTTCATGGGGGAGTGGGGGTGCTGAACTACTTCCAGTGCTGGAGCTCACACGGTGGCTATGAAGTCAACCTAAATATACAACTGTGTTCTAAATTATGTCAAATGCCTACAAATAATTCTAATATGGAAGCATTTTACAAACTTACTCTTTAAAATAGGCACAAATGTGGATAAAGAAACACAGTAGATTCAAAATGTACAGCTTTATATAAACATTTTGCAAAAATCTTTTTTAATACTTAGCAAGAGCATAGACTAATAACCTTTTATAAATGATATTTAATAACTGCTTTTGGCAACATCTAGAATATATATTATGTCTCTTTTTATATAAATCTCATTTTTAATCTTCCTTTCTTGACTTTTCCCCACTAGAAAATAAAACCAAGGAGATTTTCAGTACAATTCATTTTATTATTTTAGTGCAACAAAACATTTCCAGATTTATTTCCAATTTCAGTTACAAAACAAACTGACCTGAAATTTTTAGTATTTACTATCTGTGACAATGACCAATAAAATGTGTAAGAATATAAAAAATAAATTCATTCATTGTTGGTAGTACTCCAAATTCAATGCATAAGAACCTTTTCTATCTAAAGCATTTTCCTAAAACTGCAAACTAAAAATCTGATATTTAAAACATTTATGTGGTAAAATAATCTCATTTGATTATGGATATCATAAATAGAATATAAAAGATATTACATTTCTTCAAATACCATTTGTTTCACTGTGTTCAATTTTGAGTTTCCTAACATCCATTCTACAGGTCAATCAAAATACAAAGGCGTGCAAATGAAACAAGCTATTGAAATGAAATAAAATTCAAGGAGAATAAAAGTTAGAATTAACTTATGAGGTAACTTTTATGTAAGCAAACATCACAGTTTTAAGAAATGCCTCTCTTTACAAAGAGTCATTAAGATGCGCATTTTCATACAGCTATTATTTCATGTGCCCAAAATCAAGCAAAATAAAATCCCATGCTTCCTGGAATATTAAATACCATGCAGTGTACTATTTAAGAAAAGAACAAGGTTAACTAACTAAAAGCAGAACTCACTTATTTTTTGCTTCCTAGCCAATTAAAAATAAGTTCATTAAAAGCACTTGAAATTATGTATTTAACCTGAAAAAAAGTTGCTAAAATTCCAATATAAATGTAAATATCTTTAACTTGCTTGACCCAGCTATCCCCAAAACAGTGTAGTGGGGCAAAATGTTCAAAAGAAAAATCATCCAGTGCACGTAGATGGGCACCAAGAAGCTAAGCTTCCCTGAGCGCGTACAGAGCCGCCAGGCGACTCAATTCACGTGCTCCTTTTCTGGGGATGAAAAGGTGCTCACCAGATCTTTCTATGCAACTGAGAGCTCCTAAATCAAGTCAAAGGGGACCATCGTACTGAAATATTCCATATTTTCCAGTGGTCCACCAGCTGGGCTCAGAGGCCAGGAGCTGTTCCCCTTGCCCAGGCTGCAGACCAACCTGAATTTCAGCTTTTAATGTTCTTATGGTACAGAGTGGTGCAGGATGGAAGCCATTCAGAGCCTGATGAAATGGAACAGAAAACTCCCATTTTCTGTCACCTGTCAACTTCCTGTAATTCAAATCACCCTTGAATAAAATTAAATGTGCCTTCTGTAGTTCAGCATATAAGTCAGGTGCAACCTGAGGCATTGCACAGTACTCATGAGGCAGAGTCCAAAATATATGATTGTGGTAAACCCATTTACCCATTTTAATATACTCTTCCCAGTCGGCCCCACACTTGGACATCCACTTATGATTACTGTGTTTTACCTGTTCAATTAACCAATTAAAATCATGTATAGTAGTATCAGAAACAAACCATGGAATTGTTTTTCCATAAAAATGAACCTCAGTAGCCAGTTCAGAGGACAACAAGAAGTCGCCTAATATTAAATCTGTAACAAGCTCAAATCCAGAATTATCGAGAACAATATACACTCTAGTAGCAGAAGCTTTTTCTCTTGTTTTCTTGCAATTGCTAAGCAATGACCAAAGATGTTCCATATCATTCAATAAAATGAAAGGTTTTAGGTCTTCCAATGAATTTAGTACATTGGTATTCTGAGAACTACTTTCTCCACCTGAGAAAGACAGATCACACTTATTTCCCCACAGTGAAATCTGAAAAAGAAAAAGTACAAAATATTCACCCTTCTTCTGAATAGCCAACAAAACTCCATTATGTAGCGGGGTGGGGGGACATTGCTAAAAAACTACTAAATATCTACAAAACTCTTTACATGCCCATCAAATCTATACTTTCTCTAACAATGCACAAAAATTATTTCACATGATGCTGTATTAACAGGATAAAACTGAAATTTTTAATTCATCAGTATGTAATGGACTTAAAAAAACTGGTTTCAATTATTTCAGCACTCACATTGTTTATTCAGAATAAAAGTTTTTGCAGCTTGCAGATATTAGAACATCATCGGATGTGTGAAGAGAGGCTCAAAGTTGCCCATATAATCCAGAGTCAAGAGAAGAAATAAAAGTTTATTTTTTCCTCCTTGGCCCTGCAGAACTGTCCAGTTTCTTTCACTAATTGCATAACCTTAGGACGTGACACCTCTCTGGGATTTGGTTCTCTCATTTGTAAAATTTAAAAAACTGAACAAGGTGATATCTAAAGACGCTACTTTTTAAATGAGGTCATGTTAACTAAAGACCCATTGTAATCAATTATCTTATTCAGCTTTAAATTGAATTAATATTCAATTACATTTTGTAGAAAAACAGTATGTAGGCCTATTTTTTTTTAAGCCATAAAATTACACATTTAGGACTTCCAGCTCGACCTGGGTTCAAACTCAGCATCTTCAGTTTATGATCATCAACAAATTACTTAAGCTCTCTAAGGCTCAAGTCCCGCAACTGAAAAACGAGATACTAGTACTTACCTCACAGAATTATTGTGAGAATTGATATAATGCATGTAAATAATGTACCAAATACCTGGCATATAGAAGTACTCAATAAACACTAGCCAAAACAGACTCTACTCTCATTTGTGATTTTTTTTTTTAATAAAGATGGGGTCTCACTATGTTGACCAGGCTAATTTCCATCTCCTGGCCTCCAGCAATCCTCCTGCCGTGGCCTCCCAAAATGCTGAGATTATAAGCATGAGCCACCTTGTCAGGCCCTCATTTGTGATTTAAAATAAGGAGAATGCATGTTCCAACCAATAGGGTATTTTTTTTTTTTTTGAGATAGAGTCTCCCTCTGTCACCGAGGCTGGAGTGTGGTGGTGCGATCTTGGCTCACTGCAACCTCTGCCTCACGGGTTCAAGCTTTTCTCCTGCCTCAGCCTCCCAAGTAGCTGGGATTACAGGCGCCCACCACCACGCCCGGCTAATTTTTTGTATTTTTAGTAGAGATGGGGTTTTACCATGTTAGCCAGGCTGGTCTCAAACTCCTGGCCTCAGGTGATCTGCCCACCTTGGCCTCCCAGAGTGCTGGGATTACAGGTGTAAGCCACCATGCCCGGCCGAACAGTATTATTTTAAAAAGAGATAAATGAATAAATTTTTTTTAAAAAAAGGCTTAAATAATAACTAAAGTGTCCAAGGTCACCTTTTTCTAGAGTTTCCTGAAGAAATTCATACAATGGTGTCCACGATGGCCTTCAGCGACTGAGAGCAGGTTCTGTGCTAGCCTCCTGCACTTTCCCTTCACACCGTCTTCCAGTTTGTAATGGCATAGCTCTTTGTGCAATTACTTGATTGTCTATATTCCCTCAAGATTACAAGTTTTGATAGGGAGGATCAGCCTGTTTTTGTTTTACCACTACGTGCCCAGCACCTAGAATGGCATTTGACACAGTAGCCCCAGAAATGTGTGTGTGGACAGTGGGAGAGTGCTATGACTTTTGAAAGAGATCAACATTCTCTGAAAACGAGAATGTTTTCAAGCTTCCCTTGAAACGTTAACCTGTTGCTCACTGCGGACACCAAATGGAGGCAACTCTGGCCCCCTTCACTTGGGAGCACAGTGACAGTGTGAAGAAGTTGTTAGCTAAATCAGATGACAGAAAATAGATGCATGCTCATTCTTCTTCACAGTTTATTATACTATGGGACAAAGAACACATTCAAAGAAGATGATTCCCTGAAAGAATGGGCTAGCTAGGAGTCAAGAACTAGCATGCCAGTCTTTTTTTTTTTTTTAATTCCAAGGCTAAGCATAAGGCAGAGTTAAGAGGAAAAAACAAAAAACAAGGTTTATTAGTTAACAATGTCCTGGGCCAGGCAAGGTGGCTCATGCCTATAATCCCAGCACTTTGGGAGGCCAAGGTGGGCAGATCACCTGAGGTCAGGAGTTCAAGACCAGCCTGGCCAACATGGCGAAACCCAGTCTCTACTAAAAATACAAAAATTAGCCAGGTGTGGTGGCATACGCCTGTAATTCCAGCTACTCAGGAGGCTGAGGCAGGAGAATTGCTTAAACCCGGGAGACGGAGGTTGCAGTGAGCTGAGATTGTGCCACTGCACTACAACCTGGGCAACAGAGCGAGACTCTGTCTCAAAAAACAAAACAATGTCCTGACAATTTTTGTTTTGAACTCAAAATATGCCTTTATTTGTGACTCTGCTTGCCCTCGAGGTCTCACTAGGGCTTCGTCTCCATGTATAATCTGTTAGCCTGTAGCTTCTATGTTCAAAGAACACCCAGGCTCTGGTGATGTCACTAACTCTTATGCTACCAACTTGGCCCCAACCTCCCTCCCCAAGTTATTTTCAGACCAGCTCTTCCCATTTCCACCTTCGGCCCCTGCAGTCTATTCTCAGAAACATTCCTTGAAATAGTCAAATAGCATTACCTCTCTGTTCAAAACCCTCTGATGGCTTCTGTTTCACTTTTAGTAAAAATTTATTTCATACAAGCCGTTCTGTGTCCCTTCCACCCTGCTACCTCTCAGTAACTACAGGGTTTCCTTGCAATTTTTCTCACCTCTCCATGTACTCCGCAGACATGCACCTGACTTACTCCTTCCCTGCCTTCAGGTCTGTGGCCTCAGCCTCCATGGACCCTTCCCTGGCAGCCCTGATCCCTTCCCCAACATTCCCAACGCCCTTTTCCTGCTTTATTTCTCTTCATAGCACTTTCTAACATTTCTTTTTGAAAGTCTTCCTCACTTTTCCTGGAAAATGTGAGGGCTGGGGATACTGCTATGTACCACGTCTCCTAATAGTTCTGATTCTAATAATGTGTTGTAAATTTCAGGATGTTTGCATGAATTAAAAACTAAACTGAATACAAGATAAAGAAATGTAATGAAACTGTATTAATGGGCCAACTGAATACCCGAGTATTATCACCTACCGATGCTAACAGCAGGCTGTATCCCAGGCTCTGTGCTCAGCACTTCACATGCAAGCATCTAGTTGAATTCTCACATCAAATTACACAGTATACATTATCCTCACTGAACAGAGGAGGAAACTGAGGCCCAGAGAAATTAAGTGACAGGCCTCAGGTCCAAACACAAATTAGCCACAGAGCCAACACACACCCAAGTCAGCTGGGAGACCAAATTACTATTAAGTATTCTTTCAAGCATGACAAAAGCTAAGCAAATTACTATGAAGTATTCTCTCAAGTATGACAGAAGCTAGGAAGTCAGATAACTTCTTTGCCACTAAAATCATAGCCAGTGAGAGCAGAAAAAGATTTCAAACCCATTTCTAGCAATTAAATGGATTTTCATCTTTTAACACCACTAGATAAAAAATCATCAATTATAGCAAAGAAAAATATTTACATGTTTTGTTAACTGTATAGCAGTTTATTTTCTGTTTAAATAAAACATACTCAGAAGATTAATGATCACATTTACCTGCAGAAGTTTAAAAAACTCATCTTTCAGCTGATTTTCATCTAGGTCTTCAATAGTTCTTATCAATTGTTGCAGGTGAGTACATAAAGCAATGATGGATTCCTGTGACTCATAGAAATTTTGCTCTTTTGATTCTTTAAATACATCAAAGTAATCGATTGGTGGACTAAAGTAGGAGAAAAACAAAGTGAAACATTTTAGTCTGTACATTTGGATAACTGCAGTTCTTGAAAGAAAATAGCACCATATAGTCTCAATAATCAGTGCTAACAGAAACTAGATATAACATTTATCTAATTAACTAGAAAAACTTAATACTAAATAATCAAATTACACAAAAATCTCTCAAACTCATTTTAATTGTCAAAAAAGTTCCCAAATCAAGTATTTTTCTGGACATATTAAATAGTGATAGTGACTATGCTCATAATTATCTACCTAGCAGGGATTCCAGGGCACAAGAAGGAGAAAGATAAATTTCAAGACAACTGCTTTAGTTCAACAAACATTTTTTAAGCACCGATGTGGCAGAGTTCTAGTAACAAATGTATAGAATATAAACAGAATATTTGAATACAATGCAGCAATCATTAACAGAATGAAACACACAGTATGATGGAAATACAATGAGTACTTAAGATAAATCAGACAATACTATTGTTAAGTTTTAGAAGAATGATAATTTTTTATCACTAATTTTAGGTATTTTTGGGCAACTTTAACCAAAGGTGATATATGTGGCATGGCTACACCTTCATGTTTTCCAGTGAGAGATTAAATCATATTATATTGGCCTAAGAAAATCATAACTAAGAAGATATAAATACTAATATAATAATCTTTACTGAATTGAATATAAAAGACATTCAGATTATTGGGTCTTCCAAATTAGCTACTTTTTCCACGGGTCATTCACGTTAGGGTAAAAACAATCTAACACTGATGTAATCGGCTTGATTTGTTTTGTTTTGTTTTTTTAAATAACATACCAGTATTTAAACATCCAAATGATGGCTGCCTCCTTCCAGCCAGTCAGTCACCTGGGAAGCTACACCCTTATTCCAAAGGCGCTGCCATTGCTCAGAGCACTTTTGGAATTCCTCTTTAGGAATTTTCTTCAGAACCTATGGCACATCATTAAACCTCCTGTCAGTGATCACATATCTTCATCCTTTGGAGTCAATTTATTTTTGGAAACAGCCAAAAGTCACTCGGAGTGATTTCAGTAGAATGAGGTGTGTGATCAAATTGGATAAAAACTTTTTTTTTTAATCAAAAATGAGTAAAAATACAGGAAGACTAATTTTCATTTTGAGGCATGTAAACTGGCTCTGAAAGAAGTTCCAAATAATTCAAAGATGGTTTTAGCAATGGCAGCATCGCTGAAATCAGTCAGTCTCTCAAGGTGACTTAAAAGGATAAAAATCATTCGGATGCACAGACCCAATCCGGCCCACCACCTGTTCTGTCTGACTCACATGCTAAGAGTGGTTTTTATATTTTTGAATGGCTGAAAACAAAGTGAAAGAAAAGCAGTATTTTGTAACACATGAAATTCAAATTTCGGTGTCCGCTGAATAAAGTTTCTTTAGAACACAGCCATGCTCATTCTTACATATTATTTAAGGTTGCATTCACACGACAATGGCAGGTTCGGCAGCTGCAACAGAGACCACATGGCCCCTACGCCTAAAAGATTTACTACCTGGCCCTTTACAGAAAGTTCTAATAAAACATGTTCTAATGTTTTATTAACAAACCATTCATTAAAGTCACATCTCATATTAAGAATGAGCCTTATTTTCGTATTTAAGAGAGTAAACTCACATAACTATATATAAATTCTCATTTTAGAATGTTTTCTATTTTAGAATCTACTAAAGCTGTGTATGTACACACACTATGACCCAGTGATTCACTTCTAGGGAGGGATATATCCAACAGATGTATTCATACATATGTTCAGCAAAAAAGTGTCAGAATGTTTATAGCAGCATTCTTCCTAACAACTCCAAACTGAAAAGTACTCAAATATCCATCACAACGAAGTAAACAGATTGTAATATGCTCATATAATGCAATATTATAAAGCAATGAGAATGAATGATCTATAATTATATTGTAACATATGGATGAGTCTCACAAACATAAAAATGAGTGAAAGAAGCCAGACACAAAACTATACACTGTATCATTTCATTTCAGTAAAGTTAAAAAACAGGCAAAACTAACACAGGTCAGAACAATGGTTATCCTTGAGGAGTAATGAAGGCAGTGACTGGAAAGGAACTCAAAGTGGACTTTTGGGGTCTGTAAGGTTCCGTCTCTTGATCTGGGCACTGGGTACACAAGTATGTTCTTGAACACATAAGACATGCACATTTTTCTATATGTATATTATACTTTATTAAAAAGTTTTTTTAAAAATCTAATATTTTCTCTGTACTTTCATCTTTCAATATCTGAAGTGTATTTACCTAATATGTTTAAATTTCACATATGGCTAAAACTTTGAATCTTAATTTAGACTGGCAGACTATTGCATGTTTCAGTGTAAAATGGTAAATCAATATAAACATGTCTTTTATAAAAGCTGGTCAGTCTGGAGTTGCCATTGACCTAGGATAGGGATCCCCCATAGAAGAACCTAAAAATTAGACATTTAAGAATTACTTCAGTGCTGGCTCCATTGTAAGATGGCTCTTTATCTGCCACAGAAACCGCTTTGGGAAGAGTTCTACATCCGTGATTGTGCAACATTCTAGTTTCTTGAACTTAAAGCTGCATGTTCCCTCTATCCCATTTAACAATCTGTTTGCTGAACCAGTGGATATCATCACCCCCTGAGCTTCCGAAAGAAAAACTGATACCAAGGCCCCACCCCAGACAAATTAAGCAATTTGTATTTATTCCAACACAATAATCTAAAACTATGTGGGGTTTTTTTTGAGACGGAGTTTCGCTCGTCGCCCAGGCTGGAGTACAATGGCACAATCTCGGCTCACTGCAACCTCCACCTCCTGGGTTCAAGTGATTCTCCTGCCTCAGCCTCCTGAGTAGCTGGGATTACAGGTGCCCATCATCATGCCTGACTAATTTTTGTATTTTTAGTAGAGACAGGGTTTCACCATGTTGGCCAGGCTGATCTCACACTCCTGACCTCGGGAGATCCACCTGCCTCAGGCTCCCAAAGTGCTGAGATCACAGGCGTAAGCCACTGTGCCTGGCCTAAAAATACGCATTTTTGAAGCCACCTTCCTTTTCCCCAACTGGGTCATAAATGTGCAGCCAGGTTTGTGAAAATCTGCTCTAGGTATTTTTAGTCTCTGAACCTGATCAACCTCTAAAATCAAACTCAGAAACAGCATTCCTCTTGCCTTAAACACACAAACTCCACCAACCCCACTCAAGATGCCACCCAGTCTTTCAACACTTTGGCAGCTTTGGCTCCTACCACAGATATTTTCCAAAATTAGGAAACCATCACCCCGAATTTCAGACTACTCTCAGTCCTTGACAGGCATCTAAATCTACTATTTGGGAAGAATGGCTGAATAAGGACACTAATCTGATTCACACAGACCAGGCTCAAATCCTGGTTCCACCACCTACTAGCCATGTCACCTTGGGCATGTTAGAAATCTCTCTGAGCCTCAGTCACCTCAACTGTTAAAATGGAAACCATAACAACACCTACATTTCACTGGGTTGCACAGTCACTAGAACATTGCTAGTTACTGACAGCTCCTTACATCTTCTGCTGGGGTGCCTTCTCCGTGCCAAGCAGTGCACCGGAGTTTTTTGTTGTTGTTTTTTTGTTTTTTTTTTGAGACAGAGTCTTGCTCTTTCACCCAGGCTGGAGTGCAGTGGTGTGATTTCGGCTCACTGCAACCTCCGCCTCCTGGGTTCAAGTGATTCTCCTGCCTCAGCCTCCTGAGTAGCTGGGACTACAGGTGTGCACCACCGCGTCCAGCTAATTTTTGTATTTTTAGTAGACGCGGGGTTTCAGCATGTTGGCCAGGATGGTCTCAATCTCTTGACCTTTTGATCTGCCTGCCTCGGCCTCCCAAAGTGCTGGGATTACAGGTGTGAGCCACCGCACCCGGCCTGCACCAGAGTTTTAATAGTGTATTTTGCTTTTAGATCAGAAGTTCTAAAACCTACCTATCAGAAAAAACAACAAATTGTGATATGAAAAAAATATATATAGGCTGGGCGTGGTGGCTCATGCCTGTAATCCCAGCACTTTGGGAGGACGAGGCGGGCAGATCACCTGAGGTCAGGAGTTCGAGGTCAGGAGTTCAAGGCCAGCCTGGCCAACATAACGAAACCCCATCTCTACTAAAAATACAAAAACAAAAAAAGTTAGCCAGGCATGGTGGGGGGTGCCTGTAATCCCAGCTACTCGGGAGGCTGAGGCAAGAGAACTGCTTGAACCTGGAAGGCAGAGGTTGTAGTAAGCCAAGATTGTGCCACTGTACTCCAGCCTGGGCGACAGAGCGAGACTCCATCTTAAACAAACAAACAACAACAAGAACAACAACAACAACAAAATATATACGTGTGTGTGTAAGATTAAGACAAAAAAGCTAACGAACAGATTTTAAAGTTCCATATGTTTCCCAAAATAATTTTATTTTACAATTAGTGCTGACTTGATAGGTCACTTTAAATTGTCCTATGCTATGTTTAGGAACAGATACCAAAGGATTCCTCTTAACAAACCTGTATTTTTGGAACCTGTGCTTATTAAGAATAATCCAATCATCCCCATTAACTTTTCTTTGGCACTATAAATAACAGTTTTTTGTTTTTTGGTTTTTTTAAACAGTCTCGCTCTGCCGCCCAGGCTGGAGTGCAGTGGTGTAATCTCGGCTACTGGAACCTCCGCCTCCCAGGTTCAAGTGATTCTCATGCCTCAGCCTCCGGGGTAGCTGGGACAATAGGCATGTGCCACCACACCTGGGTAATTATATAATTTTTGTAGAGACGGGGTTTCACCACGCTCACCAGGCTGGTCTCAAATTCCTGACCTCCAGTGATCCACCTGCCTTAGCCTCCCAAAGTGTTGGGATTCCAGGCATGAGCCACCACGCCTGGTCTAAAAACTAGTTCTCTATCAGATGTTTTCCTAGGAAAAATTAAATAATATAAACAAGCCTATAAAAAGTTACTTTGAAACGTGTACTTTTAAAAACGTGTAGTTTTTTCTAAACTAGCCTTTTTAAAAAAAGATGAAAGATTAAGACTGTAATACAATAGTATGATTCACTGTTCTCATGACTCCTTAAACCAAGTAAGTTGTAACGTTTATTATCTATTTTAATAAACAAAACATATGCTTACTTTGTCCCATCCTGATTTATATAAATGTAACTATTTCAAATTTACATTTTTTACTCAATAAGCAAAACTTCTTTTATTCTAGAAGTCTTTGTTAGAATCTTTAATTAATTCACGCCTTATTTATCTATTTTATTGAGACAGAGTTTCACTCCGGTGCTCAGGCTGCAGTGCAGTGGTGCAATTTTGGCACACTGCAACCTCTGCCTCCCAGGTTCAAGCAATTCCCATTCCTCAGCCTCCCAGGTACCTGGGATTACAGGCCCGTGCCACCATGCCTCACTAATTTTTTTATTTTTAGTAGAGACAGGTTTCGTTATGCTGGCCAGGCTGGTCTCGAACTCCTGACCTCAAGCAATCTGCCCACCTCAGCCTCCCAAAGTGCTGGGATTACAAGCGTGAACCTCAGGGCCTGGCCAAGTCGTACTTTAGATATTTACTCTTATGTCTATTCTAGGCAAGTAGATTATAATTGCCAAGAATCTGTTAAATTGGTAACAGATATAGAAATGTCCATCAGTAACATTTATAGAAATGTCCAACAATGCTATTAAGATTTGCTAAACTCAACCAAATTCAAGCTTCCACTGGTGCTTATTTTTAAACTTATCCTTTTACAATTTCAGAAAAAGTATAAATTATCTAAACATTTGATAGTTGATGATTACACATGTACCTCTGGATAATTGCTTCATGAATTCTTCGATACATGTAACATTCTACCAACAACCACGGTGAGTAGAACCATCTTGATTTTCCATCACTTTCATTTAAAAGACTCTGTTGATATTCTAGGTAGTGATTCCATATATCAGTATCAACAAATTTCTCAACCAAGGGGATAAACGGTTTATCTGTTTGCAATTCATTCCGTAATTTAGAAAGGAGAGAGATAGCTTTCTTTTCAGCTTCCACGCCTTCCTGCAAAAATACAAGAAAAATAAATTGTGTGTGTGTCTGTGTCTGTGCAATTCCTCTAGGGTAACATATTTTTACAGACTTAAGAAGAAAAGAAAAATGTTCAAAACTACATTTTATTTCTTTAAACATTACATTTAGAACTCTTAAACTGAAAATCAAAAAAAACACACAGATCTCATATGAACATAATCATGCCTTATCTACCTAAGTTCTGGCCTTTCTGTATCTTCAGTGGGATGACCATTATCACAGAGGGAAAGGAACCCCTGCCAGATTTTCCATGTCTTTCATGCTTCCATACATATTCTTCTTTCACCATTGACACCACTAGAAAAGAAACTGTGGCCTTTCTGAGGTTTCTTTTGGTAGCTCAAATTTTTTTTAACTTGTTTTCCACCGAGTTCTAGCTAGGTGAGAGATGACATATGCTGACAAACAAGGCACTACAATATTATCTCACATAACAGGCCAATTGGAGTGGGGACAAATGTAATGGGATCAGAATGAAGTGAAAATGACTTCGCACCTCGGTTTTACATCAGCAAGATTCCTGCTCCATTAAAAAAAAAGAAAATGTAAGCCTAATAAGACACGTATATAATAAAATGTAGAGAATAAACATCAAGCCTGAGTATTTTTATAAGATTTTTATCATGTTGATATTTAGTCCCTACTTTCAGATCTGTAATTTTCTCAATATAAACATCTCTCCAATCTTTCTTTTGTTCCAAGTACAATTTATTTTGCTGCTAGAAAAAAAGATTGAAGCTTTCGAGATTCTGCAGGTTCAGAAATAGAAGAAAAGAAGTTGTAGCTGACTGTTTTGGGAGGAACTCCCCCTCCTCCAAATCTCTTCCCTAAAGTCTTAAACTTCAACTCTTTAACTATAAATTCCAACAACTGAGGTTTTACAGGGTGTCAGGCACCCTTTTACAGAAGCATACACCTAAAAAGGCTAATGGATTAACAGTGATGTCACTGCCACTTTGTTCACTTACTTGAATTGAATTCAAACATTTACTGAACCCTGTATGTGCCTGACACTAACCTCAGGGCCAGAGAAAGATGAATAAAGCCTGGTCCTGTCTCCAAGAGACACACATCTGCCAAACCAGGTAGTCTAAGGGGACGGACATTTGACCGCTGAGGTGGGGGAAGATAGAAAACTGTGTGGCATGGCTCCTTCGGAGATAAGCCTGGCCCTGCTATAGGTGGGGGCTTAGGAAGCTAGAACACATGAGGCCCAAGGAGAGTGGCCATAGGTATAACAGAGGCATGAAAAAGGGACAGAAAGGCTACCAAAAGCAGACTTTATCTGTGTCAATTTACATCTTGTTCTGTGCTCAGTAGAGTGTGAAATGGGGGAGGGCTGGAGAGACAATAAACTCTGCCTTCAGTCACCTGGTGATTACGGGCATACAGGCCAAGTAGCAATATACTAGGACTTCATTAATTACTACATTTTAGATCACTCTGGTCGAAAAAACTGAAATTACAAAAGCATTATGGGGCCAGGCACAGGGGCTCACGCCTGTAATACCAGCACTTCAGGATGCTGAACTGGGAGAATTGCTGGAATCTAGGAGTTTGAGGCTGCAGTGAGCTATGACTGCACCACTGCACTCTGCCTAGTAGACAGAACAAGACCCTGTCTCAAAAAACAAAACAACAACAAGAAAAACAAAAGTATTATGGTAATTTGCTTGCGTATATGACCAAATACTAAAGTGAACTATCCAAATTTGGCTAAATTATACTTGTGTGATAAAGATATGTCAGTTACCAAAATTATGTTTATGTGATAAACATTAAAACCATTCATCAATATAATTGTCAGTGTCTAAATTAAGCCGGATTTTAGCAACAAGGAACAACAGGTAATCCCTGTGTTATGCCAGGATTAGTTTTAAACAAGACAATATAAAAGAAGTTGAAAGAAGTAGAACATTACACTCAAACTGCATGTGTGTTATCTTGCTCCATTTCAATTTGGCCAAGGAGAAAAGATCCCCAACCATTTCTCTAAATTTGTTTTCAACTCTCAAAAAAAATGTACTGGTATATGTATGCTCTTTTACAGTCTATTGTGTAATAGATTACTGAACCTACAAGTTTAAAGACCTATGTCTAACATAACATGTGGGGAAAAGCAAGAGAGATCAGATTGTTACTGTGTCTGTGTACAAAGAAGTAGACATAGGAGACTCCATTTTGTTCTGTACTAAGAAAAATTCTTCTGCCTTGAGATTCTGTTAATCTATAACCTTACCCCCAACCCCCTGCTCTCTGAAACATGTGCTGTGTCAACTCAGAGTTAAATGGATTAAGGGCGGTGCAAGATGTGCTTTGTTAAACAGATGCTTGAAGGCAGCATGCTCCTTGAGAGTCATCACCACTCCCTAATCTCAAGTACCCAGGGACACAAAAACTGCGGAAGGCCGGAAGGCCGGAAGGCCGCAGGGACCTCTGCCTAGGAAAGCCAGGTATTGTCCAAGGTTTCTCCCCATGTGACAGTCTGAAATATGGCCTCGTGGGAAGGGAAAGACCTGACCGTCCCCCAGCCCGACACCCGTAAAGGGTCTGTGCTGAGGAGGATTAGTATAAGAGGAAGGCATGCCTCTTGCAGTTGAGACAAGAGGAAGGCATCTGTCTCCTGCCTGTCCCTGGGCAATGGAATGTCTCGGTATAAAACCCTATTGTATGTTCCATCTACTGAGATAGGGAAAAACCACCTTAAGGCTGGAGGTGGGACCCGCGGGCAGCAATACTGCTTTGTAAAGCATTGAGATGTTTATGTGTATGCATATCTAAAAGCACAGCACTTAATCCTTTACATTGTCTATGATGCAAAGACCTTTGTTCACGTGTTTATCTGCTGACCCTCTCCCCACAATTGTCTTGTGACCCTGACACATCCCTCTCTCTGAGAAACACCCACGAATGATCAATAAATACTAAGGGAACTCAGAGGCTGGCGGGATCCTCCATATGCTGAATGCTGGTTCCCCAGGTCCCCTTATTTCTTTCTCTATACTTTGTCTCTGTGTCTTTTTCTTTTCCAAGTCTCTCGTTCCACCTTACGAGAAACACCCACAGGTGTGGAGGGGCAACCCACCCCTTCAATAACATAGTTATTTGGATTTTTCCTCATCCATTAATTGAATGGACAAAGTGATTTCTAATGTCCTATTCTGCACTAAATGCTAATGAGTCCCAACTTGAATCAGTACAATGTGTCAATCAATTATAATTCATATCACTGAGCTTTGCATAGCAGCTTGAACTTCCAGGACTCAAGATCTCAAATTAGTAATATAAATACTGCAACTCAAATTAAACTTGAAATTTAAAAAGCTCTTCTAAGCAACTCAATTGCTTAGTCACTTGACTAAGTCAATTGCAAGTCTGTTGCCCAGTCACCAATTACAACATTGCATATATTAGAAAATACATTCTGAAGTCTAAATAACTGACAGAATTAATTATTGGAACACAATCATTTTCTAAATTGAAGACTGGCTGTTCTATCTTCATTTCAGTGTATTACCTTAAAAACAAATACTTGGCCCATCTATTGATTTTTACATTTAAAGGAAAATTGATACCTTCAAGAACTATTTATTATGTTTCTGTTGAGACATTAACAAAAAACTAAAAGTTGAAACAATTCTTACCTCTCCGTGTTTCTCAAAAAATTCACTTTTATGTCGATGCAATGTATCAATAACCTTAGTTAAGATCTGTGGTATTCTGTCTTTAATTGTAAGATATGCAAATGATCTAGAAAAAAGAGTCACATGCAATATATTACTTAGCAGCATCAATACTAGAAGACTGGCTATCTTTTAGTTTCTGGAATACTTCATGTATATTAAACTCCTCATACAACTATTAAAATGTAGACAAGTATTGTATGATTACTATATTAAGACATAAGAAAACCTGGAAAATTCGCTGGTATGTCATGGAAGCCAAACTGTCTCGGTGCCTCTAATCCCAGATTCTCCCATGGAGTCTGTTTAATCATTCTTATCTTTCCTATTCTATTGCTTTTATTTTCCTAAATCAGAAACTTAGCAAAGTGATAGAATAGGGAATGGATTAGCTTAGAAATCAAACAGGCTCTTGTCCCAGGTCTACTATCTGCTAAGTCACCTGCTTAGAAAGATGAATGAAGCAATGCATCTAAAACCACCTAAAGTGTCTAATGTGCTTGAACAACATAAAGAATTAAAGGTACTTTTAAGCCTGTTTCTCTCCATTCTGTCTATTTTCTAAGTCAATTTTAATTATTTTCAAAAGTTTTCCCCTTCTCTGCCTTCTCTATCTGCACAATGGACTCCTTCCATCCTATTCTGCCCCTAGGCAAATGAAGGCGTGCTACTGTCTCTTCCCAGTCAAAAAATCAGAGATTTTACAGAAGTGTTCAAGAATGAAGCAAGCTGGAGATGAAGAAAAACTTATACCTGCATTAAAAAAATAAAGATATTCTCGATTTTATTCATACAAAACCCAAGATTTACAGATTATCATTTTATATCATTTTAAGGAAATACATGATTCAGGTAGAAAAAAAGCTTTATTTGGTGGAGAAATTCTGTGCAGTTTTAAATATAGAGCACAGAGCTTAGCTGACTAGTGTTTTTATCTCCGGATCACAGGAGACAATTGTTAAATTACTAGATTGTAACTTGGGTATTAATTCAAAAGGTTTCCTCAAATGACAGCTATAGAACTTTAAGAAAAAAACTGCACACACTTTCCGACTCTGTGGTGCTTTCAGTACCACCCAAAACAGTGACTAGGTTTTAATGCGCATAACTACGTTGATCAGAATTTAATTTTTAAAAATCATTAATAAAAGAACTCACTAATACCTCAGAGGGTGAGCAGGAACATTAAATCAACTGTCAGTTGAATTTTCCCAGGCAGTAGGTACAGTAAGTCCTTTTTTGAGATTTTACTTTAATTGGAAAGTATTACTGTTTTCCTCACTACTACATTTCCTGCACCTCTGGAACCAAGTCTCTGGCCAGGACTGGAGTGAGGCCAGAAGCCCTAGGGCGCAAAATTGAAGGAGACACTCTCTATACTTGCATGACCTGAAACAGTGCCTGCTTCAATTTGGGGCCATTGGCGCCACTTTGTTGGTCTCAACCTACTTTCTGCCCAGGTTTATTTTCTTCAAAGTGTTCTCGTCTTTTGCAATATTTTGAAGTAAGGACAAATTTCAAATATAAATTTGGCCATTCGATTTATGCAAATGGATGTTATTTGCACGGTCACCCACAACTTTACCCAAGAATCAGTAGCGTGACGACTATAAAGCAAAAAACTAGACAGTTCTTACTGTGAGATTACGATTTGATCAACAACAGGGAGAAACCCATTTCTTAATAGCGCTGAGATCCCCAACTCTTACGCAGAATTTTAACGCCCCCAAAGCGCGTCTATTAAAGTGAATAAATAAAAAGTGACCGCCAGGAACAGACCGCGAAGCTGACCCCTGTCCTGATCCTTACGAGCAGCCGCCGCGGGCAGGCTCCCTCCCCGGGGCCGCCTCCCTTCGCCTCCGAGCCAGTCCGCGAAACCCGCAAAGGCGTCCCGGGAAGCCGCGCCCGGCGGCGGGACTCGAACGCAGCCCACCGGGGAGCGGGCGCCCTCCGCTTAGTCCCCACAGGCTCCCGGCGAGGCCCGGCTTTCCGCAAAAGTGGGGAGGAGAAAAGCTAGACTAACCCCACGTCCTGTCCTGAGAGAGACGCCGGGACGACAGCCATCACTTTCCGCGATCCCGGCCGCAAAGCTCGGCTGTTCAACCGCCGCAGAAACACAGGCGGTACCGCCGCGAAGGAGGAGCTGAGAATGGGGGTGGTGTGGCTTTAAAAAAAAAAGTGCTTTTGAATAAAGAAACTTTATTTGGTGCCCGATCAAACGGCAAACAGTGGCTCGCCAGAGGACCCAATCTTCCGGGGACGAAGGCGGGGCCAGCGGAGGGCGACTAGAGGAGCGGATATGGAAGCGAGCGAAAGCCGGAAGCAGGCAAGGACCGGGAGGTCCCAGGGCCTAGGGAGCGGAAGAGGTCGCGGCGACGCGGCTCACGTGGTCAGACAGTCACGTGGCCCGAGTTTCTCCCGCTAAGTGGGACCAGAGTTCAGTGCGGCTGCGCAGTAGCGGGGGTGGGCGGGAGCGCCCTTCCAGGAGATGGGTTGGCTGCAGTAGTGAGAGGCTTGTGGTGCGGCTCTTTCCCTGCAGTCCTGCCGAGGAAGCGTGCGTCCCTGGCGCTTCCTTCTTCTCTTCCGGCGGAGAGGTTAGTGTACTGCCTTTTCTTTAGCAGCTCGAGTGGCCCGGCTTGGAGGTCTGCGCCCTGGCTCCTGGCCGCCCGGAACAGTTACGGGTTACGCCAGTGCGGCTGTGACCCTTTGCCTCTTACCGTGATCTTTGGTCAGCTTAGCTGGGAGTAAAAAGCACTCAATTAATGAACCCTTTTTTTGAGCCAGTGCACCGCGGTAACTGTAGAAATCGATAAAATAATTTTGAGTTTGAGGAATTGAACGGCATACTCCCAAAGATGAGCGCCACTTAGCTCTCGAATCGTAGCCTAGCTGTAATCGATTTTCTTAATTGGTGTAATTGTTCTCTAAAAGTTGAAATGTGCCCGGGAACTGAGTAACTGCCTTGTATTTCATTTTAAAAATTCGATCGAATGCCTACTATGTGCTGGGCGCTATTGTCAGGAGATATAATAGGAAAAAACACAAATCCGTATCCTCAGGGAGCTTCCGTTCTGGAGGGAAGACACAAAAATCTGCCCTTTTCTCTTATTTTTTTCCTTTAGCTTTGTGTCTCACGTATTTTACTGATTTACCTCGTTTTGTCTGTCACTCCCAATGCAAGGTTCAAAAGATTCAAAAGATAGGATTTTTGTCTATTTTATTTTCAGCTGTATTGTCAGCAACTAGGACAATACCTGGCACATGATAAGAACTGAGTTCGTTTGCAGTATGAATTAATAAACTAAAAATTAAAGGTGTGCAAGTGATGTTAAACAATGGAGAAATGCAAAGTGGAGGAAGATAGAGAATGGATGCTGGTTGTGTGTTTTTAATGTAGTGGTTGGGGAAGGCTTCACTGGGTAGAAGACATTTTAGCAAACATCTGAAGGAGGTGAGGGTGTGAGCCTTTCAGATCCCTGGGAGAAGAGCGTAAGGAACAGCAAGTGCACAGATCCAGAGACCAGAATGAGGAGCAAAATAAGCAAAGGAGAGTGCTGTCAAAGTGGTGATAAAGGACAGATAATGTAGTGCCATGCAGGCCATTTTGAGAGCTTTAGCTTTTTTTTTTTTTTCGTTACAGAATCTCGCTCTGTCGCCCAGACTTTAGTGCAGTGGCGCGATCTCGGCTCACTGCAACCTCCACCTCCCGGGTTCAGGCGATTCTCCTGCCTCGGCCTCCCGAGTAACTGGGATTACAGGCACCCGCCACCACACTCAGCTAATTTTTTTGTATTTTTAGTAGAGACGAGGTTTCACCATGTTGGCCAGGCTGGCCTCGAACACCTGACCTTGTGAATCACCCGCCTCGGCCTCCCAAAGTGCTGGGGTTACAGGCGTGAGCCACCGCGCCAGGCCTTTTTTTTTGAGACAGAGTCTCGCTTTGTTGCTCATTCTGGAGTGCAGTGGCGCAATCTCCGCCTCCCAGATTCAAGCCATTCTCGTGCCTCAGCCTCCCAAGTAACTGGGATTACAGGCCCATGCCACCATGCCCGGCTGATTTTTGTATTTTTAGTAGACACGGGGTTTCGCCGTGTTGGCCAGGCTGGTCTGGAACTCCTGACCCCAAGTGATCCCTCCCAAAGTGCTGAGATTACAGGCGTGAGCCACCATGCCTGGTTGGAGGGCTTTGGCTTTTATTAAGTGAACCGTGAAGCCACAGCTAGATTTCGCGTTGAGATTCAACTTCAAAGGATCACTTTGGTTGCTGTGTTGAGAAGAAACTGTAGGGGGCCCAAAACAGAATCAGGAAAACTGGTTAAGAAGCTATTATAATAATCCATGGGAAGGATAGCAGTTTGGATCAGGTAGTATTATTACTGATGACGAGCAGTGGTCCCTAGAAGGCCCTTGGGATTTACTGACAAGTTGGATATGGAGAATAAAGAGTCAAGCTGGACCCCACGTTTTTGGCTTAGCAGTTATAAAGATATTTATTACTGCTCATGAATGGGAAAGACTGGGAAGAAAGGGATGCAAGGGATTCTAGGGGTATAAGGGAGAGATTAGAATGGTAGACCATGGAGTGTAAACTGGATATGGAGGAAGTGAAGTCATGGGGAGTGAGTGAGAGACAGTGAAAAGGTGGTTGGATCATTGACTTGTGGGTCCTGTTGGGGTTGAAGAATTATTGGAATTGGGTAATAGAAGGAGTGAGATGCAAAGATAGGAGGTGGTGCTTAGAGAGTAAAATGGATGAAATTGAGATGAGGAGGTCCGATGTATTGATAATGACAATAGGGCCCTGTCTGATAGAAAAACAGTGTAAGGCACAAATGTAATCTTAGGCTTTCTAGAAGGTGCAGTGATAAAAATGGGCTGGGTCCGGTGGCTCACGCCTGTAATCCCACTTTAGGAGGCCAAGGCAGGTGGATCACCTGAGGTCAGGATTTCAAGACCAGCCTGGCCAACATAATGAAACCCCGTCTCTACTAAAAATACAAAAAAATTAACTAGGCATGGTGGCAGACACCTGTAATCCCAGCTACTCGGGAGGCTGAGGCAGGAGAATCGCTTGAACCGGGGAGGCGGAGGTTGCAGTGAGCTGAGGTGGCACCACTGCACTCCAGCCTGAGTGACAGAGCGAGACTCCCATCTCAAAAAAAAAAAAAAAAAAGAATTTACTCAGAGAATAAAAAGAATACAGGACTGTAGACAAATTTCTAAAATATTTCATAGTTTCTTCAAAATTAAGTGGTTCAACTGGCATGGAATAGTACTAATTAAAGGTGAACTACAGTAGCCAATTGGACTAGAATGAAGCACAGAATGCGAGCTTTTGAAGGGATTTTGGAAGCAGCAGGTTCTACCTCCTAAATATCACTGTGAATCATCTTTGTCCTTATCCTGAAGAGAGGTAGTAAATACAAGGTAGTGGGTAAGAGTGTTGACTTTGGAATTGGGAAAGCCTGGGTTTTATTTTAATTACATCTCTGCAGCTTCTTAACGGTGAGCACTTAGCCTCTTTAAACCTCAGTTTCCTAATCAGTGAAATGGGATCATTATGAGGTGAAGCCGAGCACTTAGCGTATAGAAAGCGCTCAGAGTGATGTCAGAGTCTGTCTTGTTTCCTCCTGCATATCATCACCAAATATTTGTTTCATGAACATGCATTTGACCGTGTGACTCTGAGTTAAAAGCTCAGCTTTCTCCCCACCTGTAGAAACTTTTTAGGATGACTTTATATATCCTTTGGTGATCTGGCCATCGGCTCTTTTGGTCCTTACCTCCTGCAGCTCACTCCTACCTCCCCGAGATGGGGAGATGAATAGGACTTCATGCCTGGGGTGTTTGACTTGCTGATCCTTCTGCCCTTTCAAGACTCAGTTCAAATGTCACCTCTGTGACAATGCCACACTCTTCACATGCTCCTTTCTCTGGACTAGAGCAATTTGTGCATCTCATTCATTTTCCTCTGCTAGACTTTGAATTCTGAGATCATTGATTCATCTATCTCTAGCACCTAACATGTTATTTTTTAAAAAAGAATTATTGATTACTACGGTCTAACTTTTTTTTTTTTGAGACAGAGTCTCATTCTGTCGCCCAGGCTGGAGTGCAGTGGGGCAATCCTGGCTCACTGCAACCTCTGCCTCCCTGGTTCGAACGATTCTATATCTCAGCCACCTGAGTAGCTGGGATTAAAGCCACCATGCCTGGCTAATTTTTTTTTTTTTTTTGTATTTTTAGTAGAGATGGGGTTTTGCCATGTTGGCCAGGCTGGTTTTGAACTCCTGGCCTCAAGTGAACCCCCCCCCCGCCTTTAGCCTCCCAGAGTGCTGGGATTACAGGCGTGAGCCACCATGTGTGGCCTACTATAGGCTAACTTTAAAATAACACATTTCATACTGTAAATAAGGGGGAAATTCTGTTTCCCTTGTCTGGAATGTTCATGTGTGTATCTGACATGCCTCGCACTCCCATGCCCAGCCCCAAGCTGAAAAGCACCTTCGCCTTCTAGAATCAGCTTAGATCTTTCTGGAAACCTTTCCTGATTTTTTTTTTTTTTTCCTGAGACAGAAAAAGGGCTGGAATGCAGTGGTACAATCATGACTCACTGCAGCCTCAGTCTTCTGGGCTCAAGTGATCCTCCCACCTCAGCCTGTGAGTAGCTGGACTACAGGCATGAGCTGCCATCACAGCCAGCTAATTTTTAAATTTTTGTCATTTTTGTAGAGATGAGGTTTCACCATGTTGCCTCAGCTGGTCTGAAACTCTTGGACTCAAGCGATCCACCTGCCTCAGCCTCCCAGTGTGCTGGGATTACAAGTGTGAGCTACAGTGCCTGGCCAGCACAGATTTTTATATACTTGATATGCTAATGAAGTAAATGAAGTGGTCCCATCACTATTTTTTTTAAAGTTCTTGTTATGTCAGTAGCTTTATAATCTTGTAATCTTCCAGGAAGAAGGCCAAATGTTGCTAAAGGCAAAGTGGCAGAAACACTGTACTTATATTTTTAACCTTGTTCTTTTACTAGAATTAACTTAGAATGTATCTGTTTTACAAATTTTTCTAACAGAAATATGCCTGCTACCTAGGGAAATATTATATATGTTTTAAACATTAATTTAAAAACTTGAACTTTGAATTCCTTTTCTTTTAGCTTGGGATGTGGTAATGCCAGCCACACTCCTCAGAGCCGTGGCCAGATCTCATCGTATATTATCAAAAGCACATCAGTGCCGAAGAATCGGTCATCTAATGTTAAAACCACTTAAGGAATTTGAAAATACAACATGCAGCACACTGACAATACGTCAAAGCTTGGATTTGTTCCTTCCTGATAAAACAGCTAGTGGTTTGAATAAGTCTCAGATCCTGGAAATGAACCAAAAAAAGTCAGATACCAGCATGCTGTCTCCATTAAATGCTGCTCGTTGCCACGATGAAAAGGCACACCTTCCAACCATGAAATCCTTTGGTACTCACAGGAGAGTGACCCACAAACCAAATCTGTTGGGTTCTAAATGCTTTATAAAAGTATTAAAGAGGCATTTCTCATCTGTATCAACGGAAACATTTGTTCCAAAACAAGACTTCCCACAGGTGAAGAGACCACTAAAAGCATCCAGGACCAGACAGCCATCCAGGACCAACCTTCCAGTTCTGTCTGTGAACGAGGTAAAGTAGGGGTGGCCGTGGCTCTCGTGCTTAGTGATCATTGCTCACGCTAAACCAGTGTGCGTTGCACCCCAGCCTTACCGCCAACGTAAGAGAACTAGCAGTCACTCAGACTTCTTCATCAAGGTCTTTGAAGCCTAATAAATATCCAAAGGGATTCAGAATCTTAATTTTTAACAATTAATGATACATATAAAAACAAAATACAGGTGATAACACATGAAAATAGAGTTTATAAAAGATTTGGTTATTGGTCTAAGGAAACTGAAAAAAAGGACCAGTATTAAGTCCAGTCTAAGAATGGGACTGTAAAAAAAAATAAAATAAAACAAACTAGAAATTCTTCATCAAGTTAAAAAAAATTGTAACTCTGCAGACAGATAAGCCTTTATTAGGCTGTGGCAGTTGCATGGGGCGGTGAAATGACACGGTAGGGTGGACTCCAAAAGCAGCAGGAGAGGAGGGCCCAGCTTTTTTATCCTCTTAAGGTTTAAGGGGTTATTTTTTATTCATCCTTAAGGGGTTTCTGGGAATTTTTCTGCTACAATTTGCATTTCTCCTTCAATAACAACGTAAGGGTCAAGATCAAGCCCTTGGTAACCTTTGTATCTTGCATAATACCTAGAACTGTACCTTGTACTTAAATGTTTATTAAATTGGAAAGGATTGAAAAGAGGCAAGAGGATCTTTAATGCCGATAGTCATCAACTTTAAAGATATTTTAAACTTGATGAAGACTTCTGAATCTATCAGAAAACAGGTTAGAATGTCTGTCTTCAAGTCTTGATTCTGAAAAGTAGCCCCTGAGCCTGTTTCATTTTGGCTGTGTTTTTATTACTGTGCAGCTGACACCCCTTGGAAAGGTATACATACATACCTTTACTCATCCTCTGATTCTGAATCTAGCAATGAATGAATGGTTTTTGTGTTGGATTCTGGAATGCTTTCAATTCTTGTGTGGTTACTCTGAACTCAGGATGTGAAGGATGAAGTGTTGTGCAGCTACTGTTTCCCCTTTCCTTTTGCTGGAGCTTTGGGGTAACCTGGGAAATTCAGTATTTAAGTGTCCGAGATGGCATTAAGTGTAAAAACCTGAATTCATGGCAGATCCAAAAAAGAGAAAGCTAAACTCACTTTGTTCATTTGTAACGTCTAGCAGCACAGTTGCTCAGGTTTCTTAGGAAGAAGCTGATAGGTCAGAGATGTCCCTAGGCTATTTCTTTGGGCCATCCTTAGACTTGGAAGCAATTTTCCTAAATACCGTATCTATTTTTCTTTAGATTTTTTTTTCTACTTCCTTCCAGGAAAGAATTTGAAGTAGATTTTCAACATTCAACATAGTTTCAAATGAGATAATAAATACTTTCACATATTAGAGCAAATAGTTGACATGAACAGAGAAATGTTATGAAGTACCTGAAATGAATAATCTAGTTGAACATTTTGTTTTGAGAAGCGCAGTAATTAAAAGAGGAACTCCTCCTGGGATTTAGTGTTTGTTGTTTATTGTTGTGGGAGAGGGCAGAGTAAAAACATAAAAATATCTTCAGAGAAATAACTTTTTCCAGCACTGAAATTAAGGAGTTAGTTATTTCATGGATTCTGTTATAGGAGACATTATGTAACATGATAGACAATGACTTCAGTTGGAGTTTGGCAAGAGCAAGTCGCATGCTGTCTTTCTGAAAGCACAGGGAAATAATAGAAAATCAGATGTTTCTGGCTGGGCGGTGGCTCACACCTGTAATCCCAACACTTTGGGAGGCCCAGGCAGGCGATTACTTGAGGTCAGGAGTTCGAGACCAGCCTAGCCAACATGGTGAAACCCTGTCTCTACAAATATACAAAAATTAGCCAGGCGTAGTGGTGCACACCTGTAATCCCAGTGGCTCGGGAGGCTGAGGCAGGAGAATCTCTTGAACTCGGGAGGTAGAGGTTGCAGTGAGCTGAGATCATGCCACTGCACTCCAGCCTGGGTGACAGAGTGAGACTCTGTCTCAAAAAAAGAGAAGAAAATCATGTTTCTAAAGTGGTCTGAGATAATGTAATTTTGGAACATCATTTTTTGAAGATTTTACTTTTCATAGAGAAAGCAGTCTTGGCATGACTAGGTAATATGTCCCCAGGACCAAAGACTGACTTTCCTCTGCCCGAAATTGAGGGCCACTCCATTTTTATACGGCCATCATAGTGGTAAACCCTTTATACAACTTTATACCATCAAAGTGGTAAACACTTTATACCATTCTTGACTGAGACAAGGAAAAGACTCTGCTTTGTGTCAGAAAGCATGTGGACTTTATTTTGTTCCCATAGTTGCACCCAGCTCATCTTTTCAGCTCTGCAGAACAGCGTGCATCTGGAGTTGGCTGAATGAGGTTTCAGTCACCCTGTCTGTTGGAATTAAATCTTTACCTGGTCTCATTTTCAGAGATCATAATCTGAGATACTCAACCCACATCCCTTTGGCTTACAATTCCTAAAAGCAATAGTGGATCCAGTGGCTTATGCCTATAATTTCAGTGCTTTGGGAGGCTGACACAGAAAGACCACTTGAGGCCAGGAGTTGAAGACCAGCCTGGCAACATAGCAAGACTCCCATTTCTAAAAGACTTGAAAAAAAAAAAAAAAAGCCGGGCTTGCTGGTGCGCAGCTGTAGTCCTAGCTACTCAAGAGGCTGAGGTGGGAGGATCGCTTGAGCCCCAGGGTTCCAGGCTGCAGTGAGTCGTGACTGCACCTCGCTCCGTCCAGCCTGGGCGACAGAGTGAGACCCTGTCACTAAACAAACAAGAAAACAATAATAGCAGTGCTTCTTGTTAATGTCCAGTCTTTGAAGAGAACAGCAGAGGATGGGAACGGCAGGTCTGAGTGGCATGGAGCCCGACACCAGGGAGAATGTTTTCAGGCTAATAGCACTGTGTTACAGAATCACTGGTGGACTGTTAACCATTTTTTTGAAAAATGAAATAGAATAGAAAATAACAGAATACATTGCTCATGATAAAGGTAAATACTGGTTTGTGAAGCTTTTGTGCCAATTATTGGTGTGTAAGCATATATGTGTATATGTATTATGTTTAATGATTTATAGGTTGTAGTCAGAAAAACTTACAGGATAAAGCGTGATCTTGGTAACGTAAAATGTATCTGTGTTTTTATAGCTTTCATCTCCAATCAGTACGTTACAGGAGAAAAGGCATTTTTCCTTAGTATGATCTATCTACTCACAGTACTTCTGACATCAAATATATGGGGACCTCTTCCTCCTCCTACCAGCCAGTTCTCCAATTCTCCAGACACTAACAAGGTGTCCTGCAATTCAGTTCAATTCCAGCACTAGCCAGAGTTAGTGCAGACGCCAGTTAGTTAAGCTCAGCCCCACAAGACTGCCCTCCCAGTTGACACCTGTGCTTCTGACCAACCAGCTCTATGACCACCACCCCCTCTTCAGGTTTGATTATTTGCTAGAATGGCCCACAGAACTCAGGGAATCACTGTATTTACGTTTACTGGGTTTTTTATATAAAGTATGCAAATGAACAACCAGATGTAGAGGTGCACAGAGTGAAGTCAAGAAGGGCCTGGAACTTAGGAGCTTCTGTTCCTCGTAGAACTGGGCTGTGCCACCCTCCTGGCACATGGATGCATTGATCAACCCAGGAGTTCTCCAGACCCCATCATCTGGGTGTTTTTAATGGAGGTTTCATTGTGTAAGCCATGATTAATGATTAACTCAATCTCCAGCCCCTCTCCGTCCACCAGAAGTTAAGGGTGAGGCTGAAAGTTCTAAGCTTCTAATCAAAGTTTGGTCTTTCTGGTAACCACCCCCCATCCTGAAGCTGTCCAGGACCCACTGAGAGTCACCTCATTAAAACAAAAGATGTTCCCATCACTCGTGAAATTCCAAGGGATTTTTAGAAGCTCTGTGTTAGTAACTGAAGGCAAAGAGCAAATACTACAACCAAAAATGCCCCTGTCACTTAGAAAATTACAGGGGTTTTTAGGAGTCTGTACTGGGAACCAAGGACAAAGACCAAATGTAAATGTATTATATCACTATAGAAGCAACATTGCTGTAACACACTAATTTTCTTCAGTAATACAGTGTAAATGAAAGTACAATTTTTAAAAAAAAGTTCTGATCAGAGCATGCGATGCTCCTAAAACAAGAATCATATGTAGATTTCTAGCCCCATCTGCTGGAACATGTCTTCTTTGGCCAGAAAAACAAAACATACTAAAATACAGTGGTTTGGGGTTTTTGCTTTTTGGGTTTTTTAAAACATTTTGAAGTAGAAAAGCCCTGAATATCATAACTATTATCGGTTGGTTTGACACATCTATTTAACAGCAAGTTGTAGATCCCCATCCTGAAACCCAAAATATGCTTTACATATATATGTAGCTAATGCTTAATAAGGATTCACTGTAAAAATCCAGAAAAGGATGTATAAAAATGAAAGCTGCTCAGAAAACAACAGCATCTTTAATAAAGAAAAAAAAGCAGACAAGACATTCCATGATTCTCTTTCCTTTTACCAAATAGGCTAAAATAAAAAAAGCAAAGAAAACAAAACCAAAACAAAGTGTCTAAAACGTCAAGTTCATCTATTAATAGAAGAAACCCACAACTAAGACTCAGAGCTAAGAAGTTTAAGGAGAATACAGAAAGTAGTATAGCAAACCATATAAGCTGAGTGACATTGGATAGAACTTTGAGCCAAACTAAATGGGAGATCCCAAGAGAAGGAAAGGGGACAGTTGACAGTCTGGAAAACCTACAACAAAGATCCTTAGGATGGCCAAGTGAAAACAGATTGTGTTTAAAGATTTATTCATAATCTATTTGGAGCTTAGAATATATTTTCTCATAAAAATAGTGATTGACTTGTCCTGTCCTTGAGAGTTGAAAACAGTACACATTCTCAATTTGCCGTTAGTGTCGGAATATTCACATAATTTGGGATACCAGATTGCCCAAAACTCAGTTCTGAATATATTGAGCCTTTTATTTTTATCTCCAAGTGTCAGTTTTTAAAACTGACCTTTTACCTTGATTTAAAATAATAGTGCCTGGCTGGGCATGGTGGCTCACGCCTGTAATCCCAGCACTTTGAGGCCGAGGTGGGCAGATTACCAGAGGTCAGGAGTTTGAGACCAGCCTGGCCAACATGAAGAAACACCGTCTCTACTAAAAATACAAAAATTAGCCAGGTGTGGTGGTGCATGCCTGTAATCCTAGCTACTCGGGAGGTTGAGGCGGGATAATCACTTGAATCCAGGGGGTGGAGGTTGCAGTGAGCTGAGATCGCACCACTGCCCTCACGCCTGGGCAACAGAGGAAGACTCCGTCTCAAAAAATAATAAATAGGCCGGGCGCGGTCACTGATGCCTGTAATCCCAGCACTGTGGGAGGCCGAGGCGGGAGGATCAGATGAGGTCAGGAGTTCGAGGCCAGCCTGACCAACATGGAGAAACCCCGTCTCTACTAAAAATACAAAAATTAGCCGGGCGTGGTGGCGCATGCCTGTGATCCCAGCAACTCGAGAGGCTGCGGCAGGAGAATCGCTTGAACCCGGGAGGCAGAGGTTGTGATGAGCGAAGATTGCACCATTGTACTCCAGCCTGGGCAACAAGAGTGAAACTGTCTCAAAAATATAATAATAATAAAGTAAAAAACAGAATAAAATAATAATGCCTGCCACCGCCATTAACAGACCTTGTACTCTAATGCCAAGCTGTATATGGGACAGTTGCCAGCATGTCTTCACTGGCACTATAAAATATAGCCAAGAAGATAGGCTCTGAGAGTAAGAAGTCTGTGTTGGTTAGGAGTAATTTTGTCCTGGCTCTCTGGTATAAAGCTCTCAAATGTAAATCCGGGTGGGATAATGGACTCAGCTCTGTCTGCAACATGCCACTGTGCGGAGAAGCACTCTCATGCATAAGCTTTTTATGCTGTAAACTATAGTAGCTGAAATTAAATGCCACTTTTTCAGAGGTGAATTAATGGAGAGCCTGGTGAAATTCAAAGCTTTTTGATGTATAAAACTTGATAAATGGAACTATGCCATCAATAGGCAAAGTATAACAACCTGTCTACATAGATAGTATGTAATTTCTGCACAGGTCTCTGTTTAGTTAATACATCACTGTATATCAATCTAGAATCTTGCTCCAATAAAGAAACATAAAGTTGTGTTTTGGTTTTGTTTTTGTTTGAAACGGAGTCTTGCTGCATCGCCCAGGCTAGAGTGCAGTGGTGCAATTTTGGCTCACTGCAACCTCGGCCTCCTGGATTCAAGGGATTCTCCTGCCTTGGCCTCCCGAGTAGCTGGGATTACAGGTGTGTGCCACCACGCCTGGCTAATTTTTGTATTTTTAATAGAGCCAGGGTTTCACCACGTTGACCAGGCTCATCTCGAACTCCTGACCTCAAGTGATCCACCCACCTCAGCCTCCCAAAGTTCTGGGATTACAGACATGAGTCATTGGGCCTTGCCAAGGTTTTTTTTTTTTTTTTTTTTTTTTTTTTTTTTTTGAAAAAAAAAAAGTGGTACACATTCTTAGTGCAGATGGGCTTGGCCAGTAGCACATGATGGTGAAAGCAGACGTGAGACAACAGGGAGAGGCAGGGACAGTGTGGGCTGGAGACCCTGGGCCCCCCTACTCTATCCTAGTCCATTATTATAGCCAGATCTTCCACTCGGTCAGATGATGATGGAAATCTGGATTTTGTGTGAAATCTCTCAGTTTATTGTTGACAAGTCAATTTGAATTTTAGAAACGTGATGTAGGTCAACTCTTGAGTTGGATGGTTCTCCGAGCTGCCAGTTTACAACTCCGATTCTAGCGAAAGAGACAGCCTCTGCCATTTTCAGTACAGCTACAGGAAGATCCTTCAGTGGACTAGCTTGTGACCTGCTTATCTCCTTTTTGTGCCTCTTGCTCTTCCCACTTCAGCCCAAACTAAGCACATGAGCTGTAGCCATCACAGAAGTAATTCTGACATCCAACCTAATGTACTGTGATTTCACCTAGCAAGCTTGAGTGAATTTGCCAGGTCTTGCAGAGTGGAGCCTACCCGATGTCTCGCCTGATGCCCCTTGCTAGGATTCCTTTCTTTCAGCTGGCCGAATCTTTACACACGTCGCACATCAGCTAGTTTTAACTCCATGAAGCCTTAAAAAGAACTAGTGCTCACAGGTCTAAACCTTAAGCACGTGCCTGTTCCCTGTACTCTGGTAACTCCTGATACATTTTTATTTGTATATCCCCGTGTTCCTACTTTCATATGTGACTATGGGAATTAGCTAATTTGGAAGGAATTAGTAGTTATCTGCTCATAATTAGGGTACTACATCCATTTATCCCCACATTCCCCAGTAATTTCAGCTTGTCTGACTTTTTTTCTAATTGGATTAGTCTCATTTTGTTTATGAGTAGATACTTTATTGATTTTGGATTTTTCAGTTTGCATGGATCCTCAGGTTCTCTGTTATTCCTCTACCTTTAAACCACGCATCAGAGCTGTGGAACAGATTGAGGAAGGGCAAATGGGGTCAGGCCATTTCATGAGAAAGAGCCAGGAGATACAGAATGGAGGTGGGAGGAAGGAATGAATTAATATATACTTCTCTAGAATTTCATACCAGGAATATACAGAATGGGAAAGAACTGGGGAGCTGAGAGGAGTAAATCCTAAGAATGTTGATTTAGTGACTCAAACTTGTTTTGGCCAACTAGAATCTAACAACTATTGAACAATTGTGTTAGCCACAGTCCTGAGCACTTTGTTTATTAGCTTATTTAAACTTTACAACAACCTCATAAAGTAGGCATTATTGTTATTCTGATACTCTTTTAAAATTGTAACCAACTTCTGTGCCTAAAATCTTAACTCTTATGCCAATAGCTTTCAGACTTTATTGACCACATCTTATAGTGAGAAATATATTTAACATTTTACATACATAGCGACCTAGAGTAGATATATAGATACATGTAAGTGACAGAAAACTTCATAAAATAGCATTTCCTATGAATAATACACTGTAATATTTTCTATTTAGTTTTATTTAAAAAGCTGTTTTGGGACAACTAAATTGGTATCAGAACTCACTAATGTGTTGTGACCTACAGTTTGAAAAAACACAGCATTGAGCCATAGTGCTTACCATCTGTATTTTATATAGACACAAGATGACTTTCCTCATGTGTGCAAAGGCAAGATGGGGCATGAGCCAAAGTACTAACCAAACCAAGACACATGCTCAGATTTACAGACCTTTTTGTTAAATGTTAACCAGTGTAAAAATACTGTAATTCCTTTGGGGATTTAAAGGAATCTGCCTGTACAAGAGTAGTTACAAATTAGGAAATGACCTCAAATACCAATGTTGCTTTGAAAAAGAGTCATGGAAACTCAGGGTTGGAGAGACTTAACTATCATTCCATCCAGTCACCCACGTGATGCCTTAATCATCTCTATTTTGCATTCAGTCTATGCTTGAGACACTACCAGTTGAGTGTGGCTTCCCTTTCAGAATAATCCATTCCATCTTTTTGCCTGGCGGGAGGGAGCAAGTTCTTTTCAAGATTGAGCTGAAATTTGCCTCCCAGTAACTTCATTCTCTTCATCTTCATCCCATCCCTTGTATCACCCTTGGAGATGTTTGAAGAAAATTCTGGAGTTCTAGCTTTGCAGAATGGAGTCCAATAGGGTGCTCAGCAGCCGTCACAGATGCTTCAGTCTCTTGGTAACCCATGTTATGCTCATTTCCCTGGTACAGGACCTAATGCACTGCACAGCATTTGCAACGGCAGATGAGTATCATCTGGGAAATCTGTCTCAAGATCTGGCCTCCCACGGATATGTTGAAGTAACAAGCTTGCCTAGAGGTACTTCTTCTTGAACCTGGGGCCAAGTATGTTAAAATGTATTGGATAATTTTCCTATGATACTATCTTAAGTATGTATTTGTTTGCAATTCATTTTCTTTTGAAAGGATTGTATCATAAAGGTGGATGTTGAATCTCTTTATACAGATGACAAAGTTAAGAATTAAAATGTATTTACAGAGAACTCATTAAAATCAGTATGATTTATTAAGATTATTTGTAGGATCATTATTACTTGAGGTGGTCAGAGGTCGTACTACTTCATTTCTAGCACATTAAGAAGTTATTTTAGTTTGTGTGTGTCTGTGTGTGTTTTGTGTTTTTTTTTTGTTTTTTGGGGTGGAGTTTCACTCTTGTTGCCCAGGCTGGAGTGCAATGGCGCGATCTCAGCTCACTACAACTTCCGCCTCCCGGGTTCAAGCGATTTTCCTGCCTCAGCCTCCGGAGTAGCTAGGATTACAGGCATGCGCCACCACACCTGGCTAATTTTTGTATTTTTAGTAGAGATGGTGTTTCTCCATGTTGGTCAGGCTGGCCTCGAACTCCCAACCTCATCTAATCCTCCCACCTCGGCCTCCCAAAGTGCTGGGATTACAGGTTTGAGCCACCACACCCAGCCCATTATTTTAGTCTTATAGAAGAACCATGAAGTTGATAGACATGGGGAGAGCCTTTAAAAAAAAATTTACCAGCTCAATCTAATACTTTAAAACGATTAGTTAGCCGGGTGCAGTAGCTCACGCCTGTAATTGCAGCACTTTGGGAGGCCGAGGTGGGCAGATCACCTGAGGTTGGGAGTTTGAGACCAGCCTGACCAACATAGAGAGACCCCTGTCTCTACTAAAAATACAAATAATAATAATAATAAAACGATTAGTTAGAAGATAAAAATGAAAAAGAAGAAAATTAAAATGAACTTAATTGAGGATTTTTATGGTGAAATCAGGAAGGATTCTTGAGAAATGGCTTGCTTTACATTAATTCAAAATAATTTAGGCCAGGCATGGTGGCTCAGGCCTGTAATCCCAGCACTTTGGGAGGCTGAGGTGGGTGGATCACTTGAGGTCAGGAGTTCGAGACCAGCCTGGCCAACATGGCAAAACCCCGTCTCTACTAAAAATACAAAAATTAACCAGGTATGGTGGCACGAGCCTGTAGTCCCAGCTACTTGGGAGACTGAGACACAAGAATTGCTTGAACCTGGAAGGGGAGGTTGCAGTGAGCTGAGATCATGCCACTGCACTCCAACCTGGGCAACAGAGTGAGACTCCGTCTCAAAAAATAAATGAATAGGCCAGGCATGATGCCTCATACCTGTAATCCTGCACTCTGGGAGACTGAGACAGGCAGATCGCCTGAGGTCAGGAGTTTGAGACCAGCCTGTCCAACATGGTGAAACCCCACCTTTACTAAAAATACAAAAATTAGCTGGGCATGGTGGTACGTGCCTATAATCCCAGCTACTCAGGAGGCTGAGGCAGGACAATCACTTGAACCTGGGAGGCGGAGGTTGCAATGAGCCAAGATCGTGCCACTGCACTCCAGCCTGGGTGACAGAGCGAGACTCTGTCTCAAAAATAAATAAATTACTTAGAACATTTTGATAAACTTTTACAGTGAAACTCAGGATAGCTCAATACCCAGAACATTTATTAATTTACCTAAGAGTAGCAAAAATAGGTTGAAAGCCTTCCTATAACAGCAGAAATTCTTAAGGCTCAATCCCATAGAAGATAGTTTAAATATCATTGTGATAATCCAAACAGACTGTTTGTGTGATTAGGTGACAAAAACAAGCATAGTTGACTTAGAAAGACAGAGCTATGTCTAGAGCCCCTTGGTATGAAAATTTGCCTGGAGGTATTGTTGGCTGATGCTGAAGGCTGCCAGCTGTGTGGTCTGTGCTTCACAGAATTGCAGGCTTCACTGCCCTGGGTTGTTTCAGTCGATTTTATTTTCCTTTTGGCTGCATAGGCAAACTCTGTCCTATGTAGGATGTAGTAATTAACAATTTACAAAAAAAAAAAAAAAAAATCACAGTTTTGGTCTGTGTCTGAATTGCCCATCACCCAACCTTTACCAGAAATTTCTGAAGCTTTGAGGATCCTAATTTTATGTTAATTCCGTTAAGACATACAACCTTTTGCAAATTAATAGTATATTTATTAATTGATATATTAACATTGGTTGTAATTTATATTATGGAATATATGCTTATGATAAATATCACTATACTAATATGTAAAGCAACTTCTTATGATGAATATTGGTATATTAGTATATGTTTTAACAATACTTAGGCCAGGCCCCGTGGCTTATGCCTGTATTGCACTTTGGGAGGCCAAGGCAGGCAGATGGCTTGAGCTCAGGAGTTCACGACCAGCCTGGGCAACATAGTGAGACCTCATCTCTACAAAACATAAACAAAAACTTAGCCAGGTGTGGTGGCACATGCCTGTAGTCTAAGCTACTTGGGAGGCTGAGGTGGGTGAGTGTGGGGGGTCCCTTGAGTTCAGGAGGTTGAGGCTGCATTGAGGAGGTTGAGTGCATCATGGCACTGCGCTTCAGCCTGGGAGACAGAGCAAGACCCTGTCTCAAAAAAAAAAAAAAAAAAAAATTTTTTTTTAAATAGTTGCAGGTGGCTGCAGTGGTAGCCCCTGTAGTGATTAACCTTGAAATCACATATGTTTTGAAGTGGTCAGTATCTTTATTTCTGTGTATTTTCTATTGCCCTACTTTTTATACTTTAAAATTCAGCAGGAGTAGTAGTTTGGGAATGTTAAAATTGCATTATTAATGAAATGGTATTTATAGGAAGAGAATATATTAATACTTCAAATTTTATTTTTAATTTTGTAGAAAGAAGTTTAATTCTTGACACTTAGTTGTATGGAACCTAAGACTTTATTAATTATCTGGACTAGTGATTATTGAATCAAAATGGGCATGAATGAGCTCTAATATTAATATCACAGGTTGTTGAATGTTTCATAAAAGTAATTGCTGATCATTTTTTTGGTGGTCGTATTTGCATTTTTATATATTAAATCCTTTCAGAGGCCTTAGTAGAAAGATGGTGATTGTGTTACAGAGCACTCCATGGTATATAAAGAAATGATCTTAAGTACTTTATTACAGTGTTTATAGGTGACTCTTACAACTTGTGTTACCTTGACATAGCTTTTTTGTTTGTTTATTTTAAATCACAGATGCAGCAAATATTTTGGTGATGGGTGTGGAAAATTCTGCAAAAGAAGGTGATCCTGGAACAATATTCTTCTTCAGGTAAGACAGGAAAGAAACCCCATTAGGTGATGATGGGTTTGGGTCAAGTAATTGTGGTCTTTAAAGGTGCAGGCATACCTTTCTTAACAGTAAATGTGTTCAAAATGTATTTGTGATTTAAATTTATCATTTAATTCTTATTTAATCTAGGAGAGTTTGTCACTTTTAGGAATTCTCTGGTAAACCCTCTTATAAAGTAAAGAATATTTCAAACAAGTGATTGATCTTCCCCGGGGTGTCTTTCTTTGTAAATTCGGATTTTCATGGACTAAATTTCTGGAAAGCAGCCAATTTCCCATTCATCTTTAGTGCCCCTTGTCAGACTCCTGCCCCAGGGAAACTCCCGCTACCTCCCTGCTGTCTCTTCTTGCCATTTTTTTTTTTCTCCCTTCCCCTTTGGTAGCTCTTTAAAGTTTTAGCTTACCTCTCCAGAGGTTTTAGACTAGGAGACTCACATACACACTTATTCCTTCTATCTAAAGGCCAACTCAATACTAAATACTCCACGGTAGCTGCCTGGGAATGATAACATGATAGAACCGTGTGAAATAATCTCATTTATCCTCAGCACACTCGATGAAGGTCTGTTACTCCTATTTTGCAGCTGAGGAAACTGAGGGTCATAGGGATTAAGTGAGTTACCCATAGTCATGAGACTAATACGTGGCAGAACAGAAACACATGGACCATCTGTAGGAATCCAAAGTTGAGTAAAGTTCTTGTGGTCATAATCCTTATAGTTGATGATAAGTGGAAGTTCTTTTTTCCTTTCAATGCCTGCCTTCCTTTTGACCCCATCTTTAGAGAGAATCAAGATTCCAACATTTAATTCAAGTAGAGTAATAGCATCCCTGTTGTTCCGAGTGAGGAATTTAGATTTCTGAGGGACTCTACATCAGCACTGCCCAGCAGAAATACAATGCAAGCCTCAGCTGGGCACGGTGGCTTATGCCTGTAATCCCAGCACTTTGGGAGGCTGAGGCAGGCAGATCACAAGGTCAGGAGTTTGAGACCAGCCTGGCCAACATGGTGAAACCCTGTCTCTACTAAAAATACAAAAAATTAGCCAGGCACATGGTGGAGGGTGCCTGTAATCCCAGCTACTCAGGAGGCTGAGGCAGGAGATTCACTTGAACACGGGAGGCGATGGTTGTGGTCAGCTGAGATCGTGCCATTGCACTCCAGCCTAGTGACAGAGTGAGACTCTGCCTCAAAGAAAAAAAAAAAGAAAGAAAGAAATATGCAAGCCTCATATGTAATGATACATTTTCCAGTAACCACATTTTAAATATTTTTAAAAAGATAAAATTAATTTTGAACAACACAAATATGTTTGTTAACATTATTAACATGAAATTAATTTAACAATGTATTTTATTCAACCCAGCATATCTAAAATATTATCATTTCAACATGTAATTAATAATGATATTTTTTCACTTTTCATACTAAGTCTTTGAATTTTGCTGTGTATTGTACACTTAAACTTACAGCGCATCTCAGTTTGCACCAGGCATGTTTCAAGCACTCAATAGCCACATGTGGCCTCTGAGTACCACATTGCACAGCACAGTGCATTCCTCTGGTTGGAGGAATACGCAGTTCACCAGACCTCTCTTCTGCCTGGAAGGGATTCTCTGAACTGATACTGTGGCTGTGGCTTGAAATACCTCTCAAATCCGTATCCTGCAACCTTATCCCTGCCTATTGTAACAGCTTATTGTCTCCCTGCCTGCCTGCTCACCCACCACCAGTCTGTTTGTCTGTTGTAAGCAGGGTCATTCTTCAGTGGCCATTTCTGACCACTACACTCTCCTGCCTAAATTTCCACGGACTATGAACAAATTCTCTATCACTGCATAAAGTTCCCTTCTGGATTGTCCCCTGCTTGCCTCTTTATCCTGCTTGCCCACTGCTTGACCACATCTGCAGCCACGCAGCTACTGGCTGTTTATTCTGAGATGCTGCTCTGCTCCCTCCCACCTCCTCTCTGAGCCTGTGTGTCCCCTCTGCTATGTTGTCTCCTCTTGTTTTCTCATTTGGCTGCCTCTGCTAGTCCTTTAGCAAAGGGGTCCCTCTGGTGTACATCTCATGGTATACTCTGCATACTCTTGTAGCACTGATCACACACTATTGTAATTGGTGGGCTAAGTGTCAGTCCCAGTCTTTTCTAGATTGAGGATAGGAATGAAATCATACTTATGTTTCTATCACAAATACTAAGCATGGACCCACACATATACTAAGTACTTTACTTAAGAAATGTTTCAAGAATAACATGGAGCCATTAATATTTTTACCTTTCTTTTATTTCCTCCTTTCCTTCCTCCAGTGCACTGACCCTGAGCTATAGCTCCTGTTTTTATTTACTACCTGAAACAGCTTCAACATGTCAAACTTCAGAAATCAAAACAAATGCATTCGTAGTTTTAGACCCTAAATAATGTTAAAGCCATAATCGGATTCAGAGGGCCTCCTGTGGTGTCACTGTAGTTCTGTTCCAAGCACTGTGAGCGTGGGGAGCATTATTCCATAGAGGCCTTTAACCATCTGATGCTTAAATTAACCACCATCTCTTTATTCCACAAAAATCCAGGCATAGCCCTTTATTCCTTGCACATAGTAGAGTCTGCCTAATGAGAGCTAAGACAAGGTCTCAAAAAATTTCCTTATTCTGATTTCTGTGGATCAGAATTGAACCAGGTATGAAAGAGTCTACATACGTGAAGTTATATAGTATTACAATAATGGCTATTTGTTTGGCAAACCATGTGAGAAATCATAAATTTTGAGGAGGTCAGGTTTTATCAAGAATTTTATTTTAGCTCTTATTGTAGCAAGTTCACCTAAGGACCATTATATCAAATTAGTAAGTACATCATATTTTGAAAAATCGCATCCTGTATACATTCTAGAAGTTACATGGTTTTATATACGACCCTAAAGAATGTATTCCATCTGTATCTTAGTTGTTTCTTTTATTTTTTTAAATCAGGGAAGGAGCTGCTGTGTTTTGGAATGTGAAAGACAAAACTGTAAGTGTAAATAAAAATGTGAAAATATAAAAATTTAGTTTTGTGAGAATGAATTGTTAATTAGCACAAACTGAAACATTAGAAGGGAAATTAATAGATAATGCACAACTTATTTGCTCTGCATTACATGATACTTATCAGTTTCATCTTCCAAAATATATTGTATTTTGGGTTAAGATTTCCTGCTTTTTCCTTTCTCTAGACACACACTAATTTGTGGAGAATCAGAACCATCCTAACTATACTGCAGACAGAAGTACTGTAGACTTTGCATGTTGTACTATACAAAATGTATGCAGTTAATTGGAAGCTGGTTGCATTGAGTGTTCTTTTAGGTCAAGTTGTCTAGAACTTACTACTCATAGGAAATAATTTTTTCAAGATCCAAATCAAGATTTGTTTAATACAACCATTTTAGAGGCAAATTGGTAATCTACATTAAAGCTTTATATTTAACCCAGTAATTTTACACCTAGAAATTTATCCAAAGGAAATAATCATAACTATTCATGATGATTTTTGTACAAAAATGTTCATCAGAGCAATATTTATAATGGCAAAAATTAGAAATTACCAAAATACACAATAATAGTTTGTTAAATACATCCATATACTACAGATATACTATAGATCCCCTTAGAAATCATGTAAAAAAATATCTATTTCTGGGAGATTGCCTATATATATAATACAGTTACATTAAAAGAGCAGATTATACGGCCAGGCATGGTGGCTCACGCCTGTAATCCCAGCACTTTGGGAGACCAAGGCCAGCAGATATCTTGAGGCCAGGAGTTCGAGACCAGCCTGGCCAACATGGTGAACCCCATGTCTACTAAAAATACAAAAATTAGCTGGGCGTGGTGGTGCACACCTGTAATCCCAGCTACTCGGGTAGCTGAGGCACAAGAATCGCTTAAACCTTGGAGGCAGAGGTTGCAGTGAGCCAAGATCAGACCATTGCATTCCAGCCTGGGAGACAGAGGCATACTCTTGTCTTCAAAAAAAAAAAAAAAAGCGGGTTACAAAATATAACCAATATAATCTCAGAACTGGTTAAAAAACATGCTTTATACAATCCCAATTTTACGAAAAGGAAACACACACAGTAGGTGGTCGGGAAGGGAACTTGGAGAAAAGAAAATATAAATGACCAATAAATTTAAGAAAATACAAGTTGGCTATTTGAAGTTGCAAAGATGTAAAAGGCTGATAAACCCCATTTCTTAAGAGTAGTTTCATAAATGTTGAGATTCTACATTTGGAAAAACTACTTTGGAGAGCAGGCTAGCAATATTGTAAGTGTGGGCCAGGTGTGGTAACTCACACCTGTAATGGTATCACTTTGGGAGTCTGGGGTGGGAGGATCACTTAAACTCAGGAGTTCCAGACCAGCCTGAACAACACAGTGAGATCCCATCTCTACAAAAAGTTTTTAGAAGTTAGCCAGGTGTGGTAGTGTGTGCCTGTAGTCCCAGCTACTTGGGAGGCTAAGGCAGGAGGATCGCTCGAACCCAGGAGTTTGAGGCTGCAATGAGCTATGATTGCATCACTGCACTCCAGCCTGGGTGACAAGGTGAGACCCTGTCTGTTACATATATACATATTGTGTAAGTCCACATATCTTTTGATCTAGCAATTCCTAAAGAAGTATTCCCACAAAGCCATGAAGACCTTTGCACAAGTGTGGCACATTGCAACATTGTAATGGAGAGTAGAAAAAATTCCCCATGGAGGACACACCTAGGTTGGTTAAATAAATTGCAGTTCATCTGTAAAGGAAAATAGTGTTGAAAATGTCATGTGCATAATATGATCCTATTTTACATAAAAAGCTGCATAAATATGTACATATATACACATAAAAAGTCTGGAAGGATATGCACCAAGTTTAATCATGGTTGCCTCTGGGGATTAGGATTTCAGTACAGAAGAGAGAAAGAGATGATCACCTCCCACACCTGTGTGGCTTAATTTTTTATTAGTATGTTGGGCTTCACTTTTTATTTTTTATTTATTTATTTTTTTGAGATAGGGTCTTGCTCTGTCACACAGGCTGACATTGGCTCACTGCAACCTCCACCTCCCAGGCTCAAGCCAGCCTCTCAGGTAGCTGGGACTACAGGTGTACATCACCACACCCAGATAATTTTTGTATTTTTTTGTAGAGACAGGATTTTGCCACGTTGCCCAGGCTGGTCTTGAACTTTTGAGCTCAAGGATCCACCCGCCTCTGCCTCCCAAAATGCTGGGATTATTAAAGAGATTTAAAGAATACAAATTATAATATTACTAGTGATTTTCCTTGGGTTGTGGGATAATGATAACCTTGATTTTCTTCTCCATTCTCATCTGTGTTTTCCAAATGTAAAAACAAATGAACACGTCATCCTGATTACTTTAATATCACAATGGATTTGATTTGCCTTTTCCTTAAAAACATGCAACAGAAATAATGCCTGTAAGTGTAATGAAGACTGTTATAAGCATTAAAATCATAACATACTTGAACTGAGGGAGTCAGTTATGATTTCAGATTAATCTTCCTTTTCTTCTAGATGAAGCATGTGATGAAAGTTCTAGAAAAACATGAAATTCAGCCCTATGAAATCGCACTGGTACACTGGGAAAATGAAGAACTTAACTACATAAAAATAGAGTAAGCAACTTTTCATCAAATTTATGAAAGGGGCACTTGGAATAAATTAGGTAAAGCAATAGAGGAGACAAATTATTATGCATATGGAAACTTTTTTTTTTTTTTGAGACGGAGTCTCACTCTGTCGCCCAGGATGGAGTGCAGTGGCACAATCTCAGCTCACTGCAACCTCTGCCTCCCGGGTTCAAGCAATTCTCCTGCCTCAGCCTCCTAAGTGGGACTATAGGTGTGCACCACCACACCCAGCTAATTTTTTGTATTTTTAGTAGAGATAGGGTTTCACCATGTTGGCCAGGATGGTCTGGATCTCGACCTGGTGATCCGCCCACCTCAGCCTCTCAAAGTGCTGGGATTACAGGCCTGAGCCACTGGACCTGGCCTGGAAACTTCATTTTAAGAAAAAAGTGGCCAGGCGTGGTAGCTCACACCTGTAATCCCAGCACTTTGGGAGGCTGAGGCAGGTGGATTACCTGAGGTCAGGAGTTCAGGACCAGCCTGGCCAACATGGTGAAACCCCATCTCTACTAAAAAATACAAAAATTAGCTGGTTATGGTGGTGGGTGCTTGTAATCCCAGCTACTCGGGAGGCTGAGACAGGAGAATTGCTTGAACCTGGGAGGCGGAGGTTGCAGTGAGCCAAGATCACGCCATTGCACTCCAGCCAGGGTGACAAGAGTGAAACTCCGTCTCAAAAAAAAAGAAGAAAAAGATTACTGGTACAAATACAAAGTCTAAACCATATAATAAATATTAGAAGATAAACATAATTTTTTGAACTTCTCAGGCTATCCACAAGTTAAAACAAGTCAGTAGTATAGCCCCAAAATGGAAATGTTAAGTTTCTAATCAGCCTAATCCAATAAAATAGTATGCATTTATCAAATGAACCTATCAAATTATTCCAGTAAATTTTTCTCTTAATCTAGTTTTTTCCTATTGATTTTGGGGGGTGGGGGGTATGAAAAGGAAGTATAGTGAGGGGTCAATCTAAGAGACCCACTTGTAGAAGTGTGGGTGCTGGAAGAAGTGGGACCTGGTGTACCAGTTTCACTAAGATAAATGGGTAGGCAACAGACTAGCTGATTTTCCTGACTCAGCCAGAGGGAAAAAATGAAGAGATGTTAGGGCCGAGACAGAGGCAGTATGAACAAGACGGTAGTGTCTTTTTCCTCATGGAGTTACCTGTCTAGTGAAATATGAGTCTTTGCAGGTTCTTAAGAAAGGTAGTGTTGGCCAGATTTGGTGGCTCACACCTGTAATCTCAGCACTTTGGGAGGCCAGGGTGGGAGGATCACCTGAGTCAGGAGTTCAAGACAGCCTGGCCAACATGGCGAAACCCCATCTCTACTAAAAATACAAAAATTACCCGGGCATAGTGGCGAGCGTCTGTGATCCCAGCTACTTGGGAGGCAGAGGCAGAGGCGGAGAATTGCTTGAACCTGGGAGGCAGAGGTTGCCATGACCTGAGATCGCACCACTGCACTCCAGCCTGTGCAACAGAGTGAGACTCTGTCTCCAAAAAAAAAAAAAAAGCGTTAAAAGCAGAGCTTTGGGAAGACTTGGAAGAGAGACAGAGACTAGCTATAGAAAGACCAGATGGGGATAAGAGCTGAGTAATCAGCGCTCACCACCAATAGGGCCAGTCACGGTTTTCTAAGTAAGTGCCTTCCATGTATTATTTCATTTAATCCTGGGGAAAACCCTATAATTGCAGCTAACTGGCTTTCAGATGAGATTTATTGAATCCTGTCTTGCCAAAGGGCACCTGACTGTGAGTCAGCCTGAGCCCAGTGGTGGCTGCAGTCAGAGGTAACGATATAAACCTGAGAGAGACAGCAAATGAGCAGCCTGTAGTTTTATTATCTTTAGTAGTTACTCAGCCCTTGGCCTGCAGATACGGCTCCTGTGAATCCCCTTTCTGTGTTCTATTAGGTTTACATTAAAATGGCAAAAACCGCGATTACTTTTGCACCAACCAAATACTTCCATATCAAACTACTGCTAGACCCTTGTGTGTGTGTGTGTGTATGCTTATCCACACACACACACACACACACACACGTTACTGTACAGTCTGTGAGGAGTAAAATCCTCAGTGCTTAGGATCCCAGAGTCAGTTATTTTGTTTCGTCAGAAAGACTGTCCTGGCTGCCACCTACATGGCTATTATGTGAGTCCTGCCATGATTCCAGGGATCTGCTCAGCTCTGTGGCATGGGCCCAGTTTACTCATAAAGCCTCTTGTGACCAAGCACAGTGGCTCATGCCTGTAATCCCAACACTTTGAGAGGCCAAGGCGGGCAGATCACTTGAGGTCAGGAGTTCAAGACCAGCCTGGCCAACATGGTGAAGCCCTGTCTGTACTACAAATATAAAAATTAGATGGATGTGGTGGTGCACTCCTGTAATCCCAGCTACTCAGGAGGCTGAGACAGGAGAATCGCTTGAACCCAGGAGGCGGAGGTTGCAGTGAGCGAAGATCATGCCACTACACTCCAGTCTGGGTGACAGAGCAAGACTCCGTCTCAAAAAAAAAGACCTCTTGTGACTGCTGTCTTTGCTTTCCTTCCTCCATCTGAGGCTGTCATAGCAGATGCCACCTCTCAGCCCTCCATCAGGCCCCTTGTCCCCCTCCCTTTGGCCGTCACTTCTTGTCTGACATCTTTTGTGAAGGTTTACCCTGTCTTTTTTCCATTTGCTTGTGATGTTTATATTCACACATTCCGCTCTTCCCCTGTCCCCTGTCTAGGATTCTCCACAGTCACATACTCATTTTTCACAACTTCCTTGCCTCCCTCCCCAACCCCATCATGTCAGTGTGATTTTAGATTACACTCCATATATAGTTTTATATGCAGCATTTTTTCACATAGAAATTTACTGTGAACGTTCTCCTTTTTATTAACTATCCTTCCAAAACACACTTTTAAGTTTTTCTTGTGTGGAGTGACTATTACTGAGCCAACCCCTACTGAACATTTGGTTTCTTTCCTAATTTTTTACTCTTAAACACTGACCTTTTTTTTTTTTTTGGAGACAGAGTCTTGCTCAGTCTCCCAGGCTGGAGTGCAGTGGCGTGATTTCGGCTTACTGCAAGCTCCGCCTCCCGGGTTCACGCCATTCTCCTGCCTCAGCCTCCCGAGTAGCTGGGACTACAGGCGCCCGCCACCACACCCGGCTAATTTTATTTGTGTTTTGAGTAGAGACGGGGTTTCACCATGTTAGCCAGGATGGTCTCAATCTCCTGACCTCGTGATCCACCTGCCTTGGCCTCCCGGAGTGCTGGGGTTACAGGCGTGAGCCGCCGTGCCCAGCCAACACTGACCATTTTTTTAAAAGTTTTCAGCTGGGCAAGGTGGCGCGCGCCTGTAATCGCACCACTTTGGGAGGCCGAGGTGGGTGGATCATTTGAGGTCAGGAATTCAAGACCAGCCTGGCCAGCATGGTGAAACTCTATCTCTATTAAAAATACAAAAAAATTAGCTGGGTGTGGTTGCACATGCCTGTAATCCCAGCTACTAGGGAGGCTGAGGCAGGAGAATCGCTTGAACCTAGGAGACTGAGGTTGCAGTGAGCTGAGATCGCACCACTGCACTCTAGCCTGGGCGGCAGAGTGAGACTGTCTCAAAAAAAAAAAAAAAAAAAAAAAGTTTTCTTGTATACAAATTTCTCTTTGCATCTTAGATTATTTCCTTAGGATAAACTCCTAGAAAGGGAATTACCTGGACCAAAGGATATGAGAACATTTGTAACACTCTTGATACAAATTGTCAAAATGACCTCTAGAAAGATGATATGGTGTCTTTTTCAAAGGAAAAGTTAAAGTGCTTTTTAAGATTTAGAAGGTATTATCTTTTTGCTTTTCACAGGGGACAGTCAAAACTTCACAGGGGGGAAATCAAGTTAAATTCAGAGCTGGATTTAGACGATGCCATTCTAGAGAAGTTTGCTTTCTCCAATGCTCTATGCCTTTCTGGTAAGTTACTACTGCTTATGGGATAGGGTACTACAGTTGTCATTTCATTGAGGGAAATTTAAATAGTCACGATTTTGGTATATTTTCAGAATACTCAACAAAGGCTTAGCATTCCTTTTCCTTTTTTTCCCTCCATCAGAAAAAATACCTAGTATAAAAGATAGTACTGTGCTGAAGTTACTCATTCCTTATTAATTGTATTAATAAAGCTTAACCTCTCCAAAAGTATTTTGTAGATGATGATTATATTAGCCTTTGTTTTTTTCTCTTCTCTCTATGCGATTGTTATTCTTAGATAGTCTCTAATCCAGACAGAGAAGCCCAGCCTTGTGTGACTGGGCACAGGTCCCAGTGTAGAAAAACATACTCTAGTGTTTCATAGGAATGGGACCCAGAGTCACAGTGGCTGTAAGTTTGTTCTGAAAGATCCACATCCCGAATAAAACTATACAAGTTCTTTAAGAATTTCTTTTGCCAGCAGTCTACCTTAGGTGGCTGCTGCAGTGTCCTGTCCATCCCACTCTGAGGGGCTTCGGAGATTTCTGAGGTTTACTGTTAGTCCTGAGGAGTGAAGGGGAGGCCAGGAAAGTCTTAGTTGCGCCCTATCTGCAGAGCTACCCATGGTATCAAGGTGTACCCTACCCTCCTCAGTTTCCAAGATGTAATACTAGAAAATCAAGGGTTCTACTAAATGTAGCTTTGGTCTTCCAATAGGGCATGGAAAGCGATTCAGTTTCCTCTATCCACTTTAATTCTGTCCTTTATGATAATTAACTATTCTTAAATTATATTTTCAAGGTTTTAGTACTTTTTCTTAAACTATTAGTGAAATAGTAGTGAAGATGCTGTGCAATTATGTATTTTATATACATGTGAATATGATGATAAAGAAATGTTCCATTATTAATTTTTTTCCCAGTAAAACTGGCAATTTGGGAAGCATCACTGGATAAATTTATTGAATCTATTCAGTCAATTCCTGAGGTAATTATATCAATTTTATGCTTATTCAAGGATTGATTTTTATATGGAAAAAATATGAATTTCCGAATATAACAATATATAGCTATCCATCAGTATCCATGGGAGATTTGTTCCAAGACCCCACTGGATACCAGAATCTACCAGTGTCCAAATCCCTGATATAAAATGGTATATATTTACATATAACCTATGCATATCCTCATGTATACTTTCAACCATCTCTAGATTACCTAAAATACCTAATATAATGTAAATACTATGTAAATAGTTGTTATACTGTATTATTTAGGAAATAATAACAAGAAAAAACAGTTTGTACATGTTTGGTACAGATGCAACCATTCTTTTTTCTCAAAATATTGTCAATTTGCAGTTGGTTGAATCTGCAGTTGCAGAACTTATAGAGGGCCAATTGTTTAGGAGTACAACAACATTATTATAAACAATAAGAAAACTACAGTAAACTTAAGAACTCCCAGTTACATATAAAATGACAAATTAAGAAACTTCATATTGATTACTTTTTACTTTTTAAAACTTCAAATTGTTTCCTCTGTTGGTGCAGTATTTTTTTTTTAATATTAATATAATTGAAATGGGGTCTGGCCATGTTGCCCAGGCTGGTCTCGAACTCCTGGGCTCAAGCGATCCTCCTGCCTCGGCCTCCCAAAGTTCTAGCATTACAGGCCACGAGCCACCATGCCCGTCAGTTGCAGTATTTTTAATGTAACTGAATTAAAGAAAAAAGTGAAATGTTTCTTTCTGAGAATGGAAATTATGACCACTTTTCCTGATTTAAGAAAGTGTTTTGCTAAATTATGAGAAAAACAGTGGTATGAAAAATACATATAAAGTTATATTGAAATTTCAGTATACATTAAAAATCATCATATTGTAATTAACCGTGTCTTTATTGTGAAAGAGTAATCTAATTATACTTCGGAAAGGAGGCCCTGCTTTTCTACTAAGAGATTAGGAATGTATATATCATTCGAAATGCTGATGAGAAGGGAAATGAAAAAAGAGAATATACAATTTCTACCTAATAAAATTATGAAATTTCAAGGTGAGTTAAGACATTAATCTGGGAGACAGCCATCCTAAAAAATATTTACATAGGATCCAAATTATGCCACTTCAGATTTTGCCCTGTTGACCTAATGCTTATTAGAAAGAGAGATACATGGTTTTTTGGTTTTTCCGATTCCCTCTCAACTAGGCTTTAAAAGCTGGGAAGAAAGTGAAACTATCTCATGAAGAAGTTATGCAGAAAATCGGTGAACTCTTTGCTCTAAGGTAAAAGTTTTCTCTCTAAATAAAATATTTCATATATTTAACAATCTCAAGAAAACATTCCCATAGTTGTGTGGTGAAGAGCAAACATTTACACCTTTATGGGAACTGTAGCTGTTTTCATTTCATTGATTATAAGCAGGGAGAACTCTTACCCATTAGAAGAAGTTGGGCTGTGTTAAGACTGTACTGAAAGAAATCACGCATGTGCAAAAGAGATCACGATTCATCTACATTAAACCCACATTAAGGAGCACAGTAGGTGTTCTTTGAAGGTAGAAAGACATATTCCTTGAATTTGGTTAATGGGAATTCTCTGTAAAAATATATCACTGCATCATAATGCTAAATAGACTTAATTGCTACAGAAAAGTTTCTTTGAATCTGAGACACCAAGATGCCACTGGAGAGAAAAACTGCTGCCAGTTAAACTATGACAATACTTTTTTTATCAGAGGATTAAAATTTTACACTTACTGAAATATCTTTTAATCTTAGCTGGATATAAATTATATCACATTCCCTCTTGGGCATATATGAAAAGGAAAGCATAAGAAAATAAATTATTTAAGGCAAAGACAAGTAAGTCTCAACTGCCACCTGTCAGACACCATTAATTTTAAGATGCCTCGAGATGTTAAAATGGGAATAACTATGTCTAAAAACTGATGAATCATTTTAAATAAGTATCTGGAAAGGTTTTCAGCTTATATTATTCTTGTAGTTGTCCCAGGATTTACGGAATGAAACATCCCGGATGTTGGTGTTTTTCTCACAGGCAGCATTGTCCAGTTTATCCCTTCTAGCTTGTGGAATGAGTTACCAGAGCTCACTGCAAATGTTCACCTAAGACTTGTTTTTCCATATTCTCCTTAGATGCTCTGCCTGGAGAGAAGTGATACAGTGTTTCATTGTCTGTGTATCTCTCATAGCTCAGGACCTATAGTTCAGGGTACCAACAAAACTTAAAAACCCATCCATCAGGAGCATCCTGCAGCATATCTGAAGCCTCAAATTCTCTGAGAAGTAGGGTAGAGAGATTCTTCTCTCCTGTTCTCTTGGTCATGCAAGCAGAAATTGATGTAGTGAATTATAATATCCAAACTGAATAGTTAGGACTAAATATACGTAGGTTTGTGAATAGTTTCTATAAAGGCTTACTTTTACTATCCTGTTTCCTTACCTGTACAATAAAAATGCTTATTTGTTAATATAAGGAATGTGATACATCTGTGAAAATAAACATGGCAAATAATATTAGATTAAAAAAACTAAATCTAAATTTATATAGGGTATGATCCCATTTGTGTAAGCAAATAAAAATATTCATGTTTATCTTTATATGCATACACATGTACATGTGTTTGCTTGCACACACATGCATGTATGAATACAGAAAGATCTGGAAGTACACAGCAAAGTGTCTCTACAGGCCTGTCCTTGGGGAGAATAAAGGATTTAAGTAGTGTGGGAGCATAAGAGAGCCTACCACTATTTTTCTGAATCCTTCTCTAGGATATTTTCCTTTTTTTTTTTATCGTGAACAGGTATGTATGTGTTACTTTTTTTTTTTTTTTTTTTTTTTAAAAAAAAACAGGGTCTTGCTTGTCACCCAGACTAGAGTGCAGTGGCATGATCATAGCTCACCAAAGCCTTGATCTCCTGGGCTCAGGGATTCCTCCTGCCTCACCCTCCTGGGTAGCTGGGACCACAGGAGTGCTCCACCACACCCAGCTAATTTTAAAAATAATTTGTAGAGACAGGGTCTCAAACCCTTGCTCAAGCAATCCTCCTCCCTAGGCCTCCCAAAGTGCTGGGATTACAGGTGTGAGCCACCACATCAGTTTATGTGTACTTTCATAACTTAGATTTTTATTTAGTTAAACATCTAAGTGTAAGGCCAGGCACGGTGGCTCACACCTGTAATGCCAGCACTTTGGGAGGCTGAGACAGGTGGATTGCTTGAGGCCGGGAGCTCGAGACCAGCCTGGCTAACATGATGAAACCCCATCTCTACCAAAAATACAAAAATTAGCCAGGAATGGTGGTGTGCGCCTGTAATCCCAGCTTCTTGGGAGGCTGAGGCATGAGAATTGGTTGAACCCAGGAGGCGAAGGTTGCAGTGGAGCCAGGATCATGCCACTGCACTCCAGCCTGGGCGACAGAGCAAGATTCTGTCTCAAAAAAGAAAAAGGCTGGGCACGGTGGCTCACATCTGTAATCCCAACACTTTGGGAGGCCAAGGCCAGTGGATCATCTGAGGTCAGGAGTTCAAGACCAGCCTGACCAACATGGAGAAACCCCATCTTTACTAAAAATACAAAATTAGCCGGGCGTGGTGGCACATGCCTGTAATCCCAGCTACTCGGGAGGCTGAGGCAGGAGAATTGCTTGAACCCAAGAGGTGGAGGTTGTGGTGAGCCAAGATCGCGCCAATGCACTCCAGCCTGGGCAACAAGAACAAAACTCTGTCTCAGAAAAAAAAGTAAGCACAGACTTCTTATATTAAAATGTAGAAATTGAGAGAGTGTGTATGTGTATGCTTGCTTGTCTAGTGTTTGCATAAACACTGGAAGGATACAGAGGAAACTAGAAGGGATTACTGATAGGGAAAGATACAGATAAGAATAAGAGTAAGATTTATCAATTTTTACCTGTTTATATCTTGATCTGCTCAGGAGGCTGAGGCAGGAAGATCACTTGAGCCCAGGAGTTTGAGGCTGCGGTAAGCTATGATTGTGTCACTGCACTCCAAACTGGGTGACATATGAAGACATTATCTCTAAAAAATTTTTTTAATAAAAAACAAAAAAGTGTGGACATATTAAATTTTTTTTTTTTTTTGAGATGGGGTCTCACTATGTTGCCTAGGCTGGAGTACAGTGTCACAGTCTTGGCTCACTGCAGCCTCTGCCTCCGAGGTTCACATGATCCTCCCACCTCAGCCTCCCAAGTAGCTGGGACTACAGGCATACACCACCACACCTGGCTAGTTCTTGTATTTTTTGTAGAGATAGGGTTTCGCTGTGCTGTCCAGGTTGGTGTTGAACTCACAGACTCGAGCAATCTGCCCGCCTTGGCCTTCCAAAGTGCTGGGATTACAGGCATGAACCGCGCCATGCCTGGCCCTAAAATTTTTAATAAAAACAGCTTAGGCTGGGCATGGTGGCTCACGCCTGTAATCCCAGCACTTTGGGAGGCTGAGGTGGGCAGATCACGTGAGGTCAGGAGTTCGAGACCAGCCTGGCCAACTTGGTAAAACCCTTTACTAAAAATACAAAAAATTAGCCAGGTGTGATGGTAGGCGCCTGTAATTCCAGCTACTTGGGAGGCTGAGGCAGGAGAATCGCTTAAATCTGGGAGGCAGAGGTTGCAGTGAGCTGAGATCATGCCATTGTACTCCAGCCTGGGTGACAAGAGTGACTCTGTCTCAAAAAAAAAAAAAAAATTGAAAACAAAATGAGTTTTTTTCTGTGTACTTCATAAATAATGTTGGTATTAAAGATTGAATTAATTTGGTTCAGAAGTTTGAAACTCATTTGTAAATTTTATTTACATGTTTGTTAGCAGTATTTTGCAAAAGTCAGCATTAACAAATGTTTTCAGCCACATGCAATGCCACATGCCTGTAGTTCCAGCTACATGGGAGGCTGAGGCAGGAGAACAGCTTGAGCCCAGGAGTTCAGTTTGCAGTGAGTTGTGATCACACCACTGCACTCCATCCCGGGTAACATAGCAAGACCCTCTCTCTTACCAAAAAAAAAAAAAAAAAAAGTTCTCATAAAGCACTATGTAAATATTAAATACAATAGAAACAATGATTTTTAATTCAAGATAAATAAAAAGTTATAATTTTCCTTTTTAAAGGCACCGTATAAACTTGAGTTCAGACTTCCTGATTACTCCTGATTTCTACTGGGACAGAGAAAACCTGGAAGGACTTTACGATAAAACGTGTCAATTCCTTAGCATTGGCCGAAGAGTTAAGGTACGTATTTTGCACTTTTAATGAGAGAAAAAGACACGTTGTCGCCTATAAGTTGAATATGTTTAACTGCTTGCAGAGAAATATCTTGTTTGACTTCCATTCAAATCTCTTTATATTTCCCCTTCTTGTCCTCTGTACAGTCACTTCAATTTTTTGTGTCAAAGGATCTTCTGATATTAGCTCTACAGACTAGATAAGGTTGGTGAATAAGATGAGAGTTTGGAAGCCTAATGGTCCATCAGGAAGTTCTTGTCAAGTTTCAAGCAAGAGTTCATGACTGCTCCTGATCTGTCATGGTGACAGTGAGAATAGAAATAAATTTAAGAAAGAATCATGTAAGACAAATCAAGTGATGGGTAATGGCAGGCCATGGAGAAGAAAGAATAAAGGATGACTGATGTTTGCCTGGAGGTGACAAGTAGAAAGGTGGAAAAACGATAATGAGAGGTCAGAGAGGGGAGGTGACAGACTAAATCTAAGATATGCTGAGATTAGAGTAGCAACAAGATATCCAATTAGCTCCGTCATGCAGGCATTTAGAAGGGCAGAAGCAAAGTCGGGAAAAGAGACGTGTATTAAGAAATCCCAGCACTTTGGGAGGCTGAGGCGGATGGATCACCTGAGGTTGGGAGTTTGAGACCAGCCTGGCCAACATGGTGAAACCCTGTCTCTACTAAAAATACAAAAATTAGCCAGGCATGGTGGCATGCTCCTATAGTCTGAGCTACTCGAGAGGCTGAGGCAGGAGAATCACTTGAACCCAGGAGGTGGAGGTTGCAGTGAGCCAAGGTCGAGCCACTGCACTCCAGCCTGGATGACAGAGTGAGACTCCGTCTCAAAAAAAAAAAAAAAAAAAAAAAAAAAAAGCTGTAGTGATGGAGGTAGACCACATGGGGAAAGAGCATAGAAAACAGAAAATTGACATTAGTACAATGTGTGCACATAGTTCTGTGACATTTTGCCACATCTATAGATCCATGCAACCACATGATCAAGACACAAAACTGTGCCAGGTGCGGTGGCTCATGCCTGTAACCCCAGCACTTTGTGAGGCTAGAGGTGGGCAGATCACTTGAGGTCAAGAGTTCAAGACCTGCCTGGCCAATATGGTAAAACGCTGTCTCTACTAAAAATACAAAAATTAGCTGGGTGTGGTGGCGCGTGCCTGTAGTCCCAGCTACTCGGGAGGCTGAGGCAGCAGAATCGCTTGAACCCAGGAAGTGGAGGTTGCAGTGAGCTGAGGTCGTGCCATTGCACTCCAGCCTGGGCGTTGCAGCGAGACTCCATCTCAAAAAAAACAAAAGAAAAAGACACAAAACTGTTCTATCACTTTTCCTCATGCTACCCTGTATAGTCACACTGCCCTCCCCCTACCCGGACTGTCCCTAACCCCTGGCAGTGAGTAATCTCTTCTCCATCTCCATAATTTTGTCATTTTGAGGATGTTATATAGATAGTCATACAGTATGTGACTTTTTTTTTTTTTTTTTTTTGAGACGGAGTCTTGCTCTGTTGCCCAGGCTGGAGTGCAGTGGCTCAATCTTGGCTCATTGCAAGCTCTGCCTCCCGGGTTCACGCCATTCTCCTGCCTCAGCCTCCTGAGTAGGTGGGACTACAGGCACCCGCCACCAAGCCCAGCTAATTTTTTTTTGTATTTTTAGTAGAGACGGGGTTTCACTGTGTTAGCCAGGATGGTCTCGATCTGTATGTGACTTTTTAACTGGCTTTTTTCACAGAGCATAATGCCCTCAACTTGGATCCATCCAAATTGTTGCTTGTATCAAAGTTCCTGTCTTCCTGTGGTTACTGAAACAATTTTTTGGTATTTCATTTTGATGTTACTTTTTAATATATCTCGTTGCATAGATATTTAGTAGTTGCTCTGGTTATTACATCTTACGTATATAACATTACAATCTACTGATTTCAACATCTTGCAGATTAAATGAAGTATAGAATCTTTATTTCCCTAATGGATGATTGGATGCAGAAAAAAAAAAAGAATTCTTATTTCTTTTATATTCCTTTACCCTTCCGTATTTATAATTTTCTTAACTATTCTTCTGCAGACATAGAAAACTTCATCAGATAATGTTATAATTTTTGCTTCAACCATCAAACATAATTTAGAAAACTAAGAAAAGTCTGTTGTATGTGCCCATGTTTTTATTCTTTCTGTTCTTTTCTCCTTCTGATCTTCTAAGATTTCTTTTACTGTTTTTTTTTTTTTTCAAGAACTTTAATTAGCCATTCTTTTAAGGTAAGTCTAGTGAGACAAATTCTCTTAGTTTGTCTTCATCTGAGAGTGTATTAATTTTCTCTTCATTCTTGAAGGATATTTTCCTAGAAATAGGATTCTAGGTAGACAGTTTTCTTTCTTTCAGCACCTGAAAAATGCCATGCCACTTCCTTCTGACCTCCATGGTTTCTGACGGAAATCTGCCATAATTCTATGACATCTACATTTTATCTTTTATTATCATTTCACAAGGTCTTTGAGGCTCTGTTCACTTCTTTTCCAGTATATTTTGTCTCTGTTAAGATTGGGTAATGTCCTTTGTTTCATATTCTAGTTGATTGATTCCTTCCTCTGTTACATTCGTTCTGCTGCCCAACATTGAGTTTATTTCATTTATTGTATTTTTCAGTTCTAAAATTTCCATGTTTTTTTATGTGTATCTTCTGTTTCTTTGCAGAGACTTCCTGCTTTTTCGTTTGTTTCAAATGTGTTCAGAATTGCTTGTTGAATCATTTTTATGATGGTTGCTGTAACATCATCTAATAATACCTAACCTCAGATACCTCTTGATATTAGTGTCTACTGATTGTCTTTTCTGATTCCCTCCAACTAATTTTAATACCTCCAGTTTCCCTCATTGCCTCAAGTGTTCTGGCTTGATATACAAGGTCCTTCCTATTGTTTCTGTTTTTCAATCATATTTCCTACCAATCCCCACATTCACCTTGTATCACATCAAAAATAAGTGATTAGCCTGGGAAACACAATGAGACCTCATTTCTACTAACCTTTTTTTTTTTAAAAATTAGCCAGGTATAATGGCATGTGCCTGTAGTCTCAGCTACCCTGGGAGGTTGAGGCAGGAGGATTGCTTTAGCCCAGGAGTTTGAGGCTGCAGTGAGCCATGATCACGCCACTACATCCCAGTCTAGGTGACAGAGTGAGACCCTGTCTCAAAAAAATAAAAATAAAAAATACATGATTTATAATTTCAGAAACCTACCATGGCTTATTGAATGCTATGTTCCACTTTAGTGTCTACATTTTTTTCCTCTAAGCTAGACACCGCCCTTTGCAAAACCACATCAAAGCTATCTGCAGTTGTCACTGATCTTGGTACCACCTATTCCTCTGTAGGTGTCTTCCAGCACAGGACAGTAGAGATCATCACCACTGGTCAGGGCAAGAAAACCAAGCTATGTTGCTTTTAGCTGACACAGAAAGATTGATTAGTGATGGTTTAGGAATCAAATTCAGTGGACTCCATCAACACAGTTTTAGATAACAAAGGTGTAATTAGACACCGGTTTGACAGTCCAACTGTCTGGTCAAACATGAAAAGCACTGGACTTTCCTGGTTGTCGACTGTGCACACAGGCTGAAGATCCAGAGGAGGAAAGGGAGGGATACTAAAAGCTTTATACAGTTGAGGTATTTCCTGTGGTTGTGTTAGCTATTGCTGTGTAACAAATTACCCCAAAACTTGGTGGACTGAAACACCACTTACTGGCTGGGCACGGTGGCTCACGCCTGTTACCCCAGCACTTTGGTAGGCCAAGGCAGGCAGGTCACATGAGGCCAGGAGTTCAAGACCAGCCTGGCCAACATGGTGAAACCCCGTAAATTAGTCGGGCATGGTGGCATGCATCTGTAGTCCCAAGTAGCTGACTCTGGAGGCTGAGGCACGAGAATCACTTGAACCCAGGAGGCAGAGGTTGGAGTGAGCTGAGATTGCACCACTGCACTCCAGCCTGGGTGACAGAGTGAGACTGTCTCAAAAAAGAAAAAGAAAAAAGAAACACCACTTACTATTTAAGTTTTTGTGGGTCAGGAATCAGTGCAGCTTAGCTGGGTCCTCTGATTCTGTGTTTCTCACAAGGCTGCAGTCATCTCAGAGATTCACTTCCTAGTTCACTCGTGGTTATTGGCTGGATTTGGTTCCTCTCAGGCTATTAGATTGAGGCCTCAGTTCCTCATAAGCTGTTGTCCAGAAGCTTCTCCATAGAGCATCTCACAACATGGGAGTGTGCTTCATCAGAATGAACAAGTAGGGGAGTGATATGGTTTAGATCTGTATCCCTGCCCAAATCTTGTGTCGAATTGTAATGCCCCGTGTTGGAGGTGGGTCCTGGTGGGGGGTGATTGGATCATCAGGGTAGATTTCTCATGAGTGGTTTAGCACCATCCCCTTGGTGCTGTTCTTGTGATAATGAGTTCTCGTGAGGTTGTTTAAAAGTGTGTAGCACCTGCATCTCCCCTTGTTCGCTCTTCTTCGCTTCTGCCATGTAAGGTACCTGCCCTCCCTTCACTTTCCACCATGATTGTAAGTTTCTGGAGGCTTCCCCAGAAGCCAAGCACATGCCAGCATCATGCTTCCTGTAGAACAGTGCAGAACCATGAGCCAATTAGGCCTCTTTTCTTTATAAATTACCCCGTCTCACGTATTTCTTTATAGCAGTGAGAGACTGGACTAATACAGAGACCAAGAGAGACTGTCAGGAAGAGAATGCTAGTAAAACAGAAGTCACAGTCTTTTGCAACCTAATCACAGAAGTGTTTTTTGCTGTGCTCTCTTTGTTAAAAACAAGTTAGGGCCAGGTGCAGTGGCTCATGCTTATAATCCTAGCCCTTTGGGAGGCTGAGATGGGAGGGTCACTTGAGGCCAGGAGTTCAAGACCAGCCTGGTCAACATAGTGATACCCCCGCCCATCTCTTTAAAAAAAAAAAAAATTAAAAAGCAAGTTATGGCCAGTCGTGGTGGCTCACACCTGTAATCTCAGCACTTCGGGAGGCCGAGGTGAGTGGATCACCTGAGGTCAGGAGTTCAAGGCCAGCGTGGCTAACATGGTGAAACCCTGTCTCTACTAAAAATACAGAAATTAGCTGGGCATGGTGGCAGACGCCTGTAATCCCAGCCACTTGGGAGGCTGAGGCAGGAAAATCGCTTGAACCTAAGGGGGCAGAGGTTGCAGTGAGCCAAGATCAGCCTGGATGAAACAGCAAAACTTCGTCTCAAAAAAAAAAAAAAAGGCAAGTTATTAGACTGAACCTAAGCTCGAGGGTAGGGGATGACACAAAGGTGAACACCAGGAGGTGGGGAGTCTTTGGGTGGCATCTTAGAAATCTGCCTACCACATTGGTTTTGAAAAAGATGGAGAAAATTCTGGAAACCTACTTTATGACCCCTGACCTACATGATCCTCATACTACCAGTTACTTTAATGGTTGCCAGCTTCAGGCCATCAAAGTTGGTGGAACCATTACTGATCTCATTGTGTTCTGAATTGTCAGCAAGCCAAATGCCGCTGGTCTCAGCTTAGACGAGAACGTTAATGCGAAATTTAATGATCTGATCTTTTACCTGGGTGGCATTTTTTATCTGTCCATCCTCAGTATTCAAGATGGAATTACTGAAGTCAAGTCTGCAACTGAGGATACCCACCTGAGTGAAGAGTACCTTGACAACTAAGTGGTCAGCTGTTTCATGGCTGAGATCAACTGCAGTTATAGAAAGGACACCCGTTGAGAACAAGCAGGCTGCCCAAGCCCCTTCTGCCTCTACTGAATGTACTCTTCATTCTGGTATCGAGGCCAATTTGACATTGAGTCCCTCCATGAAGGGGTTCACATCTATACCTCTGTGCACATGAGCAGCTGGAAGAATCAAAAGCCACCCCAGTCCCTGGCACCCTACACCTGTGGAGAAAGCCATAAGCAATGTCACCCAGACATATCACCAGTCCTTCACGGGTGGCTCTATTTATATCCCCAAGATTTAAAACCTCTTATAGGGCCGGGCGTGGTGGCTCACACCTGTAATCCCAGTACTTTGGGAGGCCAAGGTGGGAGGATCGCTTGAGGCCAGGAGTTCAAGACCAGCCTGGCCAACATGGTGAAACCTGTCTCTACTAAAAATACAAAAATTAGCCGGGCGTGGTGGTGCATGCCTGTGATCCCAGGTACTTGAGGGGCTGAGGCACTAGAATCACTTGAACTTAGGAGGCAAAGGTTCCGATGAGCTGAGATGGCACCACTGCACTCCAGCCTGGGTGACAGAGTGAGACTTATCTCCAAAAAAATAATTAATAAATAAGATAAAGTCTCCTACAGGAAGAACTAGAACTGAATTTATTTACAGGCAGTATGATCTTGTATGTAGAAGACCTGAAAGAATACAAAGAAGCTACCAGAATAAGTGAGTTTATCAAGGTCTCAAGATCAATGTATAAAAACGGTTATCTTTCGTTATACTGCAAATACACAATTGGAAAATGAAATTTTAAAACTTCTGTTTATAGTAGCACCCAAAACTTGAATTACTCAGGTTTGAATTGAGTGATTCAACTATTCCAGAATAATATTAATTAATCAATTGGAGTAATCTGAGTAAGTAATTGTTCTTTATTTCATTCCCCAGTCTCACTGTGGGACATCTTTTTTGGTGTTAAGTCTTCTGCATGAGTTATGAAGCATACCTAAAAGGTCTCAAACTACATTTCTCAGAGTTTTTTCTCAGCATCCCGAAGGCAGTTCAGACTCGTTGGATTATGTCAAGGTTATTTAGAAGGGGTTGAGAGTTCACCCTGCCTTAGGCTCAGCATAGTGCTGGCATTATACATAATACAAAAGAAAAGTAAGAATTGGTCCTGCCCTTCAGCCAGCTTTACAGTCTTCTAAGAAAACAGATGGAACAGGCCGGGTGCGGTGGCTCATGCCGGTAATCCCAGCATTTTGGGAGGCCGAGGAGGGCGGATCACAAGGTCAGGAGATCCAGACCATCCTGGCTAACATGGTGAGACCCTGTCTCTACTAAAAATACAAAAAAATTAGCTGGGCGTGGTGGCGGGCGTCTGTAGTCCCAGCTACTCGGGAGGCTGAGGCAGGAGAATGGCATGAACCCGGGAGGGAGAGCTTGCAGTGAGCGGAGATTGTGCCACTGCAGTCCAGCCTGGGTGACAGAGCAAGACTCCGCCCCAAAAAAAAGAAAAAAAAAGGAACAAAGAGTAGCGGGGTTTTTTATTCCCCCTCAAAAAGTAGAAGAAAGGGTCTTGAGAAAATAGGGGTGAGTAGGCATAAGACATGCTAAGAAGTTGAGTACAGAGGTCCAGATGCAGAGAGCAGTTACACAGTGTCATGGGACAGAAACTAGTTGGCAGTGGATCCCTCGCTCCATTTTCTCACGTCAGTATCCCCTGAAGTCCTGTCGTTGAGGCTTCTGTCCCCATGCCACCTACTCCGTGAACACTTGTTCGTTATCATGACTTCTAATCCCACCTTCTCCTGGTGATTTTCAAATGTCTCTCTCATCCCAGTCTCGTCTGCCTTCCAGACTTTTCCAGTTGCCCCTCAATCTCACAGATCTTCCTCATTTATATATCTCATTGCATCCTTTTAAAAATTGTGTGTACCATTTTCCACTAGAATGTAAGCCCCATGAGATCGGAGACCATGATTATTTTCTTGCCTGTTCTTGGCAAAGGCCTCACAGTATGTCCGCAAAAAATATTTGTAGAATTAGTCAATGATTAAGATTTCAAAATGAAACTTTTGAAATTCCCCCCCACCCCAGAAAATGGTAAACCTTTTCAGTTCTCTATTTCAGCTCATGGGAGGACCTTCTAGCCTCACCTATCTAGTCATTCAACCAGAAACTTAAAAGTCATCTGGGTGTCCTTTTTCTCCTTCACCTTCCATATCCAGTCAAACAATCTTTTTAGTTCCCTCTAAGTATCATGGATTCATTAGCAAACATTTATTGAAAGCCTATATGATAGGCCCTAGGCTGGTGAAACAGGGGAATACCATACTGACCCGTCTTCAAGCCCCCAACTATTAATGTTCATCCACACAGCCCCTCATCTTCCTTTCCCACCTGGACTTGTCTGATTCCTTCTTGACTCTCAGTTTCCAGACTGGACCTTTTCCCAGTCTCTCTGCACCCTTTGGCTGCAAGACAGACACGTGTCTATTTCACCATTCTGTCTCCTCTCTGCCCAGCGTAGTACAGTAAATGTTAAAACAAGTACTTCCAGATTGAACAAAGGTCTCCCCATTACCTGCAGAATGAAGTTCAGATATTCTAGCATGACATGCTGCTTCACAGAAATTTATCATCTTACTGTTCTGTAGGTCAGAAGTCTGGCATGGCCTAAAGTTAAGATGTTGATTCCTCTTTGGAGACTGCGAGTGGAATCCATTTCCTCACCTTTTCCAGTGACTGGAGGCCACCCATATTCCTTGCTCATGGCCCCTTCCTCCATCTAGCAAAGGCCTGTGGAATCCTCATATTGTATCATTCTGAACTCTTCTGCCCCGCATTTCCACTTTTAAGGACCCTTGTGATTACATTGGGCTTAACCAGATAATCTAGGATTATCTCATCTTAAGGTCAGCTAATTAATAACTTTAATTTCTTATACAATCTTAATTCTCCTTTGCCATATTATATTCACAGGTTCCAAGAATTAGGACATAAATCTCTTTGGGGTGGGGGACATGGTTCTGCCTATACCATATGTAGTACACAGTACCTCTCACAATCTGGTACTAACTTCTTTTTTTCTGAGATGGAGTTCAATGCCGTGGTCTTGGCTCACTGCAACCGCCAACTCCTGGGTTCAAGTGATTCTCCTGCCTCAGCCTCCCAAATAGCTGGGATTACAGGTGCCTGCCACCACACCCAGCTAATTTTTCTATTTTTAGTAGAGATGGGGTTTCGCTATGTTGGCCATGCTGGTCTTAGACTGACCTCAAGTGATCCGCTTGCCTTGGCCTCCCAAAATGCTGAGATTACAGATGGGAGCCACCGCCCCCAGCTGACTTACCTTCTTAACCTCACTTCCAAGCACTTTCTTCTAGGTTGTCCACAATCTAGCTATGCTTGTCTGTGTGCTGTTTCCTATGCTTGACATGCTCCCTTCATCCCCCCATAACCCCACCAGCATCCCACCTTTTCTTCGTGTCCACTGCCTTTTAAAGCCTAATTCACATTTCCTACCTCTGTGAAGCCTCTCCTGGTTTTTTCTTTGCTCCCTTAATCTGCATGCTCGACGCGTACATGCCTCTATACCTAAATAAATAGAAAGCATGCTGTGGTAATAGTGACTTTTTTGTGTGTGTGTGACGGAGTCTCGCTCTGTCACCCAGGCTGGAGTGCAGTGGCGCGATCTTGGCTCACTGCAAGCTCCACCTCCCGGCTGGGTTCACACTATTCTCCTGCCTCAGCCTCCTGACTGGCTGGGACAACAGGGGCCGCCACAACGCCCGGATAATTTTTTTGTATTTTTAGTAGAGATGGGGTTTTACCCTGTTAACCAGGATGGTCTTGATCTCCTGACCTCATGATCCTCCTGCCTCAGCCTCCCGAAGTGTTGTGATTATAGGCAAGAGCCACTGCCCCCAGCCATAGGGACTCTTGCTTGCACATTTCAGTGTGTTGTCAGATGCTTGCGTTGAGGTTCGAAGCTAAGTTGTTAGACTTAATAATAGACTTTGGGACGTTTAGGAGAGTTGCGGTAATATAAACTAAAGTTAAGGAATAAATTGGATGAAGACGAGGTAGTGGAGGAAGAAAACGTTGCCTGTTTTTTGGCCCAAGTTGAAAGAAAATGCAAGAGGCTGAATCAGTAGTCTGAAGAGAGAAGCAAGCTTAAGGATGAACATTAAAGACCAAGATCAAGCAGCCAATAGAAACAGACATTAAGAAAGGGCAAGAGTAAAGGAAAACAGGGAGGGGAAAGGAAGAGGGAAGAGGCATGCTCTACACATCTATACAGATTAGAAACTACAGGGTGACCATAACGCCTGGAAATAGGGGCAAATGGTGGAGTGTGGTTCAGTCAGTTAGTCCTGTGGTTCTGTGAATAAGACAGTTTTTTTTTGGAGACAGGATCTCACTTTGGCACCCAGGCTGGACTGCAGTGGCATGATCTTGGCTCACTGCAGCCTTGACCACCTAAGCTCAAGCAATCCTCCCACCTCATCCCCGCCAAGTAGCTAGGACTACAGGCACACACCACCATGCCTGGCTAATTTTTTTGTAGAGACAGGGTTTCACTGTGTTGCCCAGGCTGGTCTCCAACTCCTGAGCTCAAGTGCACCTCCTGCCTCAGCCTCCCAAAATGCTAGGATTACAGGCATAAGCCACCGAGCCCAGCCTAGTAAGGCAGTTTAATGCTATGTGCAAAAATCGTAACATGGTGCAGTAACACATTCCAATCAACCCCTGAACACGTACCTGTGATTCATCTCTTAATGTTCACTGACCAAACCTGTAACTTCAGCATACCCATGAGACAAACTGTTTTAAAATTTTGCTTTCAGGATTTCCAGTAGCAAGTGATATATAAAGATATTAGGTAGGTATTTAACAGTTATCACATCCAGGCCTGGCACGGTGGCTCACGCCTGTAATCCCAGCACTTTGGGAGGCCGAGGCGGGCGGATCACAAGGTCAGGAGGTCGAGACCATCCTGGCTAACATCATCTCTACTAAAAACACAAAAATTAGCCGGGCGTGGTGGCGGGCACCTGTAGTCCCAGCTATTTGGGAGGCTGAGGCAGGAGAATGGCGTGAACCCAGGAGGCAGAGCTTGCAGTGAGCCGAGATCCGCCATTGCACTCCAGCCTGGGCGACAGAGGGAGACTCCATCTCAAACAACAACAACAACAAAAAAAAAAGTTGTCACATCCAAATTTTGAATTCAGGGACTTTTATTTTCTTTGAACCCCCACAGCCAGCTTGTTTGGAGGCATCGGAATGCACAACTGTTGCCGTTCAGTTGAAAGCAATGCCATCTAGTGGTGTGTGTACAGCAGGTCAAATGTTAAGCGTAGATTTTCTAGTAGAAAGTAAATTATCTTTAGGTCTTGCTAAAAAACATTATGTTTCAAGTTTGCCTCTTTTAACTGCTAAAAAGGGCAGCTACTAAAAACTAGGACTCAAAAACCTATTTTTAGTTCTTCCATCAAAATCTTACAAATAGAAGAGCTTCAGTATGCAAAGTATTTCTTGCAGTTAAATTTGTACATTACAAAATGTCTCTGGACGGATTCACAAGAAACTGATAATGTTGGTGGCTGCCTTTGGGGAGAGGACTGAGGAGCAGGATTTTTCACTGTATAGCTATAGAATTTTTATGTGTATGACCGTATTAAATTGTTTAAATACATGTTACTGAAATTTTTCTTACATAGGTCATGAATGAAAAACTTCAGCACTGCATGGAACTAACAGATCTAATGCGGAATCACCTGAATGAGAAGAGGGCACTCCGCTTGGAGTGGATGATTGTCATCCTCATTACCATAGAGGTAAGATGGAAATGCTCTGTACTATAATCAGTTACCATCTTTTCACAAATACAGGGGCTATGCTAATAAGATAGTTTGAGATAGAAAATTATTAGCAGGAAAGAGGCTGACTTTGTTATCATTACTAACTCTATTTGGAAGTTTCAAATTACTATTTGCAAATGCATTAAAAGTAATTCTTGAAAAGGTTCCACTTTTTAAAATTTGAGAGTAGACCTCAAGGTTCTGCTTTTAAAGACAGCATTTGGAAAAAGTTCTAGCTGTAAATTTATAATGTACAGCTCAACATCAGATCAAGCACCCGTACCTCCAATTCATAGGTTGCCACGTGAGAAAGGGCATTTACCTTACTTCAGGAGCATTTCTCATTAATCACAATCTTGGAAGTCATTTTAGTTTGTACCCATAATTTGCCCGTCATGAAATAATTCTCACTTTCTATTCTAAGGTAATGTTTGAGCTGGGACGAGTATTTTTCTGATCAAGTGATAACCAAAGTGTCACTGCAAGAGATATTCAAGTTCTACAATCAATTAAATGTTCGGCCGGGCGCGGTGCGTCATGCCTGTAATCCCAGCACTTCCGGAGGCCAAGAAGGGTGGCTTATTTGAGATCAGGAGCTCAAGACAAGCCTGGCCAACATGGTGAAACCCCATCTCTACTAAAAATACAAAAATTAGCCAGGTGTGTTGGCACACGCCCGTCATCTCAGCTACTCAGGAGGCTGAGGCAGGAGAATCTCTTGAACTTGGGAGGCGGAGGTTGCAGTGAGCTAAGATCACACCACTGCACTCCAGCCAGGGCAACAGTGAGACTCAGTCTCAAAAATAAACAATAAAATAAATATTCACTACTGGGTGATCATTTAATAGGTTTTTTTAATCAAGAAATTATCTTTTTCAGCCCAGTATATCGTGTGAATAAAATTATGAAGAATCTAGTGTTTGTATCTACATCACTGACAATTCAAAAGGAAAATATTTCAGTTAAGAACTTTGGAAAACTTTAGCATCTAGGAAATCTTGGCAAATCTTGGCAGATACTTCTTAAAGTCAAAGGACTTAGGTTTTAGACACCACAACTTAACCTATCCCCAGGGAATCCCATCATGGCCCTGGCTAAGAGAATCATACAGGAACTGAAGTGTTTAAATCAATATATACAGGCCGGGGGCGGTGGCTCACGCCTGTAATCCCACTTTGGGAGGCCGAGGCGAGTGGATCACAAGGTCAGGAGATCGAGACCATCCTAGCTAACATTACACGGTGAAATCCCGTCTCTACTAAAAATACAAAAAATTAGCTGGGTGTGGTGGCAGGCGCCTGCAGTCCCAGCTACTCAGGAGGCTGAGGCAGGAGAATGGCATGAACCCGGGAGGCGGAGCTTGCAGTGAGCTGAGATCATGCCACTGCACTCCAGCCTGGGCATCAGAGAAAGACTCCCGTCTCAAAAAAAAAAAGACAAATCAATATATACAATAACAAGACAGGCTTCTGGTAGCAGAAATGAAATCTTAAATACCTATTTTAGATGGCATGATTTGAGTATGGCTGTTCACCGGCACCTTTTATTAATACTTTGTCCTTTCACCAAGTTAGTCACAATATTCTTCCCACAGATGTTTGTTTCAGAGATATTTTGGGGAAATTTAAAAAATACCAAGCACAAAGAATTTAACATCTACATATTTACCTCCTTGGGTTGACAACATTTAAAAATCGAATATTTACCTTCATTGCCTTACTTTTATGCATAACCCCTGATGCCCCACTATAGTCCTCACCTGTCAACTTTTTTTTCACACATATCCTTTCGTTTTGCAACTCACTTAACTGCTACACAGTATTATACCAAGAGAATACATTCATCTGTACTAACTGATGGACATATTTATCTGCAGTTAACAGTGCTAGGATAAACATCTGATGTCTTCCAGCGAGAGTTCTTCAGTAGCTGTCTTCCATTTGAGGTACCTACCTGTATGCCAAGGGTACCCACAAAAACTCTCCAAGGAGCATATAGGCACAGATAGTCCAAGAATTGCTTTTTAGGATGTGCATGGTGGCTCACGCCTGTAATCCCAGCACTTTGGGAGGTCAGGGTGGGAGCACTGCTTGAGGCCAGCAACCCTGTCTCAAAATAACTTTAAAAATTGCTTCCTAGATCAAATTCCGATTTTCATAAAATCAACATACCTGTGTGCACACCTGCAGTGTATCCTGCTCTTCCCCATCTTCCCTTATCACACTTACAGAAGCGGCGTCTCTCACCTATCCTCAATAGTTTGGTCCACTACATTCAATAACCTTTAAATACATTAAACCTATTTGTCAACACTTTTGGGAAGCCACAAAAACAAAAAAGGACAATTTGGAAGATTGGTAAATGCAGCCTCCTTTAATTGAGGCCATTATGTTTTCTCCCATTTTTTTTAGGAGGTACAATTCCAGTGAAATTTTACTGTAAGTATCAATGTATGCAATTTGCTGTTTTGGTCAACTAATCAGTACTAACAATGTGAAAATAGTCCAGAAAAAAACCATGAACATTTGATGCCTTATGATTACAGCAAATTAAACATTTCAAGTTATATACAAAAATTTACAAGAAATGAAAGGATCATCAAAAGAGGTTCATAAACATTTATTAGCATAAAGTGTTGTAGAGGAAATGTAACACATTTTCAAGAAGAAAAACTTGTATTTGCATAGTTCACCTATGTTTACATGGATCATGGTGGACATCAGCTCAATACACTATTACAATGCACTAAATTACAAGGGCTTTCCTTAAAAGTGATAAAGCAGCTTTATTTTAAAATACCAGTATTTATGATACACTGGCAATTACATCTTTTTCAACTAATTTTATGATTTAAAACTTCAAGTTATGAAAGTTTAAAGAATTGTTTTAGTTGTAACATAAGTAAAAACTTTTATTTACTTAATAAAGTAAAAACTTTATTAAGATCACCACCTCTCTAAGAACAAAATGACCAAGAAATTATACAGAGTATTTAGAGCCTAAAGTAAGTACATTCACCACTGGCTCCCAAAGTCCTCAAAGTGGTATCTAATTTCTATCACACATGAGAGCTCACTATTAAGACCAATCTGGATTTGAATTCTTGTTTCACCACCAATTCTTGCTGTTATAACCTTGGGCGAATCACTGAACCTCTTGGGCCTCAGTTTCCTCATCTGTGGAGTAGGTTTAATTATTAAACTATCTCTCAGGTTGCTGTAAGGATTAATGAAATATGTGTGAACAGGAGGGTTTAATTATTAACCTATCTCACAGGGTTGCTGTGAGGATTAACTCCCAGATGAAATGGAGGCTAAATCAAATTCCCAGGATCCATCTTTGAATCTTTAAGAAATATCACAACTGAAACTTACAGAATAGATGTTACTGAATCCTGCACTGGAACAGAATGGTTAACTTAAATATAGCAATATTTTCACTGTATAAAACAGGTTGGCTCCTCAGTGCAAGCCCAAAAAGACTCTTTTAAACTACACATTTTTGCATATACCAAACAGCGGTGGCCAACAGGTATTCTGGGGTGCCTTCTTGGATAACCATAGCAGTCAGATGCAGACTTTTTTTTTTAAACACATAAAATCAGTATCTTTCTAGTTTTACCATTTTAAAAATAAACCATATTTGCCTATTTTAAATTACTGTCCTGTCTACTATCTAAAGCAGGTCTTCCAAAGTATGGTCCTCAGACCAGTTGCATCAGCAAATACTCAAGACTGTCCATTAATATTACTGACTCCTGAGTTCTACACCACACTAAATCAGAACGTCTGGGGCCGGAGCTAGGAAAATCTGTTTCTTCTAATTCTCCAGGAGACTCCTATGCTCCCTAAGCTCTAAGAAGCACTAACTTAGTCTATGTATTGGTTTACACTCAGGTTACACAGATTTTAAATAATTCATTAGCACTCTCTTGCTTACCAAGTACTAATCTCAAGTGACTCAGTTCTCTCTTTCACCAACCCAATCTCCTCAGACCCTGCTCTATGCCTTTACAAAGTGCCTGTGTTGGGAGAAGGTGATGTGTATGAGAAGTAGAGGGAATTTTTCCAAATCCAAATCTACTCTCACTTTCAGCTCTCTCCACTGGTTCTGAATTGCCATTTTAAAGGAAGGTTTAATGTCACCATTCTAAATTCCCTTCCCTCATAGAGGGTTAATGAAACAATTTTTTTTTTGAGAGTCTCACACTTTCGCCCAGGCTGGAGTGCAGTGGCACGATCTCGGCTCACTGCAAGCTCCGCCTGCCTCCCAGGTTCACGCCATTCTCCTGCCTCAGCCTCCCGAATAGCTGGGATTACAGGTGCCTGCCACCACGCCCAGCTAATTTTTTGTATTTTTAGTAGAGACGGGGTTTCACCGTGTTAGCCAGGATGGTCTCGATCTCCTGACCTCGTGATCTGCCCACCTCGGCCTCCCAAAGTGCTAGGATTACAGGCGTGAGCCACACCGCGCCCAGCCTTTTTTTTTTTTTTTTTTTTTAAGACAGAGTTTTGTTCTGTGGCCCAGGCTGGAGTGCAATGGCGCAATCTCCGCTCACTGCAACCTCCGCCTCCCGGGTTCAAGCGATTCTCCTGCCTCAGCCTCCCGAGCAGCTGGGAATACAGGTGCCCGCCCCCATGCCCAGCTAATTTTTGATATTTTTAGTAGAGGTAGGGTTTCACTATGTTGGCCAGGCTGGTCTTGAACTCCTGACCTCAGGTGATCCACCCGCCTCAGCCTCCCAAAGTGCTGGGATTACAGGTGTGAGTCACCACACCCGGGCAACAAAATTTTTTAAAGACCACATTTTCACTTCCTCTGAATAATATCAAACAAAACGTGGACTTTTAAACGTTTTTAAAATCTTTCCACATCCCCTAGACTGTTAAAATAATCTGGGAAGCATGCAGCATTGTAAAACTGACTCATATTCATGTTCTCATCCAATTCCACAATTACTTATTAGAAATTACGATGGGCTGCTCTAAGATCTAAGACATAGTGGGAAAGATGACACATAGGGCCCCTGGCTTTCACAAAGCTTACATTCCAATGAAGACATCCGGAAAACTAAGTAATCTGCTTATAGACAGATGCTCTATAAAGAAATCTAGGGCTGGATGCGGTGGCTTATGCCTGTAATTCCAGCACTTTGGGAGGCAGAGGCGGGTAAATCACCTGAGGTCAGGAAATCGAGACCAGCCTGACCAACATGGAGAAACCCCATCTCTACTAAAAATACTAAATTAGCCAGGTGCGCTGGCATGTGCCTGTAAACCCAGCTACTCAGGAGGCTGAGGGAGGAGAATCGCTTGAACCCAGGAGGCAGAGGTTGCGGAGCCGAGATGGTGCCACTGCACTCCAGCCTGGGCAACAAGAGCGAAAATCCGTTTCAAAATAAAAAATAAAAAAAATCTACACAAGAGGTAGAGAGGTGATGTGAAAACTCACGAAAACGGAACAGACTAGTTAAGGAACTTACAATATCCTTAAGATTTAGACATCACCAGTTGAATTTAAAAACTCAAAACAGAGATTCTGGTTAAGTAGAAACTTGACTTTTAATCTAGCTTCTACACACAAGGCTTGGGAAGTTGCTTATTCAACAATTTAACAAAAATTAACGATGTCATTCCAATCAAATCTAAACCTCTAGCCACAAAACCTTAAATTCAAGGTGCTGATCTTAATCTAAAAAACCTCATGTGGTTTGGGTTCTGGTTACCTTAGAGATTTGACTCTAAGCACCCAAAGGCAATTAAGATTAGATGAAATACTTGGCCGATGGTTCACTACTGAAACCTGATGAACTGGAATCCTCTGATTTTGTGTGTCTCTTTTCAGATAGGGTGACCAACCATTCTGGGGTTTTGTTTGTTTGTTTTTCAGACACAGTCTCACTGTCACCCAGGCTGCAGTGCATTGGCACAATCTTGGCTCACTGCAAGCTCTACCTCCTGGGTTCGAGCGATTCTCCTGCCTCAGCCTCCCAAGCAGCTGGGATTACAGGCGTGCACCACCATGTCAGGCTATTATTAGAGATGGGGTTTCACCATTTTGGCCAGGCTGTTCTCAAACTCCTGACCTCGTGATCTGCCCACTTCAGCCTTCCAAAGTGCTGGGATTACAGGCATGAGCCACGGCGCTTGGTCCCATTCTGGGTTTGACTGGGACCAAGGGGTTTCCTGAGAGCAGCCAGACTTTCACTGCTAATACTGGCAAAGTCCTGGGCAAACCAGGACTGGTCACGCTATCTTCGGCCACATTTTAGAAACTGATATTTTAACAGCCACCTTTTTCAACTCTGGACTTTGTGGCAACTCTACAGAGCTTTAATATGGATCAACTACCAAAAACAAGAACCTTCCCTAAAGAAAAGCACGTTAATGTCACACATGGTTTTTACCAATCAGGTGGAAGCAGTAATTTTTCCCTATATATTTTACCATTTATTTAACTTTTAAACACAAAAATCCTGAGCCAAACACTACTTGAAGAACTGTTAAGGAATTCAGATTCACGTTTAGGAAATAATGATTCAAAATTAAAATGTCTTTAAAGATCAGTTTTCAACGACTGATAGATGTAACAACTTGGACAAATCGCTCTCAACCCAATCTGGCTGGGTAAAGGAAACCAGTGTGCAAAGGCGACATACTGTGTAATTCCATTTACGTAACATCCTAGAAAAGGTAAAACTATAGTGATGGACAACAGATCGGTGACAGCCAGGGGTTAGGGGTGGAAACAGCACAGGTCTATAAAGACAGCAAAATAAAGTGATAGACCTGGCCTATATTCTCGTGTTGGTGATTACAACAAATAAATACTATGTTAAAAATCACAGAACGGTATACTGAAAAAAAAAGTCACTTTTACTACATAATTCTAAGGTTTTTTTTTTAAATCAGTGATGATTTCAAAAATATACCGATTTTATCATTTACTGAGGTACTGTGCTACGCCCCCCTCCTGTTTTTATATTCACCCAATGTTATGAGGTAATTACTATTAACCCTATTTGAGAAGGAAAACTTGAGGCTCAGAGGTTCAGTAACATGCCCGAAGCCATACAGTGTGTAAGGGACGGACCATAATTCCAACCCAGATCTGATTCCAAAGGCTATATTCTCAACCACTACCAAACACTACACTCTCCCCGCTCTGTTCATAAATATCAACCACTCTATCCCTCCCAATGACAATATCAGGAGGCTATTGTTTCCTAATTCTATTCTGAACTCAATACACTATTGATAACATGAAAATAGGGAGAAGCAAAACATGATTCTAGAGCAGTGATGTCCAACTGAACTTTCTCCAATAATAGAAATGTTTTATATTATCTGTGCTGCCCAAATATGGTAGCCTCTAGCCACAGGTGGCTACTCAGCACACTTGGCTAGTGTGACACTGAGTTGAACTGGACAGCACAGTTCTAGAGAAATAATGTGACAAGAATGTACATGTCACGGAAGGAAACAATTTATTAAATTATGATGGTAACTCACCAACGATAAAAGGAAAATAATTCAAGGGAGATGTATAGTAAAGGAATGAAGCTAAGAAATGCACCACCCCCAAAGCACATCACAAAACTAAGTCTATCCTTTTTTTTTTTTTTTTTTTTTTTTTGATACAGAGCCTCGCTCTGTCACCAGGCTAGAGTGCAGTGGCAACATCTCGGCTCACTGCAACCCTCCGACTCCCTGGTTCAAACGCTTCTCCTGCCTCAGCCTCCCGAGTAGCTGGGATTACAGGCGTGCACCACCACGCCCAGCTAATTTTTGTATTTTTAGTAGAGACGGGGTTTCACCATGTTGGCCAGGATGGTCTCGATCTCCTTACCTCAAGTGATCCACCCGCCTCGGCCTCCCAAAGTGCTGGGGTTACAGGCGTGAGCCACCGCACTTGGCCACTAAGTCTATCTTCTGAACACCTGCTCACCGACCAAGATTCAGCTTAAAGTTACCTACATACCCACAGCACTCTGCACATCTGCAGTATAGAATAAATTGTACTAAGTATCTGTGTTTTTCTCCCCCAGTGGACTGTGACCACCTGAAGAGCAGAGATAGGTATTCATATATGCACCACTAGCATCCAATACCTATACACAGATGCTTTCTGCAACAATAAACACCTTTTTCACTCAGTTCGAGTGGGAAAATGATCATCTTAGATCCTTTAACTACAAATTCAACTCAATTCTGCAAGCAATTGAGTACCAGGAGTGTACATAAAAAGAAGTACCTGCCCTCAGGGAGCTTACAGTGAGAGTGAGGGATACAAGATATAGGTAGACAAGTAACAAGCAAAAAGGGTAATCAAAATTAATTGTGTACAAACAGTACTTTAGGTCAGAATAGAAACAGTCAGGAATCATAGTGGTAAGTGAAAACTGAAAAATGATTTAAGTAGCCATTATCCGGCCAGGCGCAGTGGCTCATGCCTGTAATCCTAGCACTTTGGCAGGCCAAGGCAGGTGGCACACCTGAGGTCACGAGTTCGAGACCAGCCTGGCCAACATGGTGAAACCCCATCTCTACTAAAAATACAAAAATTAGCCGGGTGTGGTGGTGCACGCCTATAATCCCAGCTACTCGGGAGGCTGAGGAAGGAGAATCACTTGAACCCGGGGGGTGGAGGTTGCAGTGAGCCAAGATTGTGCCACTACACTCCAGCCTGCGAGATGGGAGTAAGACTCCATCTCAAAAAAAAAAAAAAAAAAAAAAAAAAAGTAGCCATTAGCCCATTCCGTGAAGCAAAGGTGTAAGATAACTTATTGTATCCCAACCTATAATTTAGAAAAGCCTAATGGATTAAAAAAATTTTTAAGGAAGTCTTTAGAAATTTATCCTGCCTTTGCTCACTACCAATGTCATCCTATTCCTTTTATCACTAAGCTAAAACTAGTCTTAGAACAAAATCCTTCCAGATCCAAAATTTCTATGAAAATTTCACAGCATAAAGAAGTGTAATCTTCTTTACACTTAAATTCTCATCATCTTTAAGTCACAACATCCTTTTGGGTTCTCAAAATGTGCTAATTGGAATTAGTTTGCACAGTACATCTCATGGTGAGTATACAGGCAGCATCTGGAATGGTCTATTCAAAGTAGTTTGAATTCATTTAATAAGTACATTTTCTGTTTCCTCTAAAAGTGAACAGGAGGGGTGCTAGTATGAGGAATCCAGACACCAAGCATTATCTGAATTTTAAAGTGTATTATAATATGGAGGTCTGCAAACTGGAAGACTGGCGAACAGTTCTACAGTGTAACTTCTTAATTTTCTCATCTTTATCAGCTCACATGTTATTCATGACAAAGGTCAGAGAAAATTTGTGAGGTTTTCCTAGACTGAATGACCTTGGGCTGCTTAATTACTTAAATTCTTTGAGCCTGCTTTTTCAAATTGAAGACTGAGAAGGAAGTGTGACTAGATGCCCTCAGAGAAAAAAACTGACTTAATTAACTAAGATAATTACTTATAGGTTGACTTCAGCATGGCTTTTGGTGCAATCCTAACTCGTCTTTAAAATGGAAAAACAGGCCAGGGTGGTGGCTCATGCCTGAAATCCCAGCACTTTGGGAGGCCGAGGCAGGTGGATCACCTGAGTTCAAGAGTTCGAGACCAGCCTGGCCAATATAGTGAAACCCCATCTCTACTAAAAATACAAAATTAGCCGGACGTGGTAGGGGGCACCTGTAATTCCAGCTACTAGGGAGGCTGAGGCAGGACAATCACTTGAACTCGGAAGGCAGAGGCTGCACTGAGCTGAGATGACGCCACTGCACTCCAGCCTGGGCGACAGAGCAAGACTCCATCTCTAAATAAATAAATAAATAAAATATAAAGTGGAAAAACATATAAATGTGGCAGCTATTAAACTATGTCCATAATTCTTTGATACTCATCCCCTGAGTTTGGGCTGGACTTAAGTGACTTCTTTTTAATAGAATATGGCAGAAGTGATGGTGTGTGGCCTCCTCTCTGCTCTTGCTTGAATCACCTACTCTGCGGGTAGCTAGCCTTCGCCACGATGTGAGGACACTCAAGCAGTCCAATGAAGAACTTCCACCATCAGCCATAGCTGACTTGCCAAATGAGAGCCACCTTGGAACCTCATGAAAAACCCTGACCCAGAACCACCTAAGTAAGCTACTCCCAGATTCCTGACCCACAGAACCTACATGAGATAAACACAAGTTTATTGCTTTAAACCACTAAGTTTTGGGTTAATTTGTAACAGCAAGAGAACACACCAGTATTTTTTAAATAGTGGGTCCTGACTCATTAGTGGTTGAAAAAATCAATTTAAGGCAGCAATATCAACTTTTAAAAAATGAAACAGAAGATAGCAGAGTACATCACTCTTAATACAAGTACTACTTCGTAAAAATTTTGTTTTATATGTATGTCTATACTAGGTGCAATTTAAAATGTGTTTCTTACAACCACAGCTGAAAACATTAAAACCCACAAGTCTAACCAGTAGGTTTAAAACAAAAAGCTCCCTAAAGCATAGGGAGTTCCTTGAGGGACTCTCATCTCAATAACAACCAACGATAAAACAAGCATTTTCTATAAACTTTATGACCAAACCAACGAAATGTAAGACACTCTCACAATACATCTTTTCCTATGTATATGCTAAGCTTGATACACAACACACAGGGCATGGTTATCTGCCCTAGAGTTTAATGTCTAACATGTAAAAGTACGCCATTTTCCTAATTTAAGACATTACTCAAAAGGACTTCCTTCATAAAATTAGTGAAAAATGCTGCTTTGGACTCAAACCGCATTTATTTTTTCCTAGCATTTTTTTTTTAATCAATGTTAAATTCCACCTTCAACCTAAGCGCGCGCGCGCACACACACACACGAGATCTAGTACTATTAAATTTTCTGGGCTGGGCACAATGGCTCACACCTGTAATCCCAGCACTTTGGAAGGCCGAGGCGGGTGGATCACGAGGTCAGGAGATCGAGACCATCCTGGCTAACACTGCGAAACCCCGTCTCTACTAAAAAAAAAAAAAAATACAAAAAATTAGCCGGGTGTGGTGGCGGGCACCTGTAGTCCCAGCTACTTGGGAGGCTGAGGCATGAGAATCGCTTGAACCCAGGAGGTAGAGGTTGCAGTGAGCAGATATCGCGCCACTGCACTCCAGCCTGGGCGACACAGCGACACCTCGTCTCAAAAAAAAAATTTTTCTGCTCATTGTCCAAGTCTCACTGGAACTATCCTCTTCAGAATACAAGCAAGTGCATATTTTCATGGTTGTGTCTCAGCAGAACACAAATCAAAACTTTCAGCAACACCAGACTCTGCAGAATATTCATGTATAACTTTTGATGAATCCACTCAGATTGCTTGCACTGTGATTTTCTTTGAAGTAAAAAGTGTTAAAACTATTTTTGAATTCCTAATTTACCAGATTCTCAAAATACCAAAATAAATTGGCACATAATTAAACAGCGATTTAACTTTTTTTTTTTTCCTTTTTAGAGACTCTGTTGCCCAGACTAGGGTGCAGTGATGCGATCATGGCTCACTGCAGCCTCGAACTCCTGGGCTATATGCGATCCTGCCACCTCAGCCTCCCAAGCTGAGACCATAGACCCACACCATCACGCCTGGCTAATTCTTTTTTTCTAATACATGGGGTTTTCTTATATTGTCCTGGCCGATCTGCAACTCCTGGGCTCAAGCAATACTTCCGAAAGTCCTGGGACTACAGGTGTGAGCCACCACGCTCAGCCTTTTTTTCCTTATTACCGTACTAGGGACATTTGTGGCTTTCCCACAATGAGACTTAGTAGAGAAATGACAGCTTCCCTTGGCCCTATCCTGAAATACACTAACTAGCTCTTCTCTGCCAGGGCTACCGTTTTCTCCCTAACCTTTGCAGATGTATGTATCCATATAAATGTTTCTATTTCAACAAACTGTAGAAAATATACAGTCTGTACAGCTCCCCTTATAATGCTATTACCTGATGATCCTGACTACAAGTTGGAATTATCTGCATACTTGGCAAAATTCAAGTGTGGCTGCCTATGCCTCGAGAGAATGAGCAGCAAACCAGCCCAGTCCTAAATTCGAATAGCAGCTCTTAAAGAGAATAGGATGCTCTTGATAGGCTTTCTTTAGGACTGATATTCAATTTCTGGGCTTACCCCTGGGTTTATTTCTACAAGCCTATATAGAGTGTAACGCTACAAAATATTCAGTGATGTTAAAAATAAACATAGTTACTTTGACTCAAGACCAATTACTCTACACACACAGGCAAATTTCTGCCCAATGGTCTCAAGTTTAGCATTAGTTTTGCCCACTTTTTCTTTTATTCTTAAGTCAGTTTCACTCTTCACATGAGCACTCCACCAACACCGTAAGGTTGAAAATTTTCAGAATGGAATTCCAAAAGAATTAGAACCTACAGATCTCTAATTACAATTCTCTACAAAACAATCAACATCATTTTAGTTCCCTAGTAAGATGAGACAGACCTCAATACTCAAGCCAATCCAAGGAACCAGGCACGCCAGTCTGAAGGCCAACTTTGATATTCCAGTGACAGCGGTGCAGTAGAATACTTAGATCAGGGTCAGAATTTGGTTTTGGAGGCAGACATTTACCCACTAAAGTCATTTATCTAGCTGATCAAAAAACAGGAAAGTTCAAAGCGAGTATACACTGAATCTATTATCCATTTGAGAGCCACTGAAGCTACACAGCTGCTTATTTTGTCTTCAAAGAAGGAATTAGTCATCAGTACCTGCAGGTATAACTGGATTTCTAAATCAAACTCAGATTTTTAGGAGGGACACTTCTATGTATTAAATTGTCTTAAGATGGTAAGCTTGCCTTAAATGATTTGTAAACTATGTGCCAGGCATTGTGCTAGTGGTCAGACTGTGTAAACCAAAATGGGTTAGACATCACAACCAGGTTAGCATGCCTTGAAACCAGAGTATCCTAGAAACTGCTGCCTCCACTTCCTTAGGAATAAAGCCATATCCTTTCTAAATCTCAAAAAAATCCTAGATGTGTAAAGAAATCATTAAATTCTAGTCCTCAAAGGACTGTATTTCCCCCAAAAAGACACGGATTCTAGAAAAATGGCAACAACCAAAAAGTAAACTTTAAAATGTTAAAAATGACCATCAGGAAATTCTAACTTCCCTGCCATGTTTCCGTGTTTCAGGATCTCCCCGTTAAAAGATTTTCCACAGCTCTAAATCTAACAGAATAGCCAACTCTGGAATCCATACCTCAAAGACCAAAACCTAACAGGAGAATAAACTGTTCTCTTAACAAACATGCGTTGCAGACTTTCATTTTTGGGGGGCCAAAACTTCAAAAACGAAAATCCAGTTGCTGAAATAACCATGAAATTCAACCCTAACAGAAACATCTTACGTCGCTCAACTCATCTGCAAGGAAAAGGAAGCACCTCTGCCTCTGTGCACGCTACAGGCATCTGTACTTCAGCATGACTTTCAGTTACCATTGGTGACACAAAGATACTGCTGGTTTACAGTATCTCCCCGGTTCTAAAGGCCACTCCATTTCAAGTCTTAAAGATTAAAACAAACACGAAAAGTCAAGGGACAAGGGTAAAGGCCAAGAGATCTCAAGCAGAAGCCGGCAGAAGGATACGAGCAGTGGCTCTCCATCTCTAACCCCGAGCATCTCAAGGACTTGTGCTACCTAAACACTTTATGTAAACAAGGGGCTTGTGACTCAGGCCTCCAGCCCCAATAGGTGGAGAGAAGTTTCCTCGCCTCGGCTGCACATGGTCTGCAGAAGTTTGGCTGGAGCAGAGCGCGGAGCCTGGGTGGGAGCGGCAGTGGAGTGCTGCAGGCGGCGGCGGCGGCGGCAGAGCAGCAGGAGGCGGAGGCGGGCGGGGGGAGGGGAGCGGCTGGGGGGGGGCGGAGGGGGCTCTTGCCGCCACTGCTCTCTCGCCGCCTCTCCCCCCCGGCGGGAGCCGCTCGCAGCCTCTTTGCACTAGTCTCTCCGCTCTCTCGGTCATGTGACCTTAACGTAACCGGACAGGAAAAGCCCCGCCGCCGCCGCCGCCGCCGCGCCGGAGACACCGACCGCGGCGGCAGCAGCAGCAGCAGCAGCGAGAGGCAGAGGCGGCGGCGGGGAGGACAGCACGGCCGAGGCTGCCCAGCGGCGCCTCCTCCACACCCCCCGCCGCAGCAGCACCGGCGACAGGTAAGCGCGCACCGCCTCCGCCTCCCGGGGCCGGTGCCCACGTGCCACCCCCAGCCCAGGGTCCGGGAAGGCGGTGGGGGGGCGGGGGCCACCGGAGCTCGCAAACGGTTCCGGCAGAGGCGGTGGCAACAAAGACGACGAATGACCCTCGTCCCAGGGCTCCGGGTGCAGGCAGGCGGAAGGCCCGGGCCACTCGGGGACCCGGTTCTGGGAAGCGAGGGCAGGGGCGCCTCGCGGGGGCGGCGGCGGCTGCGCCTGGCGCCGGGGCTCTGGCCGCTTGACAAAACCATCCCCCGGAGCCAGGCGGCGGCGAGTCGGCGGCGCCTCCATCCGGGGTTTTGCGGGAGGGGGAGGGGACGGAAGCCGAGAGGGCGGGCGGCGGATCGGAGGGAGGGTGGGAGGGAGGAAGGGGAGGGGGGCGATTCGCGTTCGGTTCCCCGTGGCCGATCCCTCCCTTCCCGCCGCCACCGCGAAGTGCGCCCTGGGCGGCGGCGGCCGGTGAGCGTCCCGCGCTGGAGCCCTCAGAGGCGGGCCCGTCAGGTGCGTAATCCTTCCGACGCCTCGCCGCCGCCTCCTGCTGCTGCCGCCGCTGCTGCTTCGGCGGCAAGGCCGCGAGCTGCGGAAGTGGGTTTGGGGGAGGGGAGGGAGGAGGGAGGGGGAGGGGAGGGATCCGGTCCGACCGGAGCAGGCCCGGCCTCTCTGGCGCTTCTCCCAGCTGCAGCGGCTCCTACAGCTGCTGCCGCTACTGCTGCGGCTCCGCCTCCCGCTCGCGGGCGGGGGCGCGCACGCGCGCTTCCGGCCTCCTCGGGTCTCGCGCTGTCTCCGGCTCTCGCGCGCGCTCATCCCTCTCCCTCTCTCCCTGTCTGGGCCACCCCCGCCCCCGGCGCCGGGGCTGTTGCGCCGGCCGGGGCGTTGCGCACGGCGTAGGCGTCGGCATTGTGTTAAACTCCGCGGGACTTGGGGCGAGCGCGCGCGCGCACGCGGGACTGAGGGAAGCGGCGAGCGTGCAACGCGGCCGGAGTGCGTCGCCCCTCCCTCCCCCTCAGCCCCTCGGGGACGGGGACAGGGACGGGGGCGGGGCCGGCGAGACCGGAGGGGGCCAGAGGGCCCCGGCGCCGCGCCCCCGGCCCCGCCCCGGGACGGGTGGGACGAGGTGGCTGTTGCGGCGCGCTCAGGCGGGCGGGGGACGCGTCGGCCTCTGTGGCGCCGCCCTTGTCGCCTGCTCGCTGAGGCTGCAGGCCGGGCCCCAGTCCCGGGTACGGAGCGTGTTGAGCCGGCGGCCTCCAGCTTCCGCCCGACGCGCCATCTGCGCCTGCGATACAGCCCGGTTTGGCCCCGAGGGCGCTGTGGTTTCGGCTGCTTAGCCTTGGGGCGTGGGACCCGCGCGGCCCTCACTCCCCAACCGGACTCCAAGGCGGGGAGGTTGCTTCCCGGGGCCGGCGTCGTTTTCTTGGTGTAGCGAAACCTCTAAACCCTTCTTGTTTAAACAAAGCCGCAAGAGAGAACTCTTTAGCCAGAAGCTGCAAAGGAAGCTGGGTTTTGCCGCTTTTAGCTGGTAGTAAAAGAGGCAATAAAGAAGCGAGGGTAGCAGAGCAGGCGAGTGCCTGGGCCGGGAGAAGCTGCAGCTACGCCTTTTACTGCAGGAACTTCCACCCGAATACGTGAACTCCTAATTATGCCTTGGGGATATAACCCGGCTCTCGCTCCCCGCCTCCCCCAGCTGCATTGTTCATTAGCTCTTTCATCATACAATGGGTCCACTGAGTTTGTGAGCCTTGATTCTATTCATTTTATCAGGGTATTGTTTTAGTAAAATAAAGCATAAAGAAGGTCAGAATTATCAGAACTCCAGGGGGTGTCTGGGTTTGCTTAAACGCGCTGCCCTGTCCTTGCTAATGTAAATCATCCATCTATGCCAACCCCGTTGGAGCGCCAGGGCGAGTTGTACACACCACTAACGTTTTAGTGTGGGAGTACCCTGAACGTTTAATAGAGAATTGGGACTGTGCCGTTTTAATTCTCATTTGACTGATTTATCACAAACCAAAATTATAAATTGGTAAGGTAAATTCCACTGCATTTTGAATGATCTTGTTGTGTATCCAGGATGTTTTCAAACTGTTAAAAGGTCATTTTTTTCTTTTTTCTTTTTTCCTTTTAGTAAGAGACAGGGATCTCGCTATGTTGCCCAAGACGGTCTTGAACTTCTGGGCTCAAGTGATCCTCCCGCCTTGGCCTCCCAAAGTGCTGGGATTACAGGGGTGAGCCACCGCTCCTGGACAAGAAGGCAGTTTTTAAAGGCATAGTAATTTACCACTAATAGGACATCCTTTTAAACTGGGCATTTCTCATTTAATAAACTTGTGGTTTGTTTGCTAGACAAAGAATTGTCCAGTTATTGAAGCCATCGTAAGTACAAGAAGTGATATGCCGGTGCCACTGATGGTCAACAGTGGAGGAGCAGTCTACACTACAGTGGAGTGTAGTCTACGCCCCTAAAACTTTGTCCTACAGTCCCAGTGCATACTTGCCAGTTTTAAAGCTTCTCTTCAAAGGGGATGTAAATACGTTGATGCTGAGCAATCTCTACCACTAGCAGCAGAGAATAAACACTAATCATGTTTTAAGTTATAGAATAAAAGCTGCCATGGTGACATCTGCTTTTGTATCTTAAACTTTAATATCAACTTTTCAGTAACCTCCAAAATCTGCACTTTTATAAGATAATATAAAATAATAGAAAAATGTGTTCATGGCCAGGGAAAGTGGCTCACGCCTATAATCCCAGCACTTTGGGAGGCCAAGGCTGGAGGATTGCTTGAAGCCAAGAGTTCAAAACCAACCTGGGTAACATAGATCCCACATCTCTATTAAAAAAGAAAAGAAAATGTATTCACCCCAACCCCATAGATATACTTTGCAATCCTGTGATTTCAAGTACCCACAGCATGCCCATGAGTAAGTGGATATGCTTTCCCCAATTTGAGACTTACAAAATAGAGAAGGAAATATCTAAAGCTCATCTGTAGCATCGGCCTGGGATCAGCAGCTTTAGAGGTGGGAACTGCCCTTCCAGCTCTTACTGTTTCTTGGTGCTTCATTCCTAGCCCCACTCACCTTTCCCTGTAGGAACTTGGAAAAGCTGGGCAAGTCCCGTGGCACCAGCCTGCACAGGAGAGGAAGATTGAAAGAACTGGTTTGCTGGTAATTTTTTTACCATAAAATACCAAATGCACCTGGGAAAGGTCATTTATCATCACTTTTCCTATTTTCTTATGCTCTTTGGCTCTCCAAACATGACTCTGAAAATCTAAAAGGGAACTGAACATTTTTATTTCCCTGAAGAAAAAAAAAAAATGTAAACATTCTAAGCATTAGACTAAGAATATTTCTAAAACGTTCTTTATGCTCAAGTAGGTTATAATTTGTGCTAGCAAATTAAACTATTAAATAATTAAAATATTACTTCGAATTGATAGTAAATAAGATTCAGTATTTTTACAATGCCGATAGAGCCATTAAGATATGGAATCAGTAGCCACAGAACCCTTACAAGGAGATGGCAGCTCAACATATGTAGATCCATTTTAGAAGCCAACTTGGAGGCTCATATTTATGCTCAAACTCATAACCCCCAGTTCACATGCTTGAGGTATGCATCACATGCCTTTGAGTGTCACTTTAAGAAAGTTCAGTATTCAAAGATAGGAATTTGAAAAATACTTTTATGTATCTGGCTAAGTACTTAGGGAAACTACTTTTTTACTTTTGTTAGAGATTTTAGTGTACTGTTCTCTTAAACAGGGGGCACTCGCTAAGTTCTGCACCAAGCAGGGTAAGCGTCAGAATCCTCTGGAATGAAATGTGCATGTTCTCCTGCACCGGGAGAGTCATTTAGGTTCTCTGAGTCCCCAAAGTGATTCTGAACGGCGCTTGTCTAAGTGTGGTCTGCAGATCCTTTTGAAGCCCCAGGATCCTTTCAGGATTCAATGAAGTCAAAACTGTTGTCACAGTAATACTAAGTTGTTATGGCCTTTTCCGCTGTGTTGACAAAATGTCTTCTCAGTGTTGACACTGAGAAGATCTGCTTAATTCAGTGAGCCGATATTTTCCAAATGACCAACAGATGATGTTAAAAATCATGAGTGGGTAAATGATCCGTTGAAAGTGGATAGACCAATGAATATTACTATAATAGAGTAGGAAAAGTTAATTCAGTTATGTAGTTTTATATTACACAACCAACTTTTAAGAAAGTAGACTTGTCAAGTGTTGGTATAATATAAAAGAGGACTGTCCACAATTACCTGAAAAGGCTATTCAAATATATCTCCTTTTTCCAACTACATAGGTGGGTGAGGCTGGATTTTCTTCACTACTCAACCAAAACAGAGTTAATTGAGGAGTAAATGCAAAATCCAGTTGTCTTCTGTTAAAGAGAATTGCAAAAATATAAAAAGACACCACTTTGTTATTTTAGAAAATACAATTATTTTTTCATAAAAATGTTCTGTACTTTAACATGTAATGGCCTTATTGTTGTTTTTAATTGAATTAAATATTTCTAAAATTTCTCCATTTTAATTTCTAATATGGTAATTATCAGTAGTTAAAATCCATATAAACATATAATTGATGTTCTTAATAATTTTTAAGACCATTAAGGGATCCCAACACCAAAAAGTTTGAGAAGCTCTGCTCTAAAATATTGAAATATATTATTAAGACTTTGAGTTAAACACATTTGAAACTCACCTGTGTTATATACCCTGAACTACACATTTAGGTGATTATATTTTCTTCAGATTAATTTTACTAATCATTTTATGGTATATAAAAAACAAAGGCAATCTCCACTCTGGTGGATTATTAGAAGCAGATCAGTTTTTTGTTGTTGTTGTTTTGAAACAGGGTCTCACTCTTTCATGCAGGCTAGAGTGCAGTGGCACGACCATGGCTCACAGCAGCCTCAACCTCCCTGGCTCAAGCAATCCTCCCACCTCAGCCTTCTGGTAGCTGGGACCATGGGCACATGCCACCACATTCAGCTAATTTTCTTTTTATAGAGACAGGGTCTCGTCATGTTGCGCAGGCTGGTCTCCGGGGCTCAAGTGATCTGCCCGCCTTGGCCTCCCAAAGTGCTGAGATTACAGGGGTGAGCCACTGTCCCAAGCCCAGATTAATTTTTTAATTTTGCCGTGTGTAATCATCTGTAAGTTTCCTTCAGGTTGATTGTAGCATAATGCCTTTAGAATTATTACTTTAATATGAACTCGTTATTAGCCATAAATCTCTGATCTACTTCTGTTTGACACCTAAGATGTCCCTGAATTGCCTCCTTATGACCCCAACTTACATTTGGAAACTAAAAACTAATTTAAGTGTAAACATAGGGAAAATATAATTGAAAACAGGAGTATTTTACAAATGCAGTGCTTTTTAATATGAAAATAAGTGCTGTTAGTTTATGCCTCTCTCTTTTCTAATTACTATGGAAGAAGGTTGACTAAGGAAATGTTAAGAAAAAAATGCCACTCCATTATCACAACTAAATAAGATGCATTTTCTACCTTCAAAATACAGTTTTAAAATGTATTAAAATTCAAATGACCAGCCTTCAGGTTTACTTCATGGGCCCTCCAATATTAATTATTAATAATAGTAATTGAAAAATCAGCTTTTCATCCTGGTAAGTGGTCTAAACTACTTGAAAGAATCAATCTTACTTGTGGGTAATGCCTCTGCTGTTACTGATTGTCCTTTGAATTACAGTATTCATTTATGCTTCACTTAAATAAAATCAAGGACTTCAGAGGACCCTTTTAGTGCCCTTGAAATGTAAGTGGTGTTTAGTGTCTTAGAACAGCTATTATCTTTAAAAACTGAATCAACAATTTCCACAAACTGTTTTGATCTCCTATTCTTACACTGAAAATGAAGGAGGAACTTAGGTTGTCAAAATACAACATAATTGTATGTGCCCCATTCTTCTGCACTTCCAAAAGGATGAGTGAGTTGCTTACGGATCAGCCCACATGTGCTCTGTGATGGAAACTGAAAGCAAGTGACAGCTAGGTGGGCAATGTCCTGTTATCAAGTAGGAAACGGTGGCAATGAAAACCAAAGCATTAAATAATCTGAAAGGTCATTTGTATTTGACTCTAGGAAGTGTTTTTTATTTTTTCAACATGAGTATGTCTTATAGTCTCTGAATTTACTTAAGAAAAGTAAAAGCTTTGTACACATACATATACAGAAAGAAGGCATTCCATGAAAACCCATTTATAGGCACTGCCTCCTCTCTCCTGTGCTACTTTTCTTCAGTTCCTCTCAGCTCACTATTCTAATTTAGAAAAGACAAATGACTTGTTTTTTATTTAGTTGGGTTTTTTTTTTAAGTTCATTTACAGTGCTAAATGGTTAGGGATTTTACATAGGTCTTCAGTTTCATGTCTTGATTGTCGGCCCTTTGTGACTGCGATCAGTAAGAACTTTTAGGAATGCTCTGTAGAGCAAGGTAGTAGAGTGGAGACAACATGAACTGTATGCCCAGAAGACCAGAGTTCAATCCTGACTCTTATTTGTTGATAATTTTAACCTCTCTCAACTACAGTGTAGTGATTTAAGGACATGGTTTTTCTGAAGACGCAGACAAATCACAGTCAGGACTTCCAAGCTCCAGACCAGTGTAACCAACATATACTCTGCATCTCCACTTGGTTATCTCAAAAGTATCTCAAACCCAACATGTGTGAACCTAACCTCTTGCTCTTCCCGCCAAATTATTATTTGCCCTGTGTTCCCTCCTGTTGGAGGGCACCAAGATCTATGCAGTTATACAAATAAGAAGTCTAGGAAGTCATCTTGGACACTTTGATCTGCTTCTCCTTCATCTGACTCAACCAGGTCTGTTGATTTTTTACCTTCTAAATATCTTTTGAATCCTGTCAATTTCCTCCATCTTTCTCAGTACCACCTGGGTCCATCATCTCTTTTGTAGACCACTAGCAGTTGTCTCCTCTAGACCACTTTCCAGCAGGTCTTCACTTGCCCGCTTGTTACCCCCTCCTCCCCAGCTTGATTAGTTCCCCAATCTCTACATTGTAGAAATCTTATCAAGTCATCCTGCTTAAAATCCCCTTGGGTGGCTTCCCATTGCTTTTAAGATATGGACCAAAATCCTTAACATGACGTCTGTCTCCATCCTCGTTATTCTCTGGCTCGTTATTGTGAATTATAAAGCACTATTCAGAAATTAATTATTAGCATGAAGAAACACAAGGTAGTATTTTTAAATGGAAAAATTATTCCAAAACAGCAGGTGTTAAATTGATGAGAATTTTTTAGGTCAATCTAGGATAACTAGAAACTCAACTTCTACCCTCAGTCACCCAGCTGGTAAGAGGCTGAGCCTTGACTGGAACTCAGCACTCTTCTCCTCCCGGAGCATCTGCTTATTAATTTACTTAACAAATACTAAACCCTAGGCCATATCCAAGGCACTGGGATAAAATAGTAAATGATGAGGAAGATTTGTTGCCAGCTTTCCAGAAGCATCAGGCAAGGTGTATAAACTGGCTCGTTCACAGATGCACCAGGGCAAGGAGAGCATGAGGGGCAGGGGCAGGGGCAGGGGTATGTGTGTGTGTGTGTCTGCCTGTCTGTCTGTCTGTCTCATGGTCAGTTCCTCTGAAAGCAGCATATTCAAAATCCTGGAGCAGAGGTTCTAAGCCTGTGTGCAGATGGGACCCCTCTCCCCTAACCCTTTAGAGTTCAGGCTGCCAAGCTGCCCAGCCTCGAGAGTGAAGCCTTTGAGCAGTAAGTATTGTACGCTGTCAGGAGCCAAATCATCACCAGGGTGTTCAGGACCTTCTGGGAGACGGAACTGCCATTCCTTAGCTTATCTTAGCTTATCCAGAAGTCCCAAAGTGAGTGAAATAACATCATTTTGTCTCCATTATCAATATATTCAAATAAAACTGAATTTTTAATAATCCTTGTATTTCAAAACAAGCTGGACCCTTGATGATCCATTCGTAGAGCTCACCAAACTGACAATTGCATATAATTAGCTGGGCAAGGTGGCATGCACTTCTAGTCCCAGCTACTCAGGAGGCTGAGGCAGGAGGATCACTTGAACCCAGGAGTTCAAGACCAGCCTGGGCAACATAGCAAGACCCCATATAAAAAATTAGATACAGGCCTGGTGCGGTGGCTCACGCATGTAATCCCAGCACTTTGGGAGGCCGAGGCAGGTGGATCACGAAGTCAGGAGTTCAAGACCAGCCTGGCCAACATGGCGAAACCCCGTCTCTACTAAAAATACAAAAATTAGCCAGGTGTGGTGGGTGCCTATAATCCCAACTACTTGAGAGACTGAGGCAGAGAATTGCTTGAACCCAGGAGGCAGAGGTTGAAGTGAGCTGAGATCACACCACTGCACTCCAGCCTGGGCAACAGAGTGAGACTCAATCTAAAAAAAAAAAAAAATTAGATACAACTTAATGTATTAAAGTAACATTTTATGTTGCAATTTGTTTGCATTAGAAAAATATTTTTTCAGGGCAAGGTCCAGTGGCTCACGCCCATAGTCCCAGCACTTTGGGAGGCCGAGCGGGTGGATCACCTGAGGTCAGGAATTCGAGACCAACCTGGCCAACATGGTAAAATCCCGTCTCTACTAAAAGTACAAAAATTAGCTGGGCATGGTGGCAGGCGCCTGTAATCCCAGCTACCCGGAAAGCTGAGGCAGGAGAATCACTGGGGGAAGTGGGTAGGTGGAGGTTGCAGTGAGCCAAGATTGCGCGCCATTTCACTCCAGCCTGGGCAACAAGAGCGAAACTCTGTCTCAAAAAAAAAAAAAAAAAGACCAGGCGCAGTGGCTCACGCCTGTAATCCCAGCACTTTGGGAGGCCGAGGCGGGTGGATCATCTGAGGTTGGGAGTTCGAAACCAGCCTGACCAACATGGAGAAACCCCCTCTCTACTAAAAATACAAAATTAGCCAGGGGTGGTGGCACATTCCTCTAATCCCAGCTACTCTAGAGGCTGAGGCAGGAGAATTGCTTGAACCCGGGAGGCAGAGGTTGTGGTGAGCTGAGATTGCACCATTGCATTCCAGCCTGGACAACAAGAGCGAAACTCCATCTAAAAAAAAAAAAAGGAAAAAGAAAAGTATTTTTTCATACATAGTCATGTACCCATAATAAGATTTCAGTGAATGAAAGACCACATGTACAACAATGGTCCCATAAGATTATAATACCATATTTTTACATAAGTTTTTTGTGTTTAGCTGTTTAGATACACAAATACTTACCATTGGGTTATAATTGCCTACAGTACAGTAACATGCTGTCCAGGTTTGTAGCCTAGGAGCAGTAGATTACCATATAGCCTAGGCCTGTGTAGTAGGCTATACCAACTAGATTTGTGGAAGTACCTTTAGGATGTTCGCACAATGACAAAATTGCCTGACGATGCATTTCTCAGAACGTATCTCTGTTGTTAAGCAAGGTATGACTGCATTGAATATAGTGCCACCTGCCCTTCCTCTGGGAGGATAATACTGATACTGTGTCATTTCTGTGTATTTATGTGTAAGAGCCTACCAGGTTTGTGAATGTTTTGTGTCTGCTGGCAAAATAAAGAGGGAGCAACACTCTGTTGGACCCTAGTTTAGAGGTTTGTTGTTTTTAGTACGTCTGTGAAATCAGAAAGCCTGGAAAGCATTAGTTTAGGTTAGCACCAGAGTATGGGATGCAGAGTAAGCAACTATTAGATGGTGCAGGACCCTGGAAGAGGTGCAGCGGCATTGGGATTTTATCCTAGTGGCAGTAAGGAACCACAGAAGGATTTTATTTATTTATTTTATTTTTATTTTTATTTTATTTTATTTTATTTTTAGATGGAGTCTCTCTGTGTCACCCAGGCTAGAGTGCAGTGGCATGATCTCGGCTCACTGCAACCTCCACTTCCCAAGTTTAAGTGATTCTTCTGCCTCAGCCTCTTGAGCAGCTGGGATTACAGGCACTCGCCACCATGCCAGGCTAATTTTTGTATTTTTAGTAGAGACGGGGTTTCACCATGTTGGCCAGGCTGGCCTCAAACTCCTGACCTCAGGTGATCTGCCCGCCTCAGCCTCCCAAAGTGCTGGGATTACAGGCGTGAGCCACTGTGCCCGGCCCACAGGAGGATTTTAAGCAGGTGACATCAGGTTTGCCCTTTTGCAGGGTCATTCTGGCTGTTGTGTGGTGGATGCATGAAAGAGGCCAAAACTGGAGATGGAGAGATGAGTTGGGAGGTGAGGCTAAAGGTGTGGCAGGAGGGTAAAGTTTCAATTAATGGCAATTGGGGGCTGATGTGAGGAGTAAGAGAATGGAGGCCTGAGGATGAATTGAGATTTCTGGTTTGGCCAGAGGGTGGAAGCAGGGCCCTGCACTGAGCCAGGAAATAAAGAGGGAGCAGATTTGTGTACCTGGTTTTTATTGTCCTTTGGGGTAAATGGCAGTGAGAGGACAGGGAGGTATTGAGTTGAGTTTTACCTAAATCAAGTTTAAGGTTCCTGGGGGACAGCCAAGGAGAAGTGAAAGAGATCACCAAAGAGGCTACAGAATGAGGAGTAGGCTGGGGACCAGGCGCAGAGGAGACCAGCAAGTGGAACCCCTGGATGGGGATTAAAATAGAACAGCCTGTGGTGAGTCGAAAACCAGAGAGCAGCAACCTGAAAACCAGAGACCAAAGATGTATCAGAGCGGGAGGAAGAGTACAAAATGCCGCCAAGAGGCTGAGTAAGCCACTGAGTCCCTGAGGCTGGGGAACAAGGTCCTTGGTGACCTTGGTGAGCAGAGCCGGGCGGGAGCTGGCCTGGAGGTGGGAAGAGCAGACAGCCATTCCCACAAAAGAGGGGCGGCCTCAGCCAAGCCATCCACGAGGATGCCAGGGCCCTAGCTGGCGTATTTTGGGCCAGTTAAGCCTCATGGAAATGAGTATGAAGGGAAGCCGTGATGAGAAAAGAGGAAAGAAAGATTGAAGAGAAGTCAGTACTGTCACTGGGCGGGGCCAGGGTGGAGCCCATAGTACCTTCTCCACCCTTTTGCCCCATTTCCTCAGGCAGTTCACATATGGAACAGTCTAGGGGTTTTGGTTTTGGTTTTCTTTTTGAGAAAGGTTTTTTGGTCTCCAAAAGAAGATTTTTTTCAAGTTGATCTGTGTGAATTTTCCCCCTCGTGAATTTTGAACAGGCGACTTGTTCTGTTTTTCTGCTTTTTCATTTTTTTTTTTCATTTCTCTGGTCATGCGCATGTATTCTTTCCTCTGTATTTGAATGCTTATGTTCAGTGTGTTTCCTGATCTAGGGGATGTTCCTAAATTGACATTCTGAAATAACTAGTAGACTCTCTTAAATTCCTAAATTGAGATTCTAAAATAACTGGTAGACTCCCTTAAAAAATATTGAGCGTTTCTATCATGACTTCATTCTTATGGTCTGAATAGAATGCTTATGTTAGTCTGTTTATGGAAAGAGAGGGAGCCAATAGTTTGCTATATTGAAGGAAATAATATACACCCATTCATGTAAAAACCAAAACCTCAAAATCCTCCTATAAAATATTGACAAATTTGATGGCATTAAAACATAAAATTGTGTTTGTCAAAATCTCTATAAACAAATGCAAAGAAAGTGAGAAAATTATTAGAACATATGTGTCACAGGGCCTATTTTCCTTATATACAAAGAGTTTTATAGATTTCTTTTTTTCTTTTTTTTCTTTTTTTTTTCAGACAGGGTCTCACTCTGTTTCCCAGGCTAGAGTGCACGCTAACACGGCTCACTGCAGCCTCAACCCTCTGGGCTCAAGTGATCCTCCCACTTCAGCTTCCAGAGTAGCTGGGACCACAGGTGTGTGCCACCATCCCTGGCTATTTTTTAAATTTTTTATAGAGATGAGGGGTCTCTCCATGTTGCCCAGGCTGGTCTTGAACTCCTGAGCTTAAGCAATTCTCCCACCTTGGCCTCCCCAAGTGCTAGGATTAGAGGCATAAGCCACCACACCTGGCCTGGTTTTATTAAATTGGTAAGAAAAAGACAATCGAATAGGAAAATGGGCAGAGCTCATGAAAAGATACTAAAGGAAATACAAATGGTCAATAAATGTAAAAATAAGCTTTACTTCATCATTAAAGGCATACAAAGTAAAAAAGCCATATTGGCAAAGAATACCAAGTATTAACTAGAGTACGGAGAAAAGAGTTACGGTAGAGGTGGATAGAAAAATCTCACATTTTGTGTGTCCATAATATTTGAATCTTTTATAATAAGTATATGTACTTAAAAGCAGCAGCAAATAATATTAATTTAAAACAAACACACTTTCATGTAGCACATTCCAACTAACCAAGTGAATCCCAGTTTAAAGCCTACTTATTGAATGTACTGGTTCTATAAGCTTGGGCAAGCCACCTACCCTCTCTAACCCTATTTCCTGGTTTATAAATGTGGGCAGCAATACTTCAAATATCTCAAGTTGATGTGAAATTAAATTAATAGCATATGTAAATGATGGCCAATAGTAGCACTCCATAGGAAACAATTCTTATCATTATCATCAAGGGATAAATAGTAATGTTTTCCTGTACTTGAAGCTACTGTTGATGAGCGTGACACCTGAAGCTGTGGGACCTCAAGCTGCCTAAATATGATCAGCATGATCAGAGTCAGAGGACATGGCAGGGAGCATATCACAGTTGGGTCTCAGAGGATACTTTTTTAATGAGAAAAGCAGGTTAGTAAGATGGAAAAGAAAGTATTCTGGCACTTTACGGAGAATAACCTTGAAGACAAGCTTCTAAGTTATGCCTTGGTGGAGGTCAGGTTACAGTGATGTTTCTCTGTAATCCAGGTTACTTTTGCAACCCAGCAGTTCTCTGGCTTTCATCATGAACCCCATGCCTTTTCTGTGCCTCTCCTTCCTAACCTGAGTGCTTTCACCTTCTCTGGCATACACAGAAAGTAGTGGGGAAACTGATCCATACCATCTGTTGCATAAGACAACAGTCTAGGTCTTTATACCCAAATGATGTGCAAAATTGGATGACTCTCCTGTCTCATGCTTAGATATGACTCGTGGCAGAAAATATGAAATTTGACATTCTGGATTCTTGATTTGTGACCTAATCAGTCTCTTAAAGTATTATTCCATTACATTTGTCTATTTTAGGGTATATTTGTTAATTTCTGAATCTGCCTGAACATCCCTAGAGCAGGAAGGGAGAGTAGGGAGTCCAGCACCTGCTGATTAAGAATTGCTGTGGATGGCTGGTGCGAAGATAGTGAGTTATCGCGATTGTTTGGTTACAGATCAAATGCCTTGTTCTACTTTATTCCCCCTTCTCACTACTGCACTTGACTAGTCTAAAAATAAAGAAATAAATAATTTTAAAAATTGCTGAGTCTACTTTGATTTTTTTTTAAAGCTTATTGATAGTGCATTATCTACAGTGCATTCTTAACTCTGAAGTTAAGCATACTCACTTTTTAAAAATTTAGTCAATTAATGTGTAGTAGGCTTTTAAAAATTTAACTTGCCCGGGCACGGTGGCTCACGTCTGTAATCCCAGCACTTTGGGAGGCCAAGGTGGGTGGATCACAAGGTCAGGAGATCAAGACTGTCCTGGCTAACAACACAGTGAAACCCCATCTCTACTAAAAAATAAGCTGGGCATGGTGGTGGGCGCTTGTAGTCCCAACTACTCGGGAGGCTGAGGCAGGAGAATTGCTTGAACCCAGCAAGCGGAGGTGTCAGTGTGCCGAGATCACGCCACTGCACTCCAGCCTGGGCAACAGAGCGAGACTCGATCTCAAAAAATATTAGCCAGACATGGTCGCGGGCAGCTGTAATCCCAGCTACTCAGGAGGCTGAGGCAGGAGAATAGCTTGAACCCGGGAGGCAGAGGTTGCAGTGAGTTAAGATGGTGCCATTGCACTCCAGCCTGGGCAACAAGAGCGAAACTCTGTCTCAAAAAAAAAAAAAATTGAACTTTATTTTGAGAGCATTACAGAGTCATGCGGCTGCAAGAAATAATAGAGATCCCATATACCCTTTACCCAGTTTCCCCTAATGGAAACATCTTGCAAACTATAGTATAGTATCACAGCTGGGATTTTGACATGCAGAACATTCCCATCACCACAAGGATCCCTCATGTTGCCCTTCCATAGCCATGCCCACCCACTACCCCACACCCCCCCACCACTAATCTGTTCTGCCTTTCCATAATTTTCACACATATTATATCAGTGTAATCATACAGTATATAATATTTTGGGATTGGCTTTTTTCACTGAGTGTAATTCACCCAAGTAGGTCGTTTCTTCTTATGGCTGAGTAGTTTTCCTCTGTGTGGGCATACCATAGTGTGTTTATTTAGTCATTGAAGGACATCTGAGTTGTTTCTAGTTTTTGATTATTAGGAATTAAGCTGCTATGGACATTCCTGTACAGGTTTTTGTGTGAACATAAGTTTTCATTCGTCTGGGATAAACGTCCAGGAGTGCAGTTGCTGGGTCATGTGGTAGTTGCATTTTTAGTTTTTTAAGAAACTGCTAACTCGTTTCCAGAGTGGCTGTACCATTTTACATTCCTACCAGCAGTATATGAATGATCCAGCTTCTCCACACTCTTGCCACCATGTGTTGTGACTGTTTCTTATTTTAGCCATTCTAATAGGTGCACAGTGATACTGTGGTTTTAATTTGCTTTTCCCTAGTGGCTAGTGGTTTCGAACATCTTTTCATGTGTTTTATTTGCCTTGCCATCTGTATATCCTCTTTGGTGAAATGTCTCTTCAAGTCTATTACATATTTTCTGATTTGATTTTTTTTTTACTGTTGAGTTTTGAAAGTTCTTTATATATTCCAGTTACTAATCCTTTGTCAAAGGACTAGTTTGCAAAAGTGTTCAAATATTGACTCCTAGTCTTTGAGCTTGTGTTTTCATCCTCTCAATAAGGTCTTTCGGAGAGCAAAAGTTTTTAATTTTGATGAAGTCCAGTTTATCAAGTTCTCATTATGGATTCTGCTTTTGATGTCAAGTGTAAAAACTCTTTGACTAGCCCTAGATTTTAGATTTTCTTACTTTTTTTTCAAAAGTTTTATAGTTTTGTGTTTTACATTTAAGTTTGTTATCCATTTTGAGTTTATTTTTATATAAAGTATGAGACTTAAGTGTCAAAGTTCTTTGTCTTTTTTCTTTTTTGCCTGTGGAAGTCCAGTAGATCGTGCACCATTTGTTGAAAAGCTTATTCTTCCTCCACTGAATTGCTTTTGTGCCTTTGTCAGTAATCAGTTGTGCATATTTATGTGTGTCTACTTCTGGGTTCACAGTTTTGTTCTATTGATTCACTTGTCTGTCCCTCTGCCAATACCACACAGTCTTGAATACTATAGCAATATACTACATCTTGAAATTGGGTAGACTGGTTTCTCTCACTTTATGGTTCTTTTTTAAAAATTATTTTAGGCCAGGCGTGTTGGCTCACACCTGTAATCCCAGCACTTTGGGAGGCCGAGGCAGGTGGATCACCTGAGGTCAGGAGTTCGAGGCCAGCCTAGCCAAATGGTGAAACCCCATCTCTACTAAAAATACAAAAAAACTTAGCCAGGTTTGGTGGTGCGTGCCTGTGCCTGTAATCCCAGCTACCCCAGGGAGGCTGAGGCAGGAGAATTGCTTGAACCCAGGAGGTGGAGGTTGCAGTGAGCTGAGATTGTGCCACTGCACTGCTGCCTGCAACAAGAGCGAGAACTTTGTCAAAATATATGCATATATAATTTTAGCTATTCTAGTTCCTTTGCCTTTACATGTACATTTTAGAATAATTTTGTCTATATCTACAAAAAAATGTTGCTGGGATTTTTATAGGAATTGCATCAAACCTATATGTCAGTTTGGGAAAATTGGTATCTTTACCATGTTGAGTCTTCCTGACCATAATCACAGTATATCTGTTTGTTTATTTAGATCCTTTATTTCTTTCACCAGTGTTTTATAGTTTTCAACATGCAAGTCCTGCACGTTTTGTTAGATTTACACCCATGTATTTCATTTTTTGAGTGATTTTAAATGGTATTATCTTTTTAATTCAGTCCACATGTTCATTGCTAGCATATAGAATTACAGCTGATTTTTTTTGTATGTTTATGACTTGCCAAACTCATTTATTAGTTCTACAAGGTCTTTTTTGTTTTGTTTTGTTTTTTTGAGATGGAGTCTCGCTCTGTCACCCAGGCTGGAGTGCAGTGGTGTGAGCTCGGCTCACCACAAGCTCCGCCTCCTGGGTTCATGCCATTCTCCTGCCTCAGCCTCCGGAGTAGCTAGGACTACAGGCGCCTGCCACCATGCCCAGCTAATTTTTTTTTTTTTTTTTTTTTTTAAGTAGAGACGGGGTTTCACCATGTTGGCCAGGATGGTCTCGATCTCCTGACCTCGTGATCCGCCCGCCTCCCAAAGTGCTGGGATTACAGGTGTGAGCCACCATGTCTGGCCTTTTTTTTTTTTTTTTTAATACATGCCTTGGGACTTTCTGTGTTACAATCGTGTCATCTGCAAATAGTGACAATTTTATTTTTTTCTTTTTCTTCTATATGTTTTTTATTTCCTGTCTTGCTTTGTTGCGTGAGCTAGAACTTCCAGTGCTATGTTGAATATCAAGAGGGGACATCTTTGCCTTGTTCCCAGTCTTATGGAGAAGGCATTCACCCTTTCTTACCATTAAGTATAATGTTAAATATAATGTTGGTCTGTGTGTAATGGGCTTTTATAAATGCTCTTTGTGGAAAAGGAGCAGACTAGTGATTTGATGAACCAGGCAATGTCAGGCAGCCTCTCTATTATAAATAGACTCAGGCCAGCGGCGTTTGCCAGGGTCAAGTGTGAATAATGAAAATCATAGAATTTGGAATCAGTACATTCACATTTAAATTTTGATCCTCCCACCTTTTGGCTAGAAGGCCTGGGGCAAATTACTTATACTTCTCAAGACCCGTTTCCTCCCTCCACAAGGAAGAAAGCAGAGCTCCAACTTCCTCCATAAGTGTTAAGGGTCAGGGGTGATGGGGCTGTTACATCACCAGCAGGAGCACACAGCAGGAGCTGGACTATTGGCCCTCAGACTTATTGATTCTCACCCTGCCCTGCTGGGACCCCGCCCCAACACCTTAATTTATCTATCTCTGTGGAAGAATTGACAAACTCTGATGCATCATTAGAATTTCCATTTGGAATCTTAAACTAAAAGACTCCATTTGCATTTGGAATTTTAAACTAAAAGACTCGATGGTCCAAGATATTTGCTGTCTGTCTCCAGGACTTGATGCTTAAAGGCAGACCACCTGAGTTCATTTCCTGGCTTCTCCATTACCATCTGTGTGAGCTTGGGCAAATCACGTAACTCCCTAATTTACTTTAAATGGCATCATTTGGTTTTTTTTTGTTGTTTTTTTTTTTTTTTTTAAGGCATAATGACATAACTACTTCAGAGGACTGTTAGGAAGACTAAATGAGTTAATCTGTGTAACGTTTTTAGCAGTGCCTGACACGTTAGCTATGATGACATGTTAGCTATGATCATGACTGTTGGTGACTATAAAGGACACATTCTTATTTGTGAATCACATTCTTAAAAATAAAATTGTTTGCTTTGCAGATTTTTTAAAAAATGGATTTGGCCAACCATGGACTTATTCTACTGCAACAGTTAAACGCTCAGCGAGAGTTTGGTTTCCTGTGTGACTGCACGGTTGCAATCGGCGATGTATACTTCAAGGCACACAAATCAGTTCTTGCTTCATTCTCCAATTACTTTAAGATGTTGTTTGTCCATCAGACCAGGTAACTAAAGTGGTTGCTAATAACCTAATGACTGTAGACTTCATAACCTCCATGTCCCTGGCCCTCATCAAGACCATGGGTCTCTCTACGTCTCCTAGCTCCTAGGTGACCTGCTCCCTTGTGGCCTCACTCGCCCCGACTACCCTTCTTGTTACAGGTGCTTTCAGTAGCACTTGAGAATCACTGGACCTGCCAGCTCTATGCAGCCCTTCCACCTCCAGATGCCCTTGCTGGGTGTCACCTGCATGGTCAGGATCTGCAAGATCAGGTCCTTTTTTTGTTTGTTTTTTTTTTTTTTTTGAGACGGAGTCTCGCTCTGTCGCCCAGGCTGGAGTGCAGTGGTGCAATCTCGGCTCACTGTAAGCTCCGCTTCCCGGGTTCACGCCATTCTCCTGCTTCAGCCTCCCGAGTAGCTGGGACTACAGGCACCCGCCACCACGCCCGGCTAATATTTTTGTATTTTTAGTAGAGACGGGGTTTCACTGTGTTACCCAGGACGGTCTCGATCTCCTGACCTTGTGATCCGCCCGCCTCGGCCTCCCAAAGTGCCGGGATTACAGGCGTGAGCCACCACACCCGGCAAGATCAGGTCCATTATAAAGCCAGCCACCCAACCTCAGCGAACCCTTCCAGCAGTAATCTTTCCTGGACTCATTATCTAAGCCCTATCTCTCATTCCTCCAGCCCCAGTCCCCTGAGTATCCCCCTGACTTTCAGCATTTATTCTTGTCTCCTCCTCTAACAAGAAGCTCGAGGGCATGAATTTCTCCAGTTTCCCTCTTTTCTATCTTAAAACAGCTCTATCTTTGCTCAGTTTCTTTCTTCTCATCTCTCCTGTCTTGAGAAAAGGGCATCTCAGTGTCTCTGGAAAATGATCTCCCTCCTTCCCTCATGCTGTGAGCTCCCACTCCTCTATTTTTATTCTGTTCTTTTTATCTGTTTTCATACACCCCCCACCCTGCCCTCAGCCCATGTGGGATCAGCACATCCTGGACGCTGCTGTCTGCCTGAGTTACAGTGCTGCTTCTCCTTCACTTTACTATGAAAGCCCTTAAAAGGGTAATCGAGGTCCTCGCCTGCACTTTCCTCATCCCACACTCTTCCTATCAGTGTGCGCTGTGGTTTCCTCCCCTCCTTCACTCTGCTGCAGTCTTTTCTCAAAGGTCACCCCTCATCAAAACCACTGCCCTTCTCTCAGCCTTCTGGCATCCTGTCCTCCAGCATCTGCTGTTGTTTGCTTCCTTCTTAAGTGGTTGTCATCTGCATTTTTATAGCTGAATATCTCTTGTTTTTCTGCCCTCTAAACCTGGGCCTTTGGCAAATTTTGTCTTTCGCACTCTTCCTATGGGTGTGTGTCTTTTTCCTAGATCTCGCCTCTGCTGGAAACTTCAGTTTATAACTCTGGCCTTGACTGTTCTGTCTCCAGAACTCTATTCCCAAGGCCTCAGGCTGTGTGCTGGGCATTTAGAGTTGAGTATCTCCTTTTGTGTCTTTGAGGATGTACTGAATTAGGCCTTCTCCGAAGTTCCTCCTGCCTATTTTCTTATCTTCAAGTATCCCAAGCTTAACTCAGTCCCCAAATCATGTTTTCTTCAAATCACCTTTCACATTTGTCACTTCTTTTCCTTTCTCACTTCCATTACCTCATCACCCATTCTCCACATTACTATTGGATTCGTATTTCCAAACACTGCTTTGACTGTAGTGTTTGATGAGAAACCTGCTATACTGGGTTATTCGTTGGATCAGAAACCTCGGGGATGCCCAGTGCATATTAAAATAACACACAGGCTCCTTATTCTGTCATCCAAGGCCCCACAGGCTTGGAGCCCAACCTCCTAGTCTCATCTGCGACTGGGCCCTCTGGGACACCCCACCCCTCATCTTCACCTTAACCAGATCTAATTTCATGGCTTCGGCTCACCTGGACCGTATTTTGCTGGTATCCTGCCCACTCCCTGAGTCCCAGCTCATGCAGGACCCCTCCCAGTCAAGTGAAACAAAACAAACGACAGTGACCACGTCCTCGCTCATGGCTCATCACACTTTAATTGTGCTCCTTTATAAGAGTGCATATGTGTACAAGAGTGCAAATGTGCACCTTTCCCCTATGTTGTTATGTGTGTACTTACCCCCTTCTTCACTTGTAAGTTTCTTGAGGGCAGGGACTGGGTTTTACAAATCTTTGCCAACACCACCCAGTATGACTGAAGTATTTGCACACAATAGAATAGCCACCTGATCAATGTCTGGAGGAGCAGATGGGACAACTGCAGAATAACCCAGGAGGGTCGGCTCATCTGGCAATACTAAGGATGCTCCCTTTAACTCCAGTGTGTCAGAGACTTAAGGCCTAGTAGGGGTTTTGTACTGGGCAGTCTCAACACAGTGAATTCAATGGTATTGAAAAGGAGGCAGTTTTAATCTTGAGGAGTGCAAAAATACTACGTTATGAGTTTTAATTCGATGCAAGAAACCCACCTTTAAGTATAGGGCAGTAAATAAATGCCTTTCTAACAAGGAGGTGTGATATTTGTGTAATACAACAGTGTAAAGCAACAGTGTGTATTACTGCACCAGAGGTGACACATGCCTAGTGGCCAGCTTTGCCCCCTCCTAGTGCAGAATTCAAGCTCCTTGAGGCAAGGCAAACTCAGGGTGAAGGCCAGGGGCGTACTTTTCAACCAGCACCTCCTCTGTGGGGCATGACACACTGCTGCCCGTCTACTCAGACATAGACTGAGAATACCGTCAATTTTTTCAAGTTTGGCTCCAAGGGAGATTTCTGGCTGTAGTTACCACTAGATGTCCCTGTCTTATGTCTGCTACTCCGAGTGGTATGTTTAAATCACAGACGACTACAGACTTTCAGCTATCAAAAATAAAACCACTGAGGGAGAGGCCTTTCTAAGTACAACCTTCTGACAATGCTAATGTTATTCAAAAATCCTTACTTTTAAAGTTGTTTAAGCCTATCATTTCTTTTAAAATTCTAGTGAAGGAATAATTGAAAATGGAAATTACTATGGAAGTTTATACCAAAAGGCTTATAGCTGTAGTAAAACTATATTCATCTTTTTCCTACATAAAAGTATGTCAACCAGCCTGGCCAACATGGTGAAACCCCATCTCTACTAAAAATAGAAAAATTAGCTGGGCATCGTGGCGTGCACCTGTAATCCCAGCTACTCAGGAGACTGAGGCAGGAGAATTGCTTGAACCCGGGAGGCGGAGGTTGCAGTAAGCCGAGATCGTGTCACTGCACTCCAGCCTGGGCAACAAGAGTGAAACTCCATTTCAAAACAAAAAAAAATGTTATGTCAAACATATCTGGAAACTACTTAGATGTAAGTATATTGTAGAGAACTATGTCCTTTCCAAAGGACTGGGAAAAGACCAAAGTCTGGCGCATAGTGAGCTGAGTGATTGACAGAGGTCAAGCTGCCTGGAAATAAAAGAAGTCAGGGATGGAGATGGCTGAAATGTACATTAAGGAACTTTGAAAAATTCTACCTGTTTTTTGTTTGTTTGTTTGTTTGTTTGTTTGTTTTGAGACAGAGTCTCGCTCTTGTCGCCCAGGCTGGAGTGCAATCCCAGTAGCTGGGGTTACAGCTGCACGCCACCACGCCCGGCTAATTTTTGTATTTTTAGTAGAGACAGGGTTTTGCCATGTTGGCCAGGCTGGTCTTGAACACCTGACCCCAGGTGATCCACCCACCTCGGCCTCCCGAAGTGCTGGGATTATAGGCATTAGCCACTGCGCCCGGCCTCCACCTGGTTTTTAAGTGTATGTGTGCACATGTGCTTCTGCTTTAAAAAAAAAAATTTTTTTAAGGCTGCGTGCAGTGGTTCACGCCTGTAATCCCAATGCTGTAATCCCAAGGCTGAGGCAGGAGGATTTCTTGAGCCCAGGAGTTCAAGACCAACCTGGGCAAGATGATGAGGCCTTGTCTCTATAAAAGTTTAAAAATTAGCTGGGTGTAGTGGCATGTGCCTATAGTCTGAGCTACTCAGGAGGCTGAGGCTGCAGTCAGCTATGATCATGCCACTGCACTCCAACCTGGGCCTACAGAGCAAGACCCCCTCTCTTAAAAAAAATTGTTTTTAATCAAAATAAATTGGTGTTTGGAGACCTTCTTGGGCCCTTGCATCCCTGGCTGTAAACCCCAGGGACTCGCCGCTTTCTTTTCCCTGGCCCCTTGGAGTCCTCCCTCCAGGCCTGCCTAAAGTGTGGGCCAAGGTGTCCCCAGCTGTGTCCTTTTTTTGCCGTCTGAGACTGTACACAGTTTTTTCAAATTTGAGAGGCTTACTGTTGAGTCACCATTCATAAGTGATGGACAAGACAGCCTATCCAACAATGAATGAGAAAAGAATTACAAAATTTACACCAAAGTCAGCCAGGCGCGGTGGTTCATGCCTGTAATCCTAGCACTTTGGGAGGCCGAGACGGGCAGATCACTTGAGGTCAGGAGTTCAAGACCAGCCTGGCCAACACAGTGAAACCCTGTCTCTACTAAAAAAATACAAAAATTAGCTGGGCCTGGTGGCGGGCACCTGTAATCCCAACTACTTGGGAGGCTAAGCAGAAGAATCACTTGAACCTGGGAGGCGGAGATTGCAGTGAGCCAAAATCATGCCACTGCACTCCAACCTGGGCAGCAGAGCAAGATTTCGTCTCAAAATTAAAAAGAAAAAAAGAAAAATGACCAGGCGCAGTAGCTCACGCCTGTAATCCCATCACTTTGGGAGGCTGAGGTGGGCGGATCACCTGAGGTCAGGAGTTCGAGACCAGCCTGGCCAACATGGCAAAACCCCATCCCTACTAAATACACAAAAACTAGCCGGAACTGGTGGCACGCGGCTGTAATCCCAGCTACTCGGGAGGCTGAGGAAGGAGAATCGCTTGGACCCGGGGATGGAGGGTGCAGTGAGCTGAGATTGTGCCACTGCACTCCAGCCTGGCGACAGAGTGAGACTCTGTCTCAAAACAAAACAAAATAAAAAACACCAAAGTTGCCGGGCGCGGTGGCTCACACCTGTAATCCCAGCACTTTGGGAGGCCGAGGCGGGCAGATCATGAGTTCAGCAGATCGAGACCATCCTGGCTAACATGGTGAAACCCCGTCTCTACTAAAAATACAAAAAGAAATTAGCCAGGTGTGGTGGGGCGGGCACCTGTAGTCCCAGCTACTCTGGAGGCTGAGGCAGGAGAATGGTGTGAACCTGGGAGGCGGAGCTTGCAGTGAGCCAAGATCGCAGCACTGCAGTCCAGCCTGGGTGACAGAGCAAGACTCCGTCTCAAAAAAAGAAAAGAAAAGAAAATATTTGTTAATCAAATGAACATGATTGCTAAAAGGGCCAAAGAAAGTTACAATACAAAAAGTAGTATAATAAAAGAAAATTATAAATTCTAAAAGCATTCAAGGAAGCTGTCTTTGAATTTGAAATGCATTGTCTATAGAATATCCACTCAGTGGAATATAATATATACCTTGTGATATGTGGATATAGATCTCACTGATTTCTAATGATGCTTTAGAATTTGTTACTACTGATGGTCTGGGAAGAGTTCTTGGGAACTTCTTCATTATTACTGCTTGATCAGGGATGATGTTTCTGAAATGATAAAAGGAGTAGAATCTAAAGTTATAAAATTAATAGCATCTTCAACTGCTTCAGGTGCCTTAGATAAATCACTTAACTTTTTGGGACCTCAGTTTCCATATCTGTCAAATGGGACTAAATAAATCCACTTTATCTACCATACAGGATTGTTTTGATTCTCTAAAAGATCTTGCTGTGGTGGCTTTGGACTTAGACAAACATTGTTTCAAATACCAGCTCCACCTCTTACCAACTACATGATATTGAGCAGGTTATTAACCCTCTAATCCTCAATCCTTTCCTGTAAAATGAGAATGAATGACAATCAAGTGAGAAGGAATCCCTGTAAAGCCCAGGAGCAGTGCTGATGTTGATGGTGGCATTTGATAAGGAACTCCTGGAGTTCTGTATAAAAATAGAATACATAATATTTAATTTAACTTGGCCAGGCGCGGTGGCTCACGCCTGTAATCCCAGCACTTTGGGAGGCCAAGGAGGGCTGATCACTTGAGGTCAGGAATTGGAGACCACCCTGGCCAACATGGTGAATCCCCATCTCTATTAAAAATACAAAAATTAACTGGGCGTGGTAGTGAGCGCCTGTAATCCCAGCTACTCGGGAGGCTGAGGCAGGAGAATCACTTGAACCTGGGAGGCGGAGCTTGCAGTGAGCCGAGATTGTGCCATTGCATTCCAGCCTGGGTGACAGAGTGAGACTCCGCCTCAAAAAAAAAAAAAAAAATTAGCTCACTAGGAGAAAAACTGCTTTAAGAATCTGTGGATTAAGATATCACATTTCTTTAACGTGAACTTCGTCTCTTGATTATTTCATCCCATTTTCATGAAACTTACTAAAAATCAAGGATAGGAAATGTTCTTGTTTCCTTTGTTTTTAAGCGTTCATTTTTTTCTTCAGGCTTTATGTTAACACCTAGACTGGCATTTACTCACGTATTTTTTTACTTGTTTCTTTCAGTGAGTGTGTCCGCTTGAAACCAACTGACATACAGCCCGACATCTTCAGCTATCTCTTACACTTGATGTACACTGGGAAGATGGCGCCTCAGCTCATCGACCCGGTTCGATTAGAACAGGGCATCAAGTTTCTGCACGCCTACCCGCTCATCCAGGAAGCCAGCCTCGCCAGCCAGGGAGCCTTTTCTCACCCTGACCAAGTTTTCCCACTGGCTTCTTCATTGTATGGCATTCAGATTGCAGATCATCAGTTGAGACAAGCCACCAAGATTGCTTCAGCACCTGAAAAACTCGGGCGAGATCCACGGCCACAGACCTCCAGGATAAGCCAGGAGCAGGTCCCTGAGGCCTCACAGCTCTCCCAGCTGACTTCAAATCTGGCCCAGGTGAATCGGACAAATATGACTCCCTCAGACCCCCTGCAGACCTCGCTGTCTCCAGAACTTGTTTCCACTCCTGTTCCTCCCCCTCCTCCCGGGGAGGAGACCAATCTGGAAGCATCTTCCTCCGATGAGCAGCCTGCGTCCCTCACAATAGCCCACGTCAAGCCGAGCATCATGAAGAGGAATGGGAGCTTTCCAAAGTACTATGCCTGCCACCTGTGTGGACGGCGCTTCACTCTCCGGAGCAGCTTACGTGAACACCTCCAGATCCACACAGGAGTACCTTTCACATCTAGCCAACAGGGAGAAAGTCGCGTCCCCCTGACTCTCTGTAGCAATGCAGCTGACCTCGGGAAAGATGCCATGGAAGTGCCTGAAGCCGGGATGATAAGTGACAGTGAGCTGCAGCACATCTCCGATTCTCCCATCATCGATGGGCAGCAGCAGTCGGAAACCCCACCCCCCTCAGACATTGCTGACATTGACAACCTGGAGCAGGCCGACCAGGAGAGGGAGGTGAAGAGGCGGAAGTACGAGTGCACAATATGTGGACGCAAATTTATCCAGAAAAGCCACTGGAGGGAACACATGTACATACACACCGGGAAGCCTTTCAAGTGCAGCACTTGTGACAAAAGCTTTTGCAGGGCCAACCAGGCTGCCCGCCACGTGTGCCTCAACCAGAGCATCGACACTTACACCATGGTGGACAAACAGACTCTGGAACTCTGCACATTTGAGGAAGGGAGTCAGATGGACAACATGCTGGTGCAAACAAACAAACCCTACAAATGCAACTTGTGTGACAAAACATTCTCCACTCCCAATGAGGTTGTTAAACATTCATGCCAAAACCAGAACTCGGACGTTTTTGCCCTAGACGAAGGGCGAGCCATTCTTCTAGGCAGTGGGGACTCAGAAGTAACAGAGCCTGACCACCCAGTGTTAGCTTCCATCAAAAAGGAACAAGAAACCGTCTTACTAGACTGAATGTCACTTATCTTTTTAAAAAACTCTCATTTTTACAAAGACTATCTTCCCTCCCTTCCCTGAATTCAGAACTGTAGTTCTCCATGGCATGATACAAACAGGTCCTTGTTCTCTTCTCCTCTTCCCCTTTTCCACATCCCAGCCCCACCTCTGTGAAGGCTTTGTGCATTATAAACCTGGAATGTATCGACTTTCTTTCAGGGGATATTGGAAAGATAACGGTCATTATACTTATAAACTCAAATTTTGAGAGGTTTTAGATTATTCAAAAGCATACTTGGAACTAATGAAGGGTATATAATAAAACAACTGGAATCCAATTTGGTAAGCTAAAATTATGACTTTCCCTGGGTAAAAAGTCTTCTCAGAAAAACAATGTCAGAAAATACAGCGTGCTTCTTAGAGATATGGCTGGGCTCTGTACTATGCAAAATCTAGAAAGTGTGGGGAAACTTTAAACCCAAGAAAACGTTCTTAGTATTCATCCTCCAGGTGTCTTACTTCAGAATGCATCCTTTGAGATTATGTCCACTTAAGAGAAATCATCAGTTAAGAAATCTACTTTAACAAAACAAAAAGGAGAAAAAGTAATAATGTGATGGCAATCTTAATTTTTGGGTACAACATGACAAGCTGTGAGTTTGTGTGTTTGTAAGAGAAAAATGTGTGGGTACTTGCTATAAACAGGTGAATTAATGCACATCCTTATCTCATTGCTGGCTTCTTTCCAAGTTGAGCAACAACAAAATGCTGTATTTGAGTTTCTGACAAATTTGTTTTAAAAATCAAATTTGAATGTACTATTCTATAAATTGCCTTTCTGAATAGAACATGACATGCCATTTTCTAGCAGCTGCCAGTGATAATTTGTTTTACACTAACTTTTAAATCAGTGTGTGTACTGCAGGGAAAAGGATATAGGAATACTCATCTTACAGGGGAATTTGTGACCAGAAGATATAGTAACTTCAATGACTGAAAAAGTCAATGCTGATAGTTTACTGGCAACATTAATTGAAGCATCAAAAATAAATGGCAAAGAGAAATCAGGACAAAAAATCTAATTGCTGTTTGGGAAAAAACTTGATTTTGATGTTTATTCTCCAGGTTTTTGGTTTTTTTTTTTCTTTTTTCTTTTTTAATGCCTGAAATTTTCTCCATTGGCCCGAAAGCAGTAAAAATTGTTCATTAATCTTCCGTTAGGCCAATAAAAGAAGGGCCTCACAGGACAAAACAGGAGCCAGAAGTAAGGACTGAAGGAGAAGGGGAGAATAGCTAATAGCTATACTATATGTATATGTTAAAAACTGAATATCCCATCATCCTATTTCATGTATAGTTGAGTTCTCAAATTTGTAAGTTTTTATACATCCTTTCATTGAATAAACGTTTAATTAAATGGGTATATGATGTCATGTCATCTCTGCGTCTTTGTCTACCCAAAGAGATACAGGAAGGGGATGTGTAGTGGAGCAGTGCTTGAGGAGTCGTTTTCTCTTTTTTTTTTTTTTTTTTTTTTGAGATGGAGTCTTGCTCTGTTGCCCAGGCTGGAGTGCAATGGCGTGATCTCGGCTCACTGCAACCTCCACCTCCCGTATTCAAGAGATTCTCCTGCCTCAGCCTCCCGAGTAGCTGGGATTACAGGCGCCTGCCACCATGTCCGGCTAATTTTTGTATTTTTTAGTAGAGACAGGGTTTCACCATGTTGGTCAGGCTGGTCTCGAACTTCTGACCTCAGGTATCCACCTGCCTCAGCCTCCCAAAGTGCTGGGATTATAGGCGTGAGCCACCGCGCCTGGCAAGGAGTCGTTTTCTTGCTGTGTCTTCTCGTCTGCAGAACTTTGGGCAATTGCTCTAACCTGCGTGGCATTTTCCATGCTTGTAAAATGAAGATGTTGAAAACCGCTTTGGGTCATAAGATTGTGAGAATCAAATGAGTGAACTCTGTGAAGATGCTGTGATCATCTTGCCCCAACTTTTTATTTTATTTTATTTTATTTTATTTTTGAGACCAGCCTGGCTAACATGGTGAAACCCTATCTCTACTAAAAATACAAAAATTAGCTGGGCATGGTGGCGCACGCCGGTAATCCCAGCTACTCAGGAGGCTGAAGCACAAGAATCGCTTGAATCTGGGAGGCAGATGTTGCAATGAGCCGAGATTGTGCCACTGCACTCCAGCCTGGGTGACAGAGCAAGACTCTGTCTCAAAAATACCATCACACTGTGTAAGAAACTCTTCCTAGTGTTTTGCCGTTTCTATTTTTTTTCTGTCTTTTTTTTTTTAACAAATGAAAATGGACTAAAGAATTTTTTTCTCTTTCCAGTTAGATAAGAGATACCCACAAGGAAAGGTCTGAAGGCAGCCAGCCAGAGAGAGCCAAGATACTGAAACATACACAACCTGGGGAGACAGGAGTGACCGGGAAGAGACTGCAGGTTTGACCCTCTCGCAACTCCAGTCCCTCCTCCCCTACTTGTCCCTCCGTCCCTCCCTCTGGAGATGTGCTAGCAGGCAACAATGCCCAAAAGGCAACAGGGAGAGGAAAGGAATGTGTATCACACACAAAGTAGACTTTAGCTTCTAAATAAGAGCATGTCTGAATACAATGTAGACTTGTGCAGTTTTTGTTTTTTGTTGTTTTTTTTTTTTGAGACAGAGTTTCGCTCTTGTTGCCCAGGCTGGAGTGCAAAGGTCCGATCTCAGCTCACTGCGATCTCGGCTCACTGCAACCTCTGCCTCCCGGGTTCAAGCGATTCTCCTGCCTCAGCTTCCCGAGGAGCTGGGATTACAGGCGTGCGTCATCACGCCCGGCTAATTTTGTATTTTTAGTAGACATGGGGTTTCTCCATGTTGGTCAAGCTGGTCTCAAACTCCTGACCTCAGGTGATCCACCCACCTTGGCCTCCCAAAGTGCTGGGATTACAGACGTGAGCCACCGCGCCCGGCCATCTTGCGCCATTTTAAGGAAGATCAGTCCCATTATTCTGAATCTACCAAAATATTCAGGGAGACAGTAGCAGTCATCAGCAGTCACTAAGTTGCTTCTGGAGGAAAGTTTTATCAAAATCTGTCTTTCTCTTGCAGTTACCGATATTAATGCTTTACGGTACATTTGCTTCCTCGTTTGTAAAGCACTTTCATAATGGGAAAATCTTGTGAAGAACAGTCTTTAGTTACACATTCTGAAATGAGGAATGGCTGAGACAGGGCAGGTGAACTCTTTCTCAGTCACCAAGCTGAAGTTTGCACATGAGATATTAAGAAACGATGCAAGCATCTTGTAGATTGTCTTCTATGTGTTTCTAAGGACACAGAGAAGGCAAAAGAGTTGTCTCTCCGTCCCGAATTGTTTGTGAGACCCATATACTGAGCTGCCAACTCCACTGACTCTTGGATATCTCTTAGGTTTCTCAAATTGCCCCCACGCGCATGTCAGTATGTGCCTCCACATCCAGGTTGGCAATCTGGAAACTTCATTCTTCACCCCACAGTTCCCACAGAAGATAATCAGGTACTGTGCCCTGTCGATCTGCCTCCTAACAGCTCTTAATCTCACCCACGGATCTCCAGCCAAACTGCACCTACTTTAATATAGGCCATTATCAGTTCTTGTCTGGATTATTCTCTTTTTTTAAACTTTTATTAATTGTATTTTTTATTTTTTTTAAGAGACAGGAGTCTCCCTATGTTGGTTAGGCTGATCTTGAACTCCTAGGCTCAAGCGATCCTCCCACCTCAGCCTCCTACCTGGGACTACAGCTGCATCCCACCACACCCAGCTTGCCTGGATTATTCTAACAGCATGTAAACTGACCTCCTCTCAACCTCCAGGCCTCAATTCTGTGCAAGATAGATGCCACTGACATTTTAGGTAGAAACATCTGTCTTATGCAGGGTTCTGTGCCATGCAGGATGTCAAACATCTGTGGCCGTAACTCATTACATACCGTAACATCCTAGCCATTGTGGTAACCAGACACGTGGCAGCACAAACCAGGGTGGAGAGTGGGACCTTTCACTAGCCCAACACTGCGGATCACTACGGTAAGAGGACTGCAACTTTTCCCTGCCAAACTAGTTCAATGACTTTGTAGGATAAATCTCACATCTTGAAATGGCCCCCTGGCCATCTCTGCAGTATCATTTCTATAGTCTTTAAGAAGGAACCTAGTTATGTTTAGATTTCAGATTCTAGAGGCAATTCCATCTACTTTTCCAGGAATTAGGTAAGCCCCCGAGGGTCACAGGGATAAGTAGAATCAAGCACAATGTGGTTTTAAAATTAGCCTTATTTAGAGTATTGCCTCTTTGTTCATTAATTATACCTAGTTATTTGAGATTATTAAAACAAATTAAAAAAACACAGGGTTAAGAATTAGCACTGGGCTTTAGTACTCAATATTCTTTTGTGGGCACATTAGACTTAGGTCCTCATTTCATCATTTAGGTATTGTTATTCTACCTCTGGTCTCTAAACATAGGTGTTATACTCAGTGAAGCCTCTCTTGAAGGTTACATGTTAAACTACCCTTCTCCTGTTAAAACTTTTAACGTCGACAAGTGATAGAAGAAGAATATGCACAGTTGCAAGAAGACCTCACTCATAACTGTAGAATACTACAGTAAAGATGTCTCACACCTGTAATCCCAACACTTTGGGAGGCTAAGGCAGGAGGATGGCTAGAGTCCAGGAGTTGGAGACCACTAGCCTAAGCAACATAGGGAGACCCCATCTTTACAAAATATAAAAAATTATCTGGGCATGGTGGGGCACACCTGTGGGTGTTGTAGAGGCTGAGGTGGGAGGATTGCTTGAGCCAAGGAGGTTGAGGCTGCAGTGAGCCATGATTGCATCACTGCACTCCAGCCTGGGTGATAGAGTGAGACCCTTTCTCAAATAAATAAATCATGATGATTTTCACCACCATGCTATCTTCAAATCCTGGTTAGCTTAGCCCAACCTGTGTTATCACTTCAAAGTCTCAGCTTTCTCATATTAAAAGAAGGGCTCAGCTTGTTTTCCTAATTCCAATTATATAGGTTGGAGACAATAAGCAATCTGTTAGGAGAAGCTCGCATTTGTATCAAAGTTATACCAGGTCGTCTGTGACCAGCAGATCCATTTCCAGAATCTCATTAGAAATGAATAGTCGGCCAGGCACGGTGGCTCACGCCTGTAATCCCAGCACTCTGGGAGGCCAAGGCGGGTGGATCACAAGGTCGGGAGATCAAGACCATCCTGGCTAACACGGTGAAACCCCGTCTCTACTAAAAATAAAAAAATTAGCCAGGCATGGTGGCAGGTGCCTGTAGTCCCAGCTACTCGGGAGGCTGAGGCAGGAGAATGGCGTGAACCCGGTAGGCGGAGGTTGCAGTGAGCCGAGATCGCGCCACTGCACTCCAGCCTGGGTGACAGAGTAAGACTCTGTCTTGAGAAGAGAAAAAAAAAAAAGAAATGAATAGTCATGGCCGGGCACAGTGGCTCATGCCTCTAATTCCAGCACTTTGGGAGGCTGTGGCGGGTGATCAGTTGATGCCAGTTCAAGACTAGCTTGGCTAACATGGAAAAACTCCGTCTCTACTAAAAATGCAAAAATTAGCTGGGCATAGTGGTGGGCACCTACAGTCCCAGCTACTCAGGAGGCTGAGGCATGAGAATTGCTTGAACCTGGGAGGCGGAGGTTGCAGTGAGCCTCAATTGCACTACTGCACTCTAGCCTGGGTGATGGAGTGAGACTCTGTCTCAAAAAAAAAAAAAAAAGAAAAAGAAAAAAATGGTCATGTTGTTTAACTGAAGTCACAAGTCTCTGATTCCAGAGAGCGTCCTGCCCCATGCCTCATGCCCGGAAGGAAGGAATGCGTGCTCAGAGAGACCAAGAAGAATCTAGACAGACAGGCCTTGCTGTGTTTCCCCACTCAGTCTGTTAGCATTAGATCATATCCCTTTTGTTCAGTCATATTTCTCCACGTCCATACTTTGTTGAACCTACATTAAAATGGACAATTTCCCCTGCATTTTTGGGTCTTCATTCTGAAGGCTCCCAGGTACACATTAATAAAATTTGTATGACTTTTATTTAAAAAAGAATAAGGCCAGGTGTGGTGGCGCATGCCTGTTATCTGAGCACTCTGGGAGGCTGAGGTGGGTGGATTGCTTGAGTCCAGGATTTTGAGACCAGCCCAAGCAACATACCAAAACCCCATCTCTATTAAACATGGATGTATATAATTCTCTATTCTTGACTAGGATTTCAAAACAAAAAAAAATAGAATACACTTTGGGGGGCCGAGACAGAATTGTTTTAGGCCAGGAGTTTGAGACCAGCCTGGGCAACATGGCAAGACCCCATCTCATGGTGGCACATGCCTGTAGTCCCAGCTACTCAGGAGATGGGAGGATCCCTTGAGTCCAGGGGTTCAAGGTTACACTGAGCTCTGATGGCATCACTGCCTTCCGGCCTGTGTGACAGAGCCAGACCCCATCTCTACAAAATATGAAATCAAAATACAAATAAATGTTTAAAAGAAATAGTCATGTAGATTTGAATTTATGTGACACTGATTTTGTGTTCAGGTTCCAAGCTCTGCTACTATCTGGGAATCCTTGGACTGCGTCCATTTCCTTTCTTACAGGGTTGGAGAAAGAGGTTCTAACTCTGGTTCTGGTTATTGGTTGGCATTTCAGAGAAGGTTTGTGTGACTATCCAAAAACTGTACATAAAACTTTATATTGGGGAGTCCGAGGTCAGTTAGAAGCTTAATGAGATTCTAATTAAAGGAGCCCAGGACCCAAAAAGGTTATGATCATGAATAGAGATCTTTGTGGACTCACGCCTATCCTAGATACATTCATTCCAAACTCTCATGATGCTCTATGAACAAAGGGTGCTAAGTAGTTAAAAGCAGAGTTTAAATGTATGACGAATATCACAACAGACAAGAGAAAAGCAATGGAAACTGAATCACAGTGAAATTACAGAAAGAAAATCCATGGCATTTAATTAGATTGCATTTTATTTAGACAAATGAAAATTTGCCCCAAACAGAACTAGGAATCAAATATTGTCTTGGACTAGAGGTAATTGCTAAGCTGGTAGCTTATATTGAAAACTAAAATTTCCAGCCCTTGACTATCTGTAGTTCCAAACATCAAAGGAAAATATTGGAACAATTTATCTATGTACAGAGAGAGGCAACTCATGGGTACCATAAGCAAAATAACCTGAGGGGGAACATTTGATATTACAAGAAGTGGTGAGAGTTTACAAGTCTTGCATTGCTTTCTATTGTACATGGCTCTGTAGTAATGCCAAAAATAACAAAATGTAGGCACTTGCTCTGACTTCTGCAGTTTACATTAGATTATTATGTACTTCATAAATTAACAGCAGCTTTAGAATTATAAAACAGTATTATATTTCATGCTACTGTTGGTGTTCTTCTTGTTAAAATAATGTTCTCAACGGACATAGATACAGAGCTTGTACAGAAGTAACTCTGGGCACATCCAGATAGTACAAAAAGCAGTCATGAAGCAGCTACTCATGGAATCTCAACTGTGATGGCCAGCGAGCACCTGGCCACAGGTGGTAGGAAAAGACAAACGCGGGTGGAATTTAAACAAAAACGTCAATTTCCCACAAACTACACAAATCTTTAATCTGTTCAAAACAGCACAGAATGTCTTCCTGCCATAGAGAGGAAGTCAATATGAACTTCTTATAAATTGCTGTCATTTCCAAAACTCTTTAGTTGATGTTCAGAACTAGACACCAGCACTTGGATTTCAATCTCAGTTGGCCACAAAAAAAAAAAAAAAAAATTTATACATATATCAGAGGTTTTTTGAATTTGGGGATTTTAATAATGATGCATGGGTAGCTATTATATATATTTGAGAATAACTCCTAAAAGATGACTTCCAACTACAAACAAGACTATATTATATACTGCTATCATGAGGTGTTTTACTAATATGGCCAATTATGTATGAAGTTAGATTTGTTAGCAAAAAGAAACTACTTTCAGTTTTAAAAGCAAACTTTCTTTTCATTAAAACTAAGCTTTCCAGCTAATCAGCAGTCAAAATTTAAATTTTCAAACTGGAGTACCAAGTTTGAGTAAAATCTGGAAAGCTATATGCCAGGCCAGTTCTGTATGTCAAGAGTAGATAAGTGACACTATTCTTCGTGTGACAATTGTCTGACAAAACCCTTAATCGCTGGAGAATCGCTGGAATCCGGGAGGTGGAGGTTGCGGTGAGCTGAGATCGTGCCATTGCACTGCAGCCTGAGCAACAAGAGCAAAACTCTGTCTCAAAAACAAACAAACAAACAAAAAAACAAACCCTTAATGTATTAGCATGACTCATCATTTTGACATTTAAAAAATTTTCCAAGATTATTTCAGGAAAGGCATTTTTACTATTAAGCTTTCTTAAAATTTCTTTCTAGAGACATTTGTTATTGTTTGAAACCAAAAATATTAACACAAAAAAATTGACATTTTCAGGAATTACCAGATGGTAGAATTGTAGCAAGAATGTCAATCTGAAAAGCTACTGGTTTATTTATTTCAGGAAAAGTATCTCGGCCATGGCTTCCTCTGAACACACAAACCAGTGACAAGGGGTTTCATGTAATGACTACATCAGAAGGTTCTAGCTTATCAATCATTATCTTTAGAATTCTAATGTGCTATACATATGTCCCAGGCTTCCTGGTATCTAATAAAACCAGCAAATCTAAGTGAAGCAAATATTTTATTTAAATCAGTCGTCAAATCACAACTTATCCAAATGAATGTGTTGCAACATTGTTCTTAAAAGAATGGCACAAATATGGCACAAACACAATCCAGTATCTATCAAAATACCATTTGTAAAGAACCTGACTTATTTCATGCCGTGTGTGAATGCAGTCCAGCATATAAGAGTAGAATCAAAACTTACAACAATTCTTTGCTTCATAACATATAAAACATATTCACTACTTTGCCTCAGGATTAAGCATACTTATTGGTCCAATCAACCATAACAAGTAGGAAAAAAGATGTAAAGTTATTTTGCTACCAGAATATAACTTCTTTCTAACCTCCACTGGGTTAGAAAAATTTCCCAATGACAATAGAACATTCTGTATGTTTCAAAATGCTTTTTAGTTTTAGCACACTCCGCGTAATAGGAAAGTGACCAATTTCAGAGTACCACTAAATATGGACCTCAATCATTAGTGAATTTTAAAGAATTGTACCTTGATCAGGAATGTTACATCTAGGAGGCTCTGTTTTTCGTGGGTTATATAACTGAGGCTTAAAGCTCCCCAAGCCTGCACTATGGCACATGCCCCATCATATACTGTGTGATACAAAAAGCATGTAGTATCCTGCACATTTCCTTAAACATTAAGAAAAAAATATACAATAGATACAGAAGGAGGATTACTTAAAACATACATATAAATACGTAAAGAATGATACTCCAGTTTGAGAAGCAGAACTAGGTATTGCCAACTCCAGTTCCAGGTTAAGAATTTAGGACCTTAAATCAGAATTTATATGGTTATCAAGGGAAAATAGTAGGTTGGTCTTGGAAAGAGGAAATGTTAAATGGCTCTAGCTCCTGATGAAGCCTCAGGATTGTCAGGGGCTCTCTAGAAATGAGATCAGTTGATGTGCCTGCTCTCCGATTCTCAAAGTTCTGAAATACTGGTCTTCAGTCTCAGCAGCAGCATTCATTTTCTTCTACTACTTGTCTTCACATTCTGGTCTTCCAAACAGACAATGAGTTTAACTGTAGGAGGAGGAAGAATCAGCGTAAATAAAATCTCCTTTTTCTCTCTCATTTATTAACGACAGGATAGTTGTCAAAGTGACCTAATAATACCATAGTTTAACTCCATTAAAAAAACAAAGATGGGGCCAGGCGCAGTGCCTCATGCCTGTAATCCCAGCACTTTGTGAAGCCGAGGAGGGCGGATCATGAGGTAAAGAGATCAAGACCATCCTGGCGAACATGGTGAAACCCTGTCTCCACTAAAAATACAAAAATAAGCTGGGCATGGTGGCATGCACCTATAGTCCCAGCTATTCGGGAGGCTGAGGCAGGAGAATTGCTTGAACCCAGGAGGTGGAGGTTGCAGTAAGCTGAGATTGTGCCACTGCACTCCAGCCTGGCGATAGAGCAAGATTCTGTCTCAAAAACAAACAAACAAAAAACAAAGATAGGGCTGGGTGCGGTGGCTCATGCCTGTAATCCCAGCACTTTAGGAGGCCGAGGCGGGCAGATCACTTGAGGTCAGGAGTTCGAGACCATCCTGGGGGAAACTCCGTCTCTACTAAAAATACAAAACTAAGCTGGGCATGGTGGCGTGTTATCTGTAATCCCAGCTACTCAGGAGGCTGAGGCAGGAGGATCACTTGAACCTGGGAGAATGAGGTTGCAGTGAGCCGAGATTGCGCCACTGCACTCCAGTCGGGGTGATAGAGTGAGACTCTGTCTCAAAAACAAAACAAAACAAAAGAAAACAAAACGAAGATGGGTTGAGCACAGTGGCTCACAACTGTAATCCTAGCACTTTGGGAGGGTGAGGCAGGAGGATTTCTTGAGGCCAGGAGTTTGAGACCAGCCTGGGCAACATAGCAAGACCCCTGTCTCTGCAAAAAAATTTAACAATTAGCTCGGAGTAATGACATGTGCCTGTGGTCCCAGCAGCTATTCAGGAGACAGAGGCAGAGGCAGGCGATTTGCTTTAGCCCAGGAAGTCAAGGTTGCAGCAATCCATGATTCCACCACGGCATTCCAGCCTGGGTGACACAGCAAGGCTCTCTCAAAAAACAAAACAAAGATAGGGCTGGGCGTGGTGGCTCACGCCTGTAATCTCAGCACTTTGGGAGGCCGAGGCGGGCGGATCACGAGGTCAGGAGATCGAGACCTCCTGGCTAACACGGTGAAAACCCATCTCTACTAAAAATACAAAAAATTAGCTGGGCATGGTGGTGGGCACCTGTAGTCCCAGCTACTCGGGAGGCTGAGGCAGGAGAATGGCGTGAACCCGGGAGGTGAAGCTTGCAGTGAGCCGAGATCGCGCCACTGCATTCCAGCCTGGATGACAGAGCGAGACTCCGTCTCAAGAAAACAAAACAAAACAAAACAAAAACCACAAAGATGGGGAGGGTCTTGTATTATGTTACACTACCACAAAACTAGCAACTGCAAGTAACTTAACACAGTGAGGGTCGGTCATTATATGCGCTGGAAAATTTTTAAAAATACTTGTTACTACTGCTAGGGGAAAAAAATCCATTTTTTCTGAAAGAGCTATCATCAGCCATATTTCAGGCAGTTTAATATTAGCCCATTTGGGGGCACTAGTTTTGTTTTTGTTTTTTTTTTTTTTTTTGAGACGGAGTCGTGAGGCACCACGCCCAGCCATTGGAGCACTAGTTATTTTTTTAAAAACTCAACAAGATAGTTGAGTGAACACAATGTATTTCTTATGCCTTTGGGTCAAACACGCACATGTGCACACACACATGCCGTTTTATTTTATTCTAAAGCAGTCACATTAGGGGGTAAAACGAAGTCGTTCTTTTCATAACATCGATAAGACTAAATGGCATTTCAATCACCAAAAACCATGAAACTATCCTAGATCTTTGAATCTAGTTGATAGTTATTTTCCTCAACTGAAGGTTCTACACGAAGGCATTAATTATTTGCTCCCAATTCCTTATGTAACAAATTTGCCATCTATTGGCATAAAAGAGAAAAATTATCTTAGAAGACAAGGAAGCTTACCTGCATGATGTTTTAAGATTCTGTAAGTTCTGACTTTGCAGATTCTCTCTCTTGTTTCTGTAACTCCTCCTGTGCTTGGGGTGTGATCGCTTTATCTGATTCACTGTGCACTTTTCCTTCCTGCAATTCTACTTCCTGGGCATCCTCCTTCTCTTTTTGTTTTGGTCCATTTGTATCTGGGGACTCTTTGGTTAAGCCTCCTGAGGCATCAGTATCAGCCAGGGCTGAGTTCTGGTTTTCAGGGTCATCAACATCATCACCTTTTTCATCTCCTTTCGGTTCAACTAGTGACTTCTCTATTCTTTCTGCTAACAAGGCATGACCATCATCTTCTGGCACAGACTTTGTTCCAGCTCCACCTCCCTCTTCCTCAGATGGGAGGACGACCTCTTCCAGCTGCTGATCATTTACAGTGGAACCTTCGACCTCAACAGTCACGGTCTTTTCTGAGGCTTCACTCATGTCTTTGGAAATATCAGAATGTGCTTGTCCCACTGCGGTTGACTCTGACTCCTCTTTGGCTGAAGTAATTGGTGTTTCATCCTGTGCAGAGGCCTGAGGTTCCTCTCCTTCTTTCTCCGTTTCCTGTCCAGCGTCCTGGCTGTCAGCTTTTATCACGTGAGCTTGTGTCTGTAACTCAGACGTCAACATTTCGGAGGCTGTTTCTTCTGTACGTACAAACTGGTCAACGGCTGTCTGAATGATGTTTTGGACAAGTTTACTGCTTTTGGTCTCAAGTTCCAAAATCCCATTTTCAGGCTCTAAATCCTCCTCAATTGCTACACTCACTTTGACCTCCTGGCAAGCAACCTGCTCATCGACTTCATCTGACTTCCACTTCAGTGATGTGGTTTTCTCTCCTTCCAGGTCGGAACTTAAGACTTTTTTGGTAGTAGCAGATACTATCACTGGTGTCGATTTTGCCTGACAGTCGGGCCCTGTGGGCACAGCATCTTCCCCTGGATGAGCAGCAAAGTCTTCATTTTTTTCAGAGGATTTCTCTTCCAGAACTAAATGTGCACCTGCAGGCTCCAACGTTTCACCTGTTTCTAAAATGTTGGCAGTTTCTCCTAAGACCTTTTCCTCCTCTGCAGCCGCTGTTAGAGTGAATGATGCCTCAGAGCTCTGAACTTGAATTTTGGTGCATACTGCCTCCTCCTGACCTAGGCAGGGAGGAGGGCTTCCTTCCAAACTGCTGACTTCCTTTGCCCCATCTATGATGGGCACATTCACTGTCTGGAGGAGCTGCTTACTGACCTCTTCAGATACGGTAACAGCTGTTTCGTGCTCAAGCTTCTCTTCATTCACATGGGTTGGCTCTGCTTCTGTTTTCTCCCTTTCGACTTGAACTACCATCTCTCTCTCCATGGGGGATGGAGCAGACTTAGCGTGACTCTGCAGTTCAAGAGCATCATCCTTTTTACATTCAGCTTCTTCTGTCCCTTCATCTTTAAGGGCAACTTCAGTGACCTTTTCCCGACTGACTGTTATGCCTGTGTCTATAGACCTCTCAAGTCCTTCGAAAAATGGTACGTCTTTGGTTTTCTCATCAGCATACTGGTCAGCCTCTTGAGTCCCCTCAGTCTTTGACAGAATGGATACAGTTTCCACTGACACCTCTTTATCTGTATGCTCTAGAGTGTCTTCCATCTTTGATTGTTCTTTAGTTTCTTCCTGGAACACAAAACTGGAAGGTGCTGGAGGCCTCTCTTTCTGTGCAGGAACTGCCTCTGCTTCTGTGCCCCCTGACTGGGTACCAGATGCGACCTCATTCTCCTCATGGATTTCCACAATCTCATCTTTCTGGGTTGTGCCTGGCGCGTCAAAGTCTGCTACGGGGGTGCTTCCATCAGTCTCACTGTCTGTAGGGGTTTCCACCGAGTCAGGGGGGATAGCCTGTTCCATCACCATCTCCTGTGATTTTACCCCAGCTAAGGTTTCGGCTTGACAAGTGGTTACAAGCTCACTGGACTCTATGCTCTCTGCGACTTGAGGAGCTTTTTCAAAGCTTTCTGGGGTGGTCTGCCCCACCACCTTCCCTTGTGTAAAAGGCTCAGTTTTTGCCTCCTGAGCATCTACTTTCAACACTACATCCGTCTCTTTCTTCAGACCCGGTGCTTCAGCCTGCTCTTCTGGTCTTTCTGCCTCTGCTCTCTGCACAGGCTGAAGCGCATCTTCTGGCCCACCGGTGCCAGGCAGCTGGGATTCCTCTTTCACTTTTTCTGCCACTGCCTGGAGGACCTCTTGAGTCCGCCTCTCTTGCTCTTCTATGTCAGGTACGCCACCTTCCACCTCCTGCACCGGAGTGGCCTCCTCTGTGGTGTCTGGGGAGTCGGTTAACTGGGAGACTGCTGACACCATTTCTGTGGTCTCTTCAGCAGCAGATGCTTCGGTTCCTTCTTCGGCACCCAATGGCCCTGCAGCTGTCACAGCTTCGGGGGTCAATTCCGCCTCGCTAACGACCGTGTCGCCCCGGGCCTCTCTGTTCTCTGGCAGAGGTTCAGTAACCGTGGGGGGTTCTTCTTCTGCAATTACTTCTCTTTCCAATACCTCCTCAGTTAACAGTGCGGCTTCAGCTTCTACTTGTTCAAGAGGTTCTGTCACTGAAGCAGATATCCAAGAAGGAGACCTTTCTTCAATAATGGTAGCTGCCCTCGTCCCGTCAACGACAGCTGCTGCCATCATATGAACCTGACTCTCGCTGAGCTCCTTGGACACCTCGGCGGCTGCCTTCTGCTCGGGCTGCTCTGCGCTTTTTTGGGCTTGCTGTGCCTCCATTTTCTCCCTTTCTACAGCATCATACTCAGACAGAGGGACCACGGCCGGGACATCAGAGTCATCTTCGTTAGCCCCTGTTGGCCCTGCGTCTTCAACAGGGGCTTGTTCTTGTTTCCCATCTGGCCTTTTCTTCCTTCGTCCAGGAATAAACTTCTTGATTGAGACCCAGGATTCTTCTTTCCCGGGTTCAGTGTCTGGAGTGGAATGGTCTACACCAGACCCAGCTATGGAGTCTTCGCTTTTCTCTTCCAGCTTGGACTTTGATTTTTTTCTTGGCGTGACTAACCTTTTAAATGACTCCCAGGTGGAAACGCCCTCCCCTTCGGTAGGGCTTCCAGCTTGCTCGGGGGAGGAACTTCCCTGCCCTGGATCATGTTCTTGGGAACCAGCAAGGATCCCGTCTGTCCCCGTCTCTTTGTCTTTTCCGGCCTCATCGGCTTTGTGGTGGTCTCCTCCCATTGCTTTTGGTCCCCCTTCCTCATCAGAAGAGGACCCTTTCCTTGCTCTTTTCTTGGATGATCCCACACAAATTAAAGCTTCCCAAGATACTGAGGTATCCACCTTGCGCTTTGGTTCTTCTGGCTTTGGCTCTTCCACGCTCCCTTTCATTTCTTCTTGCATTTCAGAGGCTGTGCTCTCGGTGGAAGACAAGGTAGCGCTCTTGACCTTGTCCAGCTCATCTTCTTTATCACTTTCCGAAGGCCGTCTAACACGCTTCTTGGGCGTCACCATCTTTTTGAATGATGCCCAGGGAGTGACACCTTCTCTTTTTTTCTCTCCATCGGAAGTAGCTCCTTCTTCAGCTTCCCCATCCTGCTGCACCTCGGCTAAGCCCTTTTCCAGACACGTGATCTCCTCGGGCTCCTCAGGGGATGAGGCAGAGCTCTCGCCCTTTTGCTCCTCGTGGCTGTCCGGAGAATCGGCTGGAACCTGAGTGTGCTCCCCTGATTCCTCGTCTCCTCCTCCTCTTTTCCCTTTCTGTTTCTTTCCAGAAAGCTTTTTTAAGCCAGTGCTGGTAAAAAGCTTCTTTAGTGGACTTCCCTGCACCTTCATTCTCTCCTGTGATGACAGCATTTCCACCTCACTCACAACGCCTTCGGGGGCTTTGGACAGCACCTTCTCATCAGGACTGAGGTCAGCTCCCTGTGTAGGGTCCTCTCCGGAAACACACGTTTCTTTGAGCTTCACCAGCTCCTTGGCAGGTTCGGCTTCCTGAGGTTCTGCATCCATCTCAACCAATTCTTCAGCTGGCACAGACCCTGCTGTTTCTTCCACCTCCGTTTTCTGCTCTTCGGTTCTCTCCTCCACGGTGCTGACGTGGACTTCGGCCACAACCTCTTCTTGGTGGACTTCTATTTTCTCATCAAACACTTCTGTCGCCAACGGAGCAGGTTTCTCTTCAGAAGGTCCCTGCGAGCCACTGACTTGCTCCTCTGAGGGCAGCTCAACTTTCTCATATTCAGCTGATAACCGGGGCTCGTGGGCACTTTCTGCCGGCTCCCGTGGGTGGGCTTGCTCGGAGGCGGTCAGTTTCTCGGAGGCAACTTCTGCCTTTCCGTCTTCTTCTGTGTCTACTTTTTCTGGCTCTTGTTCCTTTTTCTTCTCTGAAGCTTCCATTTCATCCTCCTTCGGCTTCCTGAAACTGGTCTTTTTGCGCCAGCCGGCCCAACCTTGAGTGAAGAATTTTTTGAAGGTCGATCCTGTTTCACTGGTCACGGGACTAGTCGGAGATTCTGCAGACTTGCTGGGTTCTTTTTCTTGTTTCTCTTCTCCTTCCACTTTGCATTCCTCCACTGCTTGGCCAGATTCGGCTGGGGGAGAAATTTCCGCGTGGCTTTGCTCACGCTTCAGGGTCTCTTCCGGTTTCTCTGTAGATTGTTTGGGTTCGCTTTCTTTGGATGCTGCTTCTCCAGCCCCAAGGCTGGAGTCCTGGTGGTCGCCAGCCCCTGCTGCTTCTTCCCCTTCATCTTTCTTCACAGTGAGTAGCTGGACAGTGTCAGGCTTCTCTGTCTTATCCTTTTTCACAGTGAATTTAAAGCCAACAAACTTAAACACCTTCTTAAATCCAATATCATTAGCCTGGGACTCAGTGGGTTGTGTTAGCTCTTCTAAATTGCTTTCTGAAGAAGGAATCTGTTCGATTATTTCGGGTGTCTCCTCCTGCCCATCATCTGTGACGTCGTGAACAACCGCTGACTTAGCAGCCATCTCTTTATCGGAGTCTCTTTCGCTCACATCTTCAGAGTCTCTCTGTCCAACTATTAACAAAAAGGGGCGGGGGGGTGGGGAGAAGAGAAAAGGTGATTACAATACAAGAAAATTGTTTTTCTTGGACAGGGCCTCACTCTCTTGCCCCGGCTGGAGGGCAGTGGTGTGGTCTCAGCTCACTGCAGCCTCAATCTCCCAGGCTCAAGGAATCCTCCCACCTCAGCATCCCGAGTAGCTGGGACTACAGGCACATGCCACCGTGTCCAGCTAAGTTTTTTATTTTCTGTAGAGATGAGATCTCACTATGTTGTCCAGGCTGGTCTCCAACTGCTGGGCTCAAGTGACCCTCCTGTCTCAGCTTCTCAAAGCAGTGGGATTACAAGTGTGAGCTACAGTGCCTAGCCCAAGAAAATTAACTTTTTTTTTTTTTTGAGACAGAGTCTCACTCTGTTGCCCAGGCTGGAGCACAGTGGCACGATCTCGGCTCACTGCAACCTCTGCCCTAGGTGCAAGTGATTCTCCCACCTCAGCCTCCGATTAGCTGGGATTACAGGCGTCTGTCACCATGCCCAGCTAATTTGTTTTTTTTTTGTTGTTTTTTTTGAGATGGAGTCTCATTCTGTCACCCAGGCTGGAGTGCAGAGGCACGATCTCGGCTCACTGCAAGCTCCGCCTCCTGGGTTCACGCCATTCTCCTGCCTCAGCCTCCCGAGTAGCTGGGACTACAGGCGCCCGCCACCACGCCCGGCTAATTTTTTTTTTTTTGTATTTTTAGTAGAGACGGGGTGTTTCACCGTGTTAGCCAGAATGGTCTCGATCTTCTGACCTCGTGATCCACCCGCCTCTGCCTCCCAAAGTGCTGGGATTACAGGCGTGAGCCAACACGCCCAGTCAATTTTTGTATTTTTAGTAGGGGAGGGGTTTCACCATGCTGGCCAGGCTGGTCTTGAGCTCCTGACCTCTAGTGATCCACCCACCTCGGCCTCCCAAAGTGCTGGGATTACAGGCATGAGCCACTGCACCCAGTGAAAATTAAATATTTTTAAAATATGACCAATTAATACTTTAATGTGAGGCAATTCAAGGATAAAGTGAGATCTTACAGAGATTTGCAAATCTTAATAGATTAATGTCTACTTCTTTCCAATGACCTTCAAAAATTCAGGTTCAAAGAGAATTATGGGCTCTTTCTGTTGCTTGTTAAAGGGAAAGTTGACAAACTTAACTATCAAAAAATTAGTTCCACATAAGTAGTCACGGCACCTCTAAGAGTGAGTCAACCAGGTAGTGTATCTTCTGTTGCAATGTAAGATGGAATCCCACATCACACCCATATTTTAAACAAGAATCCATCAAGTTTTAGATGTAACTTCCCACTTAACAGGAAATATAGGGTTTGAGGAACAAGCTAAAGAACAAACAAGTATCTACACAAATCTAAAGAAGGGGACATTCTATGTGGTAACTAAGTCCGACCTCAACAGGTCCCCAAAAGGGACCAGAGCTCTTTGGAGAAATTCCAGGCTGGGTCAGAGGACGTATGAAGAATATTTTGTTGTAACAGAAAGGAGATGCTCAAAAGCTGATGGAGGTGTCAAAAGGACACAAGAACTGGCTTGAAGGGGCTCCCAATGCCCAAACTTTGAAGCATAGAAAAGAATAATGGATCCTTTATATTTTACGAGAGTGACGATTGGGTGTTCATGTGCAATGTGTGCATTGTTACCACGATGGCACATTACTTGTCTGACGTGAAAAAGAAAAAGAAAGAGAACAATGACATTGATGGGTTACAACACATTGAATAAAAAAAGAATCCATGAATCGAGAGTGATACTAAAAAAGGTAAATGAGGAGAAGGGAGCGCTTCTTTAAGGAAAAAAGAAATGTCAATAAATATAGATATAACTTCCACTTTGATCCTCAAAGTCATTATTGTTAGAATTTTAGATTTAGAAAATCACAATTTACAGACACCATTGTAATAACTCATTCAGTCAAGGATCATAAACTGCTAAAACCATCGGGTAAAAGGCTGTCAGGAAACATACATTCAGAATACCAACATACAGATTACTTAATTTCAAAAAAATGACCTTGGCAATGGAGAAATCTGACAGGCACCACCTTAACCAAGTGATCACATTTAACATCCTCAATAATGGGACAGATGCCATCGTGCTTCCTGGTGTGAAGCACTGAGAAGGACAAGAATTCATCTACGTGGCATTCCTGACCAAAAGGTTTAATGGCATCTAATCACAACGACACAACCAGACAAATCCGCAGTGAAGGGCATTCTGCAAAACAACTAGCCTGGCCTGAAATGTCAATGTCACAGAAGGACAAAAATCCAGCAGAAACACAAAAGGATTGGCTGCAAGTAACTTCCAAATAGCTTAGTGGGTGGTGGGGCGGATGATGTGGCTTTCCATAAATGGCGAATAGGTCAAGTGTATGTAAGTGTTTACTATATTTTTCCGGGTTTGTAATTTTAAAATCACTGAGGGGAAAAGTCAAGTCAATGTGATTTAATGGGGGGAAGTAGGAGGGAGATGTATTTTGTGAAATTAAGAGATTTAAGGAACACAACAACCAGAGGTACCTGGCATGATCCTGAATTGGATATTTGTTAGGGAAAAACAGCAAAAGGACATTTTTGGGTCTTCTTGGAAAATACTGAGTATGAGATTTGGGATTAGATGAGATGAATTTTAATTGAAATAAAAGGGTACAGATTTGACTGCAGAAAGCAGGTTACCAAACAGTATATACAATGACCTCATTCTGGCTTAAAAACAACTGTCTCTCCTTTCTCTCTCTCTCTCTCTCTCTCTCACACACATACACACACACACATACACACATATACACACACATCCTTTACATATGATCTCTGGGGGATGCGAATGTCATTTATTTTAGTTTTGCTTGTCTGAATTTTCTTTTTTCTTTTCTTTTTTTTTTTTAAGACACAGTCTCACTCTGTCGCCCAGGCTGCAGTGATGTGATCTGGGCTCACTGCAACCTCCACCTCCCGGGTTCAAGCGATTCCCCTGCCTCAGCCTCCCAAGTAGCTGGGACTAGTGGCATGTGCCACCACACCTGGCTGATGTTTGTATTTTTAGTAAAGATGGGGTTTCACTATGTTGGCCAGGCTGGTCTCGAGAATTCCTGGCCTCAGGTGATCCGCCCGCCTCAGCCTCCCAAAGTGCTGGGATTACATGCATGAGCCACTGCCCCCAGCCTCTAATTTTCTATATAGGACATATATCGATTTTTGTACTAAACAAAAAGGTCAATTAAAATGGACACCAAAAAGATCTTAACAAAACCTGCAAAAATATACTTAATGTTTTAAGCACAAATTGAAGGTTAATAATTATAACTAGCCGGGCGCGGTGGCTCACGCCTGTAATCCCAGCACTTTGGGAGGCCGAGGCGGGCGGATCACAAGGTCAGGAGATCGAGACCATCCTGGCTAACACGGTGAAACCCCGTCTCTACTAAAAATACAAAAAAATTAGCCAGGCATGGTGGCAGGCGCCTGTAATCCCAGCTACTGGGGAGGCTGAGGAAGGAGAACGGTGTGAACCCAGGAGGTGGAGGCTGCAGTGAGCTGAGATCGTGCCACTGCACTCCAGCCTGGGCGACACAGCAAGACTCTGTTCCAAAAAAAAAAAAAAAAATTATAACTAGTACCTACCACAAGACTTAGAATACAGCAATAAATACTTGAAATGCAGAAATATTTAGAAATATAGAATGCTTCCCCAAATCCATACATTCCTTCCAATTATATAATCTTATTATGCTGAAAACAATTTAATTTTCTTATTTATGAAATATTATAAAACTATATCTACAAATTGCCATCATACTACTTATTTGGTTTTATTTTGAAACTGAACCCCAGAAAGTTAAGTAAAAAACTAGGCTGGGCGTGGTGGCTCATCCCTGTAATGCCAGCACTTTGGGAGGTCCAGGCAGGTGGATCATTTGAGGTCAGGAGTTTGAGAGCAGGCCGGCCAACATGGTGAAACCCCGTCTCTACTAAAAATACAAAAACCAGCCAGGCGTAGTGGTGGGTGCCTGTAGCCCTAGCTACTCGGGAGGCTGAGGCAGGAGAATCTCTTGAACGTGGGAGGCAGAGGTTGCAGTGAGCCAAGATCATGCCATTGCACTCCAGCCTGGGTGACCGAGCGAGACTGACTCAAAAAAACAAATGAACAGACAACAACAACAACAACAAAACTGCCTAAGGTACCCAACCAAGTCAGGGCAAGAGTGTAACCTAGAGTTTTTTTTTGTCCTTGTACCTTGTTATTCTCTAAGTTACGCTAAAGTTCTTTTTTTCTTTTCAAATATTGCTAGATTTTTGGATATTCATAGATGAATAGGTTATCTGGGCCTCTTATTCTTCAGAGACTCAATAAGGGCCTTTGCTTCAGTGGTGATGCCATAGACTCACCATCTGTAACAGCTTCGATAATCAGCAAGGCTCATTTTTTCTGCCATCAGTATCTAAGGTAGCATTTAAAACAAAACATTTTAGTTTTACCTCTGAGAACTAAACATTTCAGATAGCGAAGAAGGTTTCACGAAAAACCCAAGAATCTCATTATTTTGATCTGAGGCACATTCCTAAAGGAATTCCCTTTTCTCTTTATAAAATACACATTTGTGACCAACATTAGACTTAACAAACAATAAGGAAAAATTAAACACTCATATTAAACTTTGAAGCAAATATTCAAAGAGAAAGAAAAGTCCAGACATCGACGATTTAAACTACTTCTACATTTTAGATATATACACTCTTCCCATTATTTTTTAAAGCATGTATAGTATTCTGAAATAAGAAAATGCTTTAAGTTTCTATTTGTTCCTATTATAAACTGACATTGTGATGAATTTGTTTACAGTTAAATCCAAAGGCTTCCTTAAGTGTATTTCCATGAACTATTTCTTTTTTCTTTTTTTCTTTTTTTGAGCCAGTTTTCGCTCTGTCGCCCATGCTGGAGTGCAGTGGCTCGATCTCAGCTCACTGCAACCTCAGCCTCCTGGGTTCGAGCGATTCTCCTGCCTCAGCTTCCCAAGTAGCTGGGATTACAGGCGGCTGCCACCACGCTCGGCTAATTTTTGTATTTTTTGTACAGATAAGGTTTCACCATGTTGGCCAGGCTGGTTTCAAACTCCTGACCTCAGGTGATCCGCCTGCCTCAGCCTCCCAAAGTGCTGTGATTACAGGCGTGAGCCACCGTGCCTGGCGGTCACAAAAGAACTTTTTGCAAACACTTCTAATGCCATTTAAGAGATGTGACTTTCCTTTTGAAAACGCTGGATAAAATAATTGGAAATATACTAGAGAAAAAAGAAAAATTCCAATAACAAACTCTATTCTAGTATGATTTCACTAGTACAGAATACAAACATAAATTACATATCCTGCCAGCAAGCATGTGATTAAAAACAAACACTCATCAACCTCCCTGGAATCAGAAAATGCAGAGACGTTGCTAATATAGGAGTAGAAAGCTGGTGTCACACAACCATTTCCCCCTCACTATTTTCCCTCCACTCTTAAATCTGTGTTTCCATTGGAAACACTTCTGCTTCATTCTGAAAGGGCCGACATGTTTATAGTCAAAACTAGGGAGATAAAGGTTCGTGAACCAGCTGCCAGCAGGCAGCAAAACAGCTGTTGGGCCGGGCGCTATGGCTCACACCTGTAATCCCAGCACTTTGGGAGGCTGAGGCAGGCGGCTCACTTGAGGTCGGGAGTTCAAGACCACGCTGGCCAAAGTGGTGAAACCCCATTTCTACTAAAAATACAAAAATCAGTCCTGCATGGTGGCGCATGCCTGTAGTCTCAGCTACTTGGGAGGCTGAGGCAGGAGAATCACTTGAACCCGGGAGGTGGAGGTTGCAGTGAGCCGAGATCACACTACTGCACTCCAGCCTGGGCGACTGCCATCGGTATCTAAGGTAGCTGTTACTGAACAGCTATTGATAGTTCAGTACAGCTTAACAATAATCAAATGCTCTCTTTATGTAGAGTGAGTTATGAGTTGAACACATAATAAAATGTATATAGAAAAATTTTAAGTTGTAATTGTTCAACTAGTCTGCAGTCTCTTTTAACCTAAGTAATCCTAAGAGCTACAATTGTCAGAACAATCTTCTGGCACCTCCATGCTTTGTGCTTCAGCCTGATTTCGGCCTCCACGTACCCTCTGTGCTGGGGCAATCTACTCACTCCATACAAGGTACCTGCTAAGCAAAGCCTCCTAAAATACCGCTTCTATCACATCAACAGGCTGTGGACTCCTAATGGCTTCAGAGCCTAGAGAATAGTCTAACCTACCTAGTCTGGCAGGTACCTATATCTGTACCCGCGCTGTTGAGATCCTGACCCCAAAACACATGCGATCGTGTGGCCACCCACTGGGCTTGGAACCCGCATTGAAGCCTAGACCGTACTTTCCAGCCTGCCCCATCACTGGGCTTCACACTCCCCATGGCGCAGCCCAAGTGTTGAGGCCTGTTCCATTCTGTTCTGCGTCCCACACTTTGCCGGCCTCCAGGCCTCACAGTGAGGGCAACTTTGCTAAATCCTGGTGACTTTTTGAGGCCTGGGTCATCCTCGACCTGCCCTGCCGCCCACCTCCCCAGCTGACCGCAGCCACAGCCATGTCCATTCCAACCCCCCGACTCCCCTTTCAAGCCAGAGTCTTCCGGGAGGTAGGCTGCTAGCGCAGAGCGTTTTGGCACCTATGTCACGGGACCCAGAAAGAGGCCTTTCCTTTCTGGGGCTGGGGGCTGGGGCAAGATCAAGGGCAGCGGGCGGCTCTACAGCCTGGGCTGGGATGCCACGGGCGCAGGCCCTTCCCGACCTGTCCCTGCGCGCCTTGGCCAGTAGAGAGGCTTTCCCAAGCCTGGGACGGGAAGGAAGGAGGCTGGAAAACCCACACACCCATCTCGGGCCGGTCCTAAGGGACAGTTGGTGGCCCTCGGGATTCCGTGTCCGCCATCGCCGCGGGGCGAACTGCCACTTGGGTGCACGTGCTACTCACTGCAGAGTTTACTCCACCAGGGCATGGCGCGCGCAGCCCGCCGGCAGGGGCAGCCCAACAGCCGCCCGCGAGGCCCAGCGCGCCCCTGCCGGCTGCCATAGCTCGCGAAAGCCTGGGCCCGGGAAGCCGGCCGCGAACATCACAAAGGACGCAGCCTCCCCGCGCCCGGCGCCAGCCCTCGACCTCCCAGGAAACCCCCGGGGGTCCTGCGGACCGCCCCAGTGGGGTCTCTTCAAACCCAAGCCTGCTGAGGCCGAAAACCATCCTGCTAACCAACTGCCAAGCCGCCGCTGAACTTCCCTGACAGTTAATTTAAAAAAAAAAAAAAAAAAAAAAGGGCCTCGAGGCCTGGCGCGGTGGCTCACGCCTATAATCCCAGCACTTTGCGAGGCCAAAGCGGGCGGATCACCTGAGATCAGGAGTTAGAGACCAGCCTGGCCAACATGGTGAAACCTCATGTCTACTAAAAATACAAACAAATTAGCCGGGCGTGGTGGCACATGTCTGTAATCCCAGCTACTCGGGAGGCTGAGGCAGGAGAATCGGTTGAACCAGGGAGGCGGGGGTTGCAGTGAGCCGAGATCGTGCCGCTGCATTCCAGCCTGGGAGACAGGGCAAGACTGTGTCGAAAAAAAAGAAACAAAAACAAACAAAAAGGACCTCGACAATGGAGAAATCTGGCAGGCACCACTTTAACCAAGTGATCAGACTTATCCTCGATAATGGAACAGATGTCATCGCGCTTCCTGATGTGAGGCACTCAGAAGGACAAGAATTCATCTTTGCAGCTCTGCTGATCAAAATGTTTAACGGCATCTAACCACGAGGAAACAATCAGATGAATCCACAATGAAGGACGTTCTGCAAAACAACTAGCCTGGCCTGAAATGTCAGTGTCACAGAAGGACGAAAATCAAGCAAAAACACAATGGGGTTTTGTCTGGCAATGGCCAAGGCATGGTAGAACCTGCTCGTGGGTTTGGCTTGGTTGTAAAGAGCTTTAAGTTCTTGAGTATTCGCCCATGGGGGTATCAGTCAAGTTCCCATCACAAAGCCATCACTTATAGAGCCTTACGGGCTAGAAGGTGGAGCTCACCTGCTCCCTCCACCTGGGACTTCAAAAATAGTCATCTGTGAGAATGCAAATGGACAGCCACTTGGGAGGACAGTCTGCGGTTTGTTTTCATACTGAACATACTCTTACCATATGATCTGGCAATCATGCTCCTTGGTATTCACCCAAATGAGTTGAAAATGTATGTCCACACAAAACATCTGCACACAGATGTTTACAGCAACTTTATGCATAACTGCCAAAACTTGGAAGCAATCAGATGTCCTTCAATAAGTGAGTGGATAAAGTATGGTATATCCAGACAACATAATACTATTCAGCACTAAAAAAAAAAAACCACCGCTGGGCGTGGTGGCTCATGACTGTAATCCAGCACTTTGGGAGGCCGAGGTGGGTGGATCATGAGATCATGAGTTCAAGACCAGCCTGGCCAAGATGGTGAAACCCCGTCTCTACTAAAAAAAACAAACAAACAAAAATTAGCCGGGCATGGTGGTGGGCGCCTGTAATCCCAGCTACTCGGGAGGCTGAGGCAGAGAATTGCTTGAACCGGGGAGACGGGGCTTGCAGTGAGCTGAGATTGCGCCACTGCACTCCAGCCTGGGCAACAGAGCGAGACTCTGTCTCAAAAAAGAAAAAAAAAAAAGAAAAATTAGTTATCAGGCCATGAAAATACATGGAGGGAACTTAAATGTATATAGCTAAGCAAAAGAAGACACTCTGAGGAAGATACACAGTGTATGATTCCAACTATATGACATTCTGAAAAAGGCAAAACTATGGAGACAGTAAAAAGAGCAGTGGCTGCCAGGGGTTGGGGGGAGGAAGGGATGAATACGTGAAGCACAGATGATTTTTATGGCAGTGAAGCCATTTTGTATGACACTGTAATGGTGGGTACACATCATTATGTATTGGCCCAAATCCACAGAATGTACACCACTAAGAGTGAGCCCTAATGTAAACTATGGACTTTGGGTGATAACCATGCATCAATGCAGGTTCATTGATTGTAACAAATGACCCATTCTGGTGGGGAATGTTGATAAGGGTTGGGGGAGGCTATGCAGACGTTGGGGCAAGGGACACATGGGAATTCTCCGAACTCTCCACTCAATTTTGCTGTGAACCTGAAACTGCTCTTAAAAATAGTCTTTTTAAAAACGGTCATATGACTTGACCAACGTCATATAGGCATGTCGTATCTCAGGAGGGCCAAAGGCTGGCTGGGGAGTGCTTAGAGTGAAGGCACTAAAGGAGCAAAATACACAGTTTGTCTTTTTGAAAGAAAAGTCAATTTCATACACTTTTAAAGCATAAACATTCTTATTTTCCATAAATCATTACAACTTTTTATAGTTCATAAGCGCCACTTATGGCAAGAACAAGTATTTCGATATGTCAACTCCTACACTTAGATGGAAAAACTGCTTTATGTCTAATGTGGACAGCAATTTGAATTCTATTTCAGTGTGAAAGGCAGTTTATTCACAGTTACAGTCATGCATCGTTTTGAAAAGAGTGCATAAATCCTACCCACCCACTCACAGATAGTGATTCAAAAGATCGCCCGAGCATCATTTTACAACCATCAAAGTGAAAGCTGGATAAAGCAAGAATCAATGGGTGCTAAAGTGCTAAATGGAGGAGAGGAGAGGATATTTACATGCTTATTGTTGAAAGGGAGGGAGAAAAGCCCAATTCTACAGTGGAGAAATTGGAAAACACCTTAACATCAGCCTACAAGGGACAGATGGACACCGCGTGCAATACCCTGAGAAGGACACAACATCACCTCTGCAGGATTCTGGCTTAGAATGAGTAACCTATGGCCGGGTGCAGCGGCTCATGCCTGTAATCCCAGCACTTTGGGAGTGCGAGGTAGACGGATCACCTGGAGTCAGGAGTTCGAGACCAGCCTGGCCAATATGGTGAAACCCAGTCTCTAAACACAAAAATTAGCCGGGCGTGGTGGTGGGTGCCTGTAGTCCCAGCTACTCAGGAAGCTGAGGTGGGAGAATCGCTTAAACCCGGGAGGCGGAGGCTGCAGTAAACCCAGATCACGCCACTACACTCCATCCTGGGCAACAGAGCAAGACTCCATCTCGGGGGGGGGAAAAAAAAAAGAGTAACCTAACCTAAATTGATGTAGGCAAAAGAAACATCAAGTAAGGAATGAGTAGAAACGGGGAGAGAACTTATGCTTTGAACATATCAAAGTCTAAAAGACAAAAGCTATAGAAGTCTTCCAGATTAAAAGAAGCTAAAAAGACACGACAACACAAAATCTCTGACCCTAGGGTGGATATTGTAATGCACAGAGGAATGCTTTAAAATGGACATAATTAGATTAGCTGACAAAATTAGAAGCAGATTATAGAAAAGTTCTGTAATAACGTAAATGTATGATATTGATAACTGTCAATAACTGTACTGTGGTTATGAAAGGGAATATCCCTATTCTTGGAAAATACACACTGAAATATTTAGGAGTAAAGGACCATGATGTATATAACTTACTTTCAAATGCTTCCCTAATTTTTTTTTTTTTTTTTTTTTTTTTTGAGACAAGGTGTCCCTCTATCGCCCAAGCAGGAGTACCATGGTGTCATCTTGGCTCACTGCAGCCTCCGCTTCCAGGGCTCAAGCGATTCTCCAGCCTCAGCCTCCCGAGCAGCTGGGACTACAGGTGTGAGCCACCAACTCCTGGCTAGTTTTTGTATTTTTAGTAGACACAGGGGTTTTGCCATGGCTGGCCTTGAACTCCTGAGCTCAAAGCAATCTGCCTCAGTCTCCCAAAGCGCTGGGATTACAGGTGTGAGCCACTGTGCCCGGCCTTCTCCAGTGAATTTATTAATATATCTCATACCTACATGACTTATAACAGAAACCCGTGGACTGATGTTTGTTTTGTTTTCCCAACAAAAAGAAAGTAAATATAGCAAGCGAGGGAAAATGTTGACAATATCCCACTATTTGGGATAGGTGAATCTGAGTAAAGGGTATGGGTGTTCTCTGTATTCATTTTAGTTTTCCAACTTTCTGTATGTTTACAGTTATCTTTCTTTTTTTTTTTTTTTTTTCGAGACGGAAACTCTTATTGCCCAGCCTGGAGTGCAATGGCGCGATCTCGGCTCACTGCAACCTCCGCCTCCTGGGTTCAAGCGATTCTTCTGTCCTAGCCTCCCAAGTAGCTGGGATTACAGGCGCCCGCCGCGACGCCCGGCTAATTTTTTGTATTTTTAGTAGAGACGGGGTTTCCACGTCTCTACTAAACTGTAGAGACTGGTCTCGAACTCCTGACCTCAGGTGATCTACCCACCTTGGCCTCTCAAAGTGCTGGGATTACAGGTGTGAGCCACCGGACCTGGCCTGAAGTTATTTTTTTTTTTAAATCACTTGGAAGAATGCACTCGGAATTGCAGATAACTACTAAAAATTATAGAAAACAACAAAATATAGAGTGATGATTTACCCAACCTGATTTTAGAGAAGGCTATCCGATATTTGCTTCACATTACACACCATAATATAAATTTTATCTATGTATTAAACAACAGGAAAACGACTTAACTTTCCCCCACCAAAGAGAGAAAAAAAATTCAGGCAGAGGGGAAGAAAATTAAAGAGCAGAAGTTCTGGGGACAGACTGGCGTTTAAATTTTAGCTGTACCACTTACTAGCACCGGGCCCTTGGGCAAAATCTCTGTTCTTAGACATTTCTCAAAAGAAGACATACAAATGGCAAAGAAACATACGAAAACATTCTCAGCATCGCTAATTATCAGAGAAATGCAAATTAAAACCACAATCT